>NC_086452.1:172106685-172442102 GCF_028390025.1 Pseudophryne corroboree
CAGTACAGTGCGGTAGTTCACGGCTGTGGCTACCTCTGTGTCGGCACTCGGCAGCCCGTCCATAATTGTATATACCACCTAACCGTGGTTTTTTTTCTTTCTTTATACATACATACTAGTTACGAGTATACTATCTCTTTATCAACCAGTCTATATATTAGCAGCAGACACAGTACAGTGCGGTAGTTCACGGCTGTGGCTACCTCTGTGTCGGCACTCGGCAGCCCGTCCATAATTGTATATACCACCTAACCGTGTTTTTTTTTTCTTTCTTTATACATACATACTAGTTACGAGTATACTATCTCTTTATCAGCCAGTCTATATATTAGCAGCAGACACAGTACAGTGCGGTAGTTCACGGCTGTGGCTACCTCTGTGTCGGCACTCGGCAGCCCGTCCATAATTGTATACTAGTATCCAATCCATCCATCTCCATTGTTTACCTGAGGTGCCTTTTAGTTGTGCCTATTAAAATATGGAGAACAAAAATGTTAAGGTTCCAAAATTAGGGAAAGATCAAGATCCACTTCCACCTCGTGCTGAAGCTGCTGCCACTAGTCATGGCCGAGACGATGAAATGCCAGCAACGTCGTCTGCCAAGGCCGATGCCCAATGTCATAGTACAGAGCATGTCAAATCCAAAACACCAAATATCAGTAAAAAAAGGACTCCAAAACCTAAAATAAAATTGTCGGAGGAGAAGCGTAAACTTGCCAATATGCCATTTACCACACGGAGTGGCAAGGAACGGCTGAGGCCCTGGCCTATGTTCATGGCTAGTGGTTCAGCTTCACATGAGGATGGAAGCACTCAGCCTCTCGCTAGAAAAATGAAAAGACTAAAGCTGGCAAAAGCAGTAGCACCGCAAAGAACTGTGCGTTCTTCGAAATCCCAAATCCACAAGGAGAGTCCGACTCCAATTGTGTCGGTTGCGATGACTGACCTTCCCAACACTGGACGTGAAGAGCATGCGCCTTCCACCATTTGCACGCCCCCTGCAAGTGATGGAAGGAGCACCCGCAGTCCAGTTCCTGATAGTCAGATTGAAGATGTCAGTGTTGAAGTACACCAGGATGAGGAGGATATGGGTGTTGCTGGCGCTGGGGAGGAAATTGACCAGGAGGATTCTGATGGTGAGGTGGTTTGTTTAAGTCAGGCACCCGGGGAGACACCTGTTGTCCGTGGTAGGAATATGGCCGTTGACATGCCTGGTGAAAATACCAAAAAAATCAGCTCTTCGGTGTGGAAGTATTTCACCAGAAATGCGGACAACAGGTGTCAAGCCGTGTGTTCCCTTTGTCAAGCTGTAATAAGTAGGGGTAAGGACGTTAACCACCTCGGAACATCCTCCCTTATACGTCACCTGCAGCGCATTCATAATAAGTCAGTGACAAGTTCAAAAACTTTGGGTGACAGCGGAAGCAGTCCACTGACCAGTAAATCCCTTCCTCTTGTAATCAAGCTCACGCAAACCACCCCACCAACTCCCTCAGTGTCAATTTCCTCCTTCCCCAGGAATGCCAATAGTCCTGCAGGCAATGTCACTGGCAATTCTGACGAGTCCTCTCCTGCCTGGGATTCCTCCGATGCATCCTTGCGTGTAACGCCTACTGCTGCTGGCGCTGCTGTTGTTGCTGCTGGGAGTCGATGGTCATCCCAGAAGGGAAGTCGTAAGCACACTTTTACTACTTCCACCAAGCAATTGACTGTCCAACAGTCCTTTGCGAGGAAGATGAAATATCACAGCAGTCATCCTGTTGCAAAGCGGATAACTGAGGCCTTGACAACTATGTTGGTGTTAGACGTGCGTCCGGTATCCGCCGTTAGTTCACAGGGAACTAGACAATTTCTTGAGGTAGTGTGCCCCCGTTACCAAATACCATCTAGGTTCCACTTCTCTAGGCAGGCGATACCGAGAATGTACACGGACGTCAGAAAAAGACTCACCAGTGTCCTAAAAAATGCAGTTGTACCCAATGTCCACTTAACCACGGACATGTGGACAAGTGGAGCAGGGCAGGGTCAGGACTATATGACTGTGACAGCCCACTGGGTAGATGTATGGACTCCCGCCGCAAGAACAGCAGCGGCGGCACCAGTAGCAGCATCTCGCAAACGCCAACTCTTTCCTAGGCAGGCTACGCTTTGTATCACCGGTTTCCAGAATACGCACACAGCTGAAAACCTCTTACGGCAACTGAGGAAGATCATCGCGGAATGGCTTACCCCAATTGGACTCTCCTGTGGATTTGTGGCATCGGACAACGCCAGCAATATTGTGTGTGCATTAAATCTGGGCCAATTCCAGCACGTCCCATGTTTTGCACATACCTTGAATTTGGTGGTGCAGAATTTTTTTAAAAACGACAGGGGCGTACAAGAGATGCTGTCGGTGGCCAGAAGAATTGCGGGACACTTTCGGCGTACAGGCACCACGTACAGAAAACTGGAGCACCACCAAAAACTACTGAACCTGCCCTGCCATCATCTGAAGCAAGAAGTGGTAACGAGGTGGAATTCAACCCTGTATATGCTTCAGAGGTTGGAGGAGCAGCAAAAGGCCATTCAAGCCTATACAATTGAGCACGATATAGGAGGTGGGATGCACCTGTCTCAAGCGCAGTGGAGAATGATTTCAACGTTGTGCAAGGTTCTGATGCCCTTTGAACTTGCCACACGTGAAGTCAGTTCAGACACTGCCAGCCTGAGTCAGGTCATTCCCCTCATCAGGCTTTTGCAGAAGAAGCTGGAGACATTGAAGGAGGAGCTAACACGGAGCGATTCCGCTAGGCATGTGGGACTTGTGGATGGAGCCCTTAATTCGCTTAGCAAGGATTCACGGGTGGTCAATCTGTTGAAATCAGAGCACTACATTTTGGCCACCGTGCTCGATCCTAGATTTAAAGCCTACCTTGGATCTCTCTTTCCGGCAGACACAAGTCTGCTGGGGTTCAAACACCTGCTGGTGAGAAAATTGTCAAGTCAAGCGGAACGCGACCTGTCAACAACATCTCCTCCTTCACATTCTCCCGCAACTGGGGGTGCGAGGAAAAGGCTCAGAATTCCGAGCCCACCCGCTGGCGGTGATGCAGGGCAGTCTGGAGCGACTGCTGATGCTGACATCTGGTCCGGACTGAAGGACCTGACAACGATTACGGACATGTCGTCTACTGTCACTGCATATGATTCTCTCCCCATTGAAAGAATGGTGGAGGATTATATGAGTGACCGCATCCAAGTAGGCACGTCACACAGTCCGTACTTATACTGGCAGGAAAAAGAGGCAATTTGGAGGCCCTTGCACAAACTGGCTTTATTCTACCTAAGTTGCCCTCCCACAAGTGTGTACTCCGAAAGAGTGTTTAGTGCCGCCGCTCACCTTGTCAGCAATCGGCGTACGAGGTTACATCCAGAAAATGTGGAGAAGATGATGTTCATTAAAATGAATTATAATCAATTCCTCCGTGGAGACATTGACCAGCAGCAATTGCCTCCACAAAGTACACAGGGAGCTGAGATGGTGGATTCCAGTGGGGACGAATTGATAATCTGTGAGGAGGGGGATGTACACGGTGATATATCGGAGGATGATGATGAGGTGGACATCTTGCCTCTGTAGAGCCAGTTTGTGCAAGGAGAGATTAATTGCTTCTTTTTTGGTGGGGGTCCAAACCAACCCGTCATATCAGTCACAGTCGTGTGGCAGACCCTGTCACTGAAATGATGGGTTGGTTAAAGTGTGCATGTCCTGTTTATACAACATAAGGGTGGGTGGGAGGGCCCAAGGACAATTCCATCTTGCACCTCTTTTTTCTTTTCTTTTTCTTTGCGTCATGTGCTGTTTGGGGAGGGTTTTTTGGAAGGGACATCCTGCGTGACACTGCAGTGCCACTCCTAGATGGGCCCGGTGTTTGTGTCGGCCACTAGGGTCGCTTATCTTACTCACACAGCTACCTCATTGCGCCTCTTTTTTTCTTTGCGTCATGTGCTGTTTGGGGAGGGTTTTTTGGAAGGGACATCCTGCGTGACACTGCAGTGACACTCCTAGATGGGCCCGGTGTTTGTGTCGGCCACTAGGGTCGCTTATCTTACTCACACAGCTACCTCATTGCGCCTCTTTTTTTCTTTGCGTCATGTGCTGTTTGGGGAGGGTTTTTTGGAAGGGACATCCTGCGTGACACTGCAGTGCCACTCCTAGATGGGCCCGGTGTTTGTGTCGGCCACTAGGGTCGCTAATCTTACTCACACAGCTACCTCATTGCGCCTCTTTTTTTCTTTGCGTCATGTGCTGTTTGGGGAGGGTTTTTTGGAAGGGCCATCCTGCGTGACACTGCAGTGCCACTCCTAGATGGGCCCGGTGTTTGTGTCGGCCACTAGGGTCGCTTATCTTACTCACACAGCGACCTCGGTGCAAATTTTAGGACTAAAAATAATATTGTGAGGTGTGAGGTATTCAGAATAGACTGAAAATGAGTGGAAATTATGGTTTTTGAGGTTAATAATACTTTGGGATCAAAATGACCGCCAAATTCTATGATTTAAGCTGTTTTTTAGGTTTTTTGGAAAAAAACACCCGAATCCAAAACACACCCGAATCCGACAAAAAAAATTCGGTGAGGTTTTTCCAAAACGCGGTCGAACCCAAAACACGGCCGCGGAACCGAACCCAAAACCAAAACACAAAACCCGAAAAATTTCCGGCGCTCATCTCTACTAAGGAGCCTGGGTTCTTTCTCCTCCATTCTATGCTCCTGACATTGGTTGAAGAAAAGTGAGATGCTAGTATGCCATTCAGCTGATCCCTAATATATCTGCTGGTCAATTGATCTGCAGATACAGGTATATGTAAAGCCGGATTGGGCAGTGTTAACCACTCATTGGGAATAAAGTGTCATCTCTCAAATGTGTGTTATTGTGTGCTCGTTTTATACCTATGGGGGTCATTCCGAGTTGATCGCTAGCTGCCATGTTGTTCGCTGCGTAGCGATCAGTGAAAAAAATGGCCAATCTATGCATGCGTGTGCACCGCAATGCGCACGCGCGTCGTACGGGTACAAAGTCATTTGTGGTTTTGCACAGGTTCTAGCGACGATGCCTATCGCACAGCCGAACACATGAAGATTGACAGGAAGTGGGAGTTTCTGGGTGGCAACTGACCGTTTTCTGGGAGTGTTTGGTAAAACGCAGGCATGGCCGGGCGTTTGCTGAGCGGGTATCTGACATCATTACAGTGTCACTCGTCGCAGCAATCATCGCACAGAATAAGTAACTACAGGGCTGGTCTTGTTCTGCACAAAATGTGTTTTGTGCCGCGGGGCTGCACAGGCGTTCACACTTCTGCTAAGCGAAAATACACTCCCCCGTGGGCGGTGACTATGCATTTGCACGGCTGCTAAAAGTAGCTAGCGAGCGATCAACTCGGAATGACCCCCTATGCACTAACATTTTATCATCGTTTAGTGTGTAGTACAAATCGAATTTCGTTGTCGAATTTTTGTTTGATAATGACAATAAATGTATCATATTGTATTGTGCTGTGCATACACACTGCCTGATCTATCAGGGACTAACGTCAGGAACTGGGGGGGCATGTACACACATCACTCTATGAGGAAGCACCCAAGGGTGCGAAACGCGTTAAAATGTACCCTAAATTCCCTGGATGGACATTCTGTTTGCCACTACCACCTGTCTACTCGCTGGCACCCGCTGCCAGCCGCCTTGTGAGCACGGAGCCATCCGTGGCACTACATGCTAGAACCGCCTACCCTGAACAAAACATCAAGGTTTGGAGATGGCAGCACGCAGGAGATTAGAAGGGAGACGCAGTCCAAGCTACACAGACACCTCCGTCGGCTGGTGCACACCGCCGTGAGGTGCTTCTGTCCCGATCAGCAGGGGAACGGTAACTGCATATGGCCGCACACCTGACCCCGGACACTCCCGCTGCTAAGCAAAATTTGCATCATGGGATTATAGTGTTTCCATTCACCTGCTTTTTGACAGCACACTCGGGAAATAGCAAGTAGAACACAATAGAATGGAGACAGGTGAGCCCACAATCAAGTGGAGACTTTGTTGCATTCTTGTTTAATCACAGTGTATCACTACATCGGATTACAATAAAGATGCATATCTATTTGATGAATCCAGTGATATAAAAATGGACGTTTTTTTATTTTTTATTATATTATTATGTCTATAGCAGACACGATAACAGTCACGTGACTATTTTTTATATAACATTGGATGCCTTTTACGTATCAGTTGTTATTAAATGTTTGTGAATATATATTTTTTAAGATATATAAAGGTATATAAATCAATTGAATAAAGTGTGTGTGTTCAGTCATTTATGCACCTGAGACGTACATAGCGCATAAAGTCAAAAATAAATTGGGAATAAAGTGTCATCTCTCATATGTGTGTTATTGTGTGCTCTTTTTATACCTATGTCCTAACATTTTATCATCGTTTTGGTGTGTTGTACAAACCAAATTTCGTTGTCGAATTTTTTTTGATATTGACAATAAATGTATCGTATTGTGCTGTGCATATACCCTGCCCGATCTATCGGGGACTAACGTCAGGAACTGGGGGGGCATGTACACATGCCAAACCAGTTCAGCTGTCAGTCACCACCGGCTGCTGTTGCTTGTGTCCGGGCGGTCGGCTGATAGTCCGTACACACACCAACGTGCCAATGTATCTAACAATATATTGGCCGTCGGCTGTGCAGCAGGGAAGACACGATATGTCTGTGAACGACGAAGTTCACAGACATATCGCTCGTACACACTGGCAGACGGACCCGCGATATATCGACCGTTCAAGGGAATGTCCGATATATCGGCCATTCAGCAGAAGCAAGACTGTGCAATGCCCCTCAGTGCAATTGGGGTAGAGTAAGGGATATACTGCAGCAGTCTAGAGGCAGAATACTGCCCAACAGTGTGATTAGCAGATTGTCCATCCCCTGAAGTCATGTAGCAAGCCAAGCAGTTTCTTCTTTACCTTTATCTTATAAGCAAAGCAAGAGATGGTTGTTAATGAAAACATAGGGGCATTGACAGTTAAGAGCTAATTGGCTGGAGCACCACTTATCATTTGTAAGAATATGTTAAATCTGCCCCATATTTTCCATTGTTGGATGAATGATGATGCATTGTGGATGGTCCTATGACCTAGCTGAATGCAGGAGGGACATATTGCTTCTCTACTATGCCACATATTCCAAGCTTTCTGTATTTTTTCCCATATAACTCATCTTTAGTCTACAATCGGCCATTTTACATAAGGGTTTTTACTGTTCATTATTACAATGGAAGCAACCAGAGATCATATGAAACATGCTTTCCTCAAGGCTAACATTTCCAACAATTCAAGATGATTTCAGTCCCATGGAAAACATCACCCTTAGAGCCTATCTGTAGACACATACTTTATCCAATACAGCCTAATGTATATCTTATCAGTACAGAATGGGTTGTGATTACAGTGCAGACACTGCTGCTATTGGACGTGGTGAAAAGAACAATGGCACACAGAGCCGTCTAAAGAACAAAACAGAGCTGGGGGTATCAGAGTCAGTCCTATTACACACGTACACACATAGTGATAATCTACTTGCCTCACCACACTGTATTTTACACCTATGTACAAAGAGCAGGACTTATGGCAAAATGTAAGAATTTTTCACAACAGTTTAGTTCTGCTTCCATTATACTGAATAGCAATAGAGGAGCTTTCTTTATACCATGATGCAAGATGCATAAATATGCTTTAATCTACAGCAACCAATTGGATAATAGTTGTTAGTTTGTAAAATGAAAGCTAATATCTGATTTGATGCTATGGGTTACATCACATTTGTGCATATATTATTTAAAAAAAATGCCCTATACTAATCTCCTCTCTGATTGTTCAGGTGGGTAATAAAATTAGCCCAGGGCAGGCCGGGGACCGTGGGCAGTGCCACAGCATGATGGACAGATCAGGTGGCAGCAGCGCTCTTTTTCCGCACGGATATTTTATTTACCTCTATTTTGAGGCTACATAGGGATGTCCAGAACCCGGAGATCACCCTCAGACTGCTTGTGACAAGTATCACTGTGTATAATTTCAAAACTTTGGGGCTGCTACAGAGATGCACACAAGTCTGTTCTCTGGATGCATATTGCAATTCTTGGTGCTGTGCATGCTCAGACTTGCTGAGTGGTTCCCAAATCTTGAGTGGTGAACCAGGACGCCGAGGAGAGTATTTAAGTCTCCCGGAGCTGCCCACGCCTGTCCAGTGCCAGCCACTTACCAAGTGAAGTGGTTGGTCTGACCATTGTATAGTGGTGGGTAGGGCTACAATATCACAATCTTGCCATCATGACCCCGCACCACCCACCTATGCCGCACCATCCCCAACTGTGCCGACCTGGCAGCCCCCTCCCGGAGGGGTAGGCCAGAAAGTCAGCAAGTGTGTGCAATTTAGTCATAGGGGTATATTCAATTAAAGTCAGGTCCAAATCTCATCTCAATTCGACTTTTTCAAGTCGAATTGAGATGAGTGACCAAGAGGAGGAGAGGGGGGGGGGAGCCGCGGGGAGACCAGCGGGGGACAGCCGCCGGCAGCCAGAGGAGATCAGCGCTACAGTAGCGCTGCAGAAGGATGTCACACAGCTGTCCGACCTCACGGTAATGTGCACCCGGCTCCATCAAGCTTGCTGGAGCCGGGTGGATGCTGCCGTGAGCGGCGCGGCTGTGTGACATCCTGCTGCAGCGCCATGCTGTAGCGCTGATCTCCTCTGGCTGCCCGCGGCAGTCCCCCATCTCCCTGCGGCTCTCCCCCCTCTCCTCCTCTGGGTTCGCATCTCAGTCCGACATCTTTTGATGTCGGACTGAGATGATCAAATTTTCGACACAAGCACGTGGATCGGCAGCTATTCAGCCGATATTGAATAGGTCAAATCACGATTCGACCTTAAAAAGTCGAAAACTGACGTCTTTTCGACAGACGGCAGTTTTCGACTTCAATAGAATATACTCCATACATTTTAGCCGCATCTCCATTTGTAGCTGACTAGGTGTTGCAGGGAGACAACTGGGCACTCACACATACTGTAGGATAAGTGTAGTGAGAGTGGGGTGTGGTATGCGTGATCGGCGGTCAGGTGACCGCCGTCAGCATACCGATGCCGGTATCCCGACAGCGGAATGCCGGCAGTCTATGGGTGTCATGGACACCCACGAGTGGGAATAGTCCCTGTTGGTTGGCATGCCAACCGTAGGGATTGTGAGGGGGTGGGATGTAGAGGGAGGTATTGTGATCGCCGGTCACATAACTACATCCCCTGAGAGTGTGATGTGGGTGTGTAGGCATTGCAAGCTATTCACAGTTGCCTTCAGATGGATATGGTACAAATGTGTGCTGATACTACTTTCAAAAGCGAATATTCACAATTACTTCTATGCATGCCAAAGCCGCCTCTACGGCCGACTTGCATGCACTTCTAAATCAGTTCCTGTGCAACATACAGTAGATGTATAGAGCATACATTTGTTATACCTGAATATAACAGACAAGGCAGATAAAAACAGTGCAAACATATTTATAGTTTACATTTCTCTTGACTTCTTTAGATTGTATTTTATATGCCTGGGAAGGGTGTGTGAACTACAGTATGGCCAAATTGTCTTCTAAAAATAATATATATGTTCATAGGCTGAAAATAACCCATTTAAAGTAGAGATGAGCGGGTTCAGATTTACTCGGTTCTTTACGCCAGAATTATCGCCATTTCTTATTTTCTGGATTTTTCTTATTGGCTATCCAAAACACGTGACGTCCGATAGCCAACAAGGAGATTCGGGTAAATCCAAGTAAAACCGAACCCACTCATTTCTAATTTAAAGTGACATTACAAATATATAGTAGCAAGTCTCATACACTTCAGTTATCTTATAATTGTAATTTGTTTGGTTGATGTGAAGTGTTCTGACAGGGGGAATGCAGGTAACTTGCTGAATACATGCTTTCACTGGTCTGGTTCAATTAACAGACAGTGATGGACTCTTGTATACAGGGTCCTCAGATAATCCAGTTACAGCAGACCATGTAGAGTTGAAAATAAAATAGGTCTGTTATTAAAACTTTTCTTTGTTTAGGTAACTGTAGCAGCAATGTCCCGGGGGCAAACGGAAGTTCCACATTAATGATTTTATAGCGAGTATTGCCAGTCCATGAATGGTACATAATTGGCACGTAACAAGCTATAGTCTGCACCATACAAAGTGCATACAGTACTTCAGACATACTGTACAAAGGGCCAACGATTATGGTAAGTTGCTTACCATCTGCTCTCTGGTTTCCATGGTTCAGTGCACTGACTCAGTGATCAGATCCAAACACATGCAAATTTCATAGGAAAATCTGCTGCCACTGAGCATGTGCAGCATCTTCATTCTACCCTTATACTGCATGCTATATGTGTGAAGAAGGATTTCCTGGCAACTGGAACCCCTCCCCTGTGTTTGCCAATGCAACCAATCGGATTGTTACTTTCACTTTCAAACTTACTAGAAAAATGACATTAGGGACTCATTCTGAGTTGGAAGTAGTAGCAGCCGTGTGTACATCTTTTGCAGCAGTTGCACATGCAACTTTATACTAATGCCACTAAAAAGCTCTAAATATGCCAAGATCGAGGCACACACTTTATGCATCTTTAGATGCTCAAAATGGTCAGGGCCCTCTTAACAGCAGTGTAGGCCACTGGGCAAAGCACAGCACTGATAATGGGCTCTTCCAGGCTGCTCCTGTCTCCCTGCAGTGCTGGTCACTGACAGTCAGAGCCTGCCCCCACCACTCCGTGACATCCCATGTTAGCATGCACTGCAACCAACAGGTATAGTGGTGTCCCCTGTTGCATGTCTAGATGGTGATAGTCACAGAGGCAGAAGTGCACAGCGGCCCATCCCCCAAACACTGACGGCTCCGTCTCCTCCCTCTGAGGGCTGCAGGGTGATTGAGAGTCAAAGAGTTTAGAAAATGTTAACCTCCTGTAGGGGGGCGTTAGTGGTGGTCCAGTAGAGATGGGGGAGAGAGGGTGCATCAGCCACGGGTCTTTAGAATCCCTGGACCCTTGTCCAACTGCCATTAAGCATATAGGAAGAGACAGCCCTGTGCTTGGTGAGTCTTTATGTGCAACCATCGGTATCACCATCTACACTTGCAGCAGTCTAATGTAGGTGCAGTTTCTCTGTCTTATTAATGACTCCAAAGTAAGCGATGAAGAATCTTTATATACAACCACTTTCAGTGACATGAGCGCAACACTCCCATAAAATGCAGCACCAAGACAGGGCCAATGTTGCGATACCCGATGAATCACAATGACCATTATATAGTGTACTAGCTGGAGTACCCGGCGATGCCCGGGATTTTAAGAATGTCTGTTTACAAAAATAAATGTAAATATTAAACACACAGTATATATAACATTGTAGATAGCTGAATAACCGTGCTTTGCTACGGGATGAGGATGGTAAATTAGAATGATAGTTGTTCATTAATTTACGTTGGTTGGAGATCTAGTATATAGGCATATCTTGCTTCCCTGATGCACTTTGTGTAGTGGCTGGACCCCTTTTTGGTCCCCCAAGGGACCCTGATCTTTACACTATACAACTCTGTGGCTTCCTGCTGTTTCTATTTCCTTCTTCACATCATGGGCCTAAATCTGAGTTGATCGCAGCAGGAACTTTGTTAGCAGTTGGGCAAAACCATGTGCAGTGCAGGTGTGGCAGATATAACATGTGCAGAGAGAGTTAGATTTTGGTGGTGTGTGTTCAATCTGCAATCTAAATTGCAGTGTAAAAATAAAGCAGCCAGTATTTTCCCTGCACAGAAACAAAATTACTGACCCAAATCTAACTCTCTCTGCACATGTTATATCTGCCTCCCCTGCAGTGCACATGGTTTTGCCCAACTGCTAACAAAGGCCCTCATTCCGAGTTGTTCGCTCGCTAGCTGCTTTTAGCAGCATTCCACACGCTAAGCCGCCGCCCTCTGGGAGTGTATCTTAGCTTAGCAGAATTGCGAATAGAAAATTCTTAGCAGTTTCTGAGTAGCTCCAGACTTACGATCAGTTCAGTCAGTTTCGTTCCTGGGGGGTCATTCCGAGTTGTTCGCTCGTTATTTTTTTGACGCAACGGAGCGAATAGTCGCTAATGCGCATGCGCAATGTCCGCAGTGCGACTGCGCCAAGTAAATTTGCTATGCAGTTAGGAATTTTACTCACGGCATTACAAGGTTTTTTCTTCGTTCTGGTGATCGTAATGTGATTGACAGGAAGTGGGTGTTTCTGGGCGGAAACTGGCCGTTTTATGGGAGTGTGCGAAAAAACGCTACCATTTCCGGGAAAAACGCGGGAGTGGCTGGAGAAACGGGGGAGTGTCTGGGCGAACGCTGGGTGTGTTTGTGACGTCAAACCAGGAACGACAAGCACTGAACTGATCGCAGATGCCGAGTAAGTCTGGAGCTACTCAGAAACTGCTAAGAAGTGTCTATTCGCAATTCTGCTAATCTTTCGTACGCAATTTTACTATGCTAAGATTCACTCCCAGTAGGCAGCGGCTTAGCGTGTGCAAAGCTGCTAAAAGCAGCTTGCGAGCGAACAACTCGGAATGACCCCCCTGGTTTGACGTCACAACCACACCCAGCGTTCGCCCAGACACTCCCCCATTTCTTCAGCCACTCCCGCGTTTTTCCCAGAAATGCCAGCGTTTTTTCGCACACGCCCAGAAAACGGCAAATTTCCGCCCAGAAACACCCACTTCCTGTCAATCACACTACGATCACCAGAACGATGAAAAATTCTCGTTATGCCATGAGTAAAATACCTAACTTTTGTGTAAAATAACTAAGCGCATGCGCTCTGCGAACCTTGCGCATGCGCAGTAACCGACTAATCGCAGTATAGTGAAAATCGGCAACCAGCGAACAACTCGGAATGACCCCCATAGTTCCTGCTGCGATCAACTCAGAATTACCCCCCATGTCAGTGCCCCTGTGAAATTATCAATTTTTTCACAGTTTATTATATAGTGCAGCACATTATGTATCTCCTGATATAGTTTGTGCTGCTGGGCGACCGTGCTACTTCCACTATATAACTCTCGTTGTGTGTTTGTGCTACCTGCATTCCCCTCCTCACATCATGTCACTGGCCTTGTCACATGTATGTCCTGATATAGTCTGTGCTGTTGGCCCACCCTTAGGGGTGCTAGTGGTGTGTTACCCCCACAGGGGCATAGGGAGGTTGGTTCCGGTGGAGCTCGAGCTACAAGCACCCAAGACAGTACAGGGCGCCTCAGCTCGACTCTGCCGTAACCTCCGCCTGGCCGCTAGCAGCTCGCAGCCGCAGCTATCAGTCATGACAGCTGGAAGCCTGAGCTGGATCAAGTCTCTCCCTCCCCTCCGCTCCCCTCCCTCCTCCCCTCCACTCCCTGCCGGTCCGTGACTTGCATGTGACATCACGCGTCACATGCACGGACGGGCGGAGACGCAGCCAGCAGCTGTCGGGAAGCAGGAGCGGGCAGAGTATTTTTTTTTCTTTTATTTTTTTCTTTTGTGTTTGCGGCACTACCAGGGGGCACAGCTACAGGGGCATAATTACTCTGGGCACACCTACTGGGGGCACAACTACTCCGAGCACATCTACTGGGGGCACATCTACAGGGGGCACAGGTACTGGGGAGCACAACTAGTCCAGGCACAGCTACAGGAGGCACATCTACTGGGGGCAAATCTACAGGGGGCACAACTACACTGGGCACAGCTACAGGGGGCACATCTACTGGGGGCAAATCTACAAGGGGCACAACTACTGGGGGCAAATCTACAGGGGGCTCAACTACGCCGGGCACATCTACTGGGAGCAAATCTACAGGGGCCACAACTACTGGGGGCACAACTACTGGAGGCAAATCTACAGGGGGCACAGCTACAGGGGGCACAAACCAGGGTGCACAATTGCTCTGGGCACAGCTACAGGAGGCACACCTACTGGGGACACACCTACTAGGGGCACAGCTACTCCGGGCACAGCTACAGGGGGCACATCTACTGGGGACAAATCTACAGGGGGCACATCTACTGAGTCCATAACTGTGGCCATGCCCCTTCCCTATAAAGCCACACTCCTATTTTTTGCCGCGCGCCTTTGGCGTGCACTATGTTGCACCTGTGGGAGGGGGGGGGGGGGGCGCCAAAGGAAACTTTCGCCCTGGATGCCACAAGGTCTAGAATCGGCCCTGGTTGCCATGCGCCCAATTCAGTACAGGGGAGGGGGGCGCCGAAACATACCTTGCTCCAGACACCATGACACCTTGCTACACCTCTGTACCCCCACAGTGTTTGTTCCCAGAGTGTAAGTCATTTGTGTTGTCAAAGTCGGAAAAATATCATGCTACACGTTGCCATATATCCACCCCATGCGCGTGCCTGCTGCACGTGCACATTCTCTCCCGTGCGTGCGGATACTCGCAGCCGCGTGATGGCGCCCCCCTCGGCCATGCGCTCGAGCGCGTGGTATGTGCATTTACGGTAGAGTTTGTGTGCGTCTAGCGGGCGACTCAATCGTTAAATAATAAAACCAAATAGTATGTTTTATAGATAATGTTCCCCTTAATAATGACTGTAAGTTTGTTTAATGTAAATGGTCGCTGGACAGAGGAATTCCTCTTTGCATGGTACGAAGGGTCAGACAGGGTTTGAGCAGCTGTGTCTGGTACCTAACTAAAGAACGTTTTATTAGAAACAATCCGGTGCTGGTTAGGTAAAGATTAATCGCTCCTGCGTATAGTTATGGCCATTAGTATTTTCTGGACATTTACTATATTTGCGATTCATTACCCATGCGGCGGGAATCTTCAGATTCCCTCCCACCTGAGCAGTTTGATATAGTCGCAGCCCACCTGTTCAAACTAACCTATGACCTTTTGTTATGATGCGAGGAGACATTCCTGTGTCCAATGAACAATGAGATTATAGGTCCCTTTGTAGTGTACTGTACTCAGTGTATATAAGATCAGCCAGCCTGGGCAGCTCTCTCACTCTCCACAAACGGTTTTCATCTTGACTAACTTGGAGCTGGTACCAGAAGCTGCGCAGCGATCGTTCCCAGTGTGTGTAAGTAATTCTCTGTAACCAACTTGTTCTCTGTTTGTATTGGCCATACTCTCTCTCTCTCTCTGTTATAGTATAGGATTGTGACGCTATTGTATATTTCTGTCTAGATATTCTGTTAGAATGATATGTTAGCTTGTAGTGTATGACTTGTAAACTGTTTCCCCTTTTCGATATAACTAAAAGCTTGTTAGTAAAGGTGTTGGAACCTTAGCAAGGTATCGTGTGTTTATTATATTGCAGAGGGTAATAGGAGCGTCTCAAACGCTCAAGCAGCTTTAGCATTAACAAGGTTAAGCAGCGTTACATCGCTACAGTATTTCAGTACAAGGTTTACAGTATAAGAGTATCCTTTCTGTGTGTTACATTCAAGGTTTACTGATTGTCATCCCGTGAGCGTGTGCGCCGCTCGTGTTCTCCTCGTGGACTCGAGCGTCCGCTGTGCTGGTAGCGTAGCTGCCTATAGCGTGCTCGACACCACGCATTAAGCTGTGAGCGAGCGTGTCGCATGTGCGTCTCGATCACGGCTGAGCGTATGCTACGCTAAGTGAATACCCTTACGGTACCCCACACGCCAATTGCGTACTGAGTCTCTTACCCATTTATAGTGAATGTTATAAGATAAATAGTTAGCCTTTAACAATTGGCGGCTCGTCCGTCCTCCACATATCCGCACTAGCGAACACAGACTTTATCTGTCAGCAAGGGCGGGAAGGCAGTATCCCTTCGTATCGGGATACAGTAGTGCTGGCTAGATAAGCGTCTGTTTCGCTATGTTGAAGAAGTGCTGGTGGAATCCGGAACCGGAGGTAAGAACAATACGCTATTGTCTTTTAAAACTGTTTATTTCTGTTTTGCGTACGCACACACGCACGCACGCACGCACACACCTGTATTTCTTTTAATTTGTGTATTTTCACATATCACTTTCCTGTTTGCCATTTCACAATTGATAACGTGCTGAGAAAGATGTGTTGCTATTGGTAGTTAAAAGTAATATTAATACGTTAAGGAGTAATTTGTAAAACACGCGCACGGCTTGCCTAAGATACAAGGAAGTTCGGTGTGGTGTTCGGTAGATGATTACAGTTAAAGATCATCTACATTGATATAAACGTGTTAATTGTATTTCTGTGGATATACCTGGCTTGCATACACGTGTCTCTAACAAAGGGCGGGACTAGCGTACGCGACGCAAGGGCCGACGCGCGGAGCGTATATTACGCAATGGAGCGTCTGGGTACGCCCACATAATACAAATCACACGATAGTATTGTTTTAGTTAGGCGATAAGGAGGCAACGCGATAATAGCGCAAATCGATCTCAGTGTACAAAATTTTAAGCTAATAGATCCTTCTCTAGTTGCTACTCCTCGGGATTAGCCTGCGATACTGAATGAAAGGGATTTCTGCGCAGAAACGAAAGTAAAGAGTATATGAGGTGAAAGAGTGTGTATACATATATATAAGTTTCTAATTTTTGGGGTTGAACCACAGGAAATCATCGAGTTCTCGTGAGGAACATACGTGTCAGTGACGGCACGGTGGCTTGGGAGGCATCCCTTGTTAAACATATTAAAATAAGAGCATTAGAGTATAGCAGACCAGGAGGTCTACTGTAGCAGACCAGGAGGTCTAGGTACAGCAGACTAGGAAGTCCGCTATAGATAAAGAGTAAATGAGCACAACACCAGGAAGGGTTGGTGCGGTACCCATATAGGCCATTAAGCTCTGGCTGAAGGAATTCGCAGCCACAATTTTCGATTCCACTGGTCGCTCCGCACATAAGATTAGTTGCTTATGTGCAGAACGATTGTACCGTACGTAATTGTGTGCATTAGTTAGTAACTTGACCCAGTACCATTTGCGTACGTAGAGGGGTCATAAACGCTATTTGTACATTCTAACGTGATTTGTGTAATTTTTTTTATTTTAAGGGAGGTTCGCTGGTCACTCGGGAATTCTCTAACAACCGATACTTGCTGGGGACTGGTAGGTCCAACACGCCCCAGTAAATAAAGGTTCATAGGGGCCCTAGGTTGGGTACAGCAGCTCTGAGTCAGTGATTGCAGTACTGGCCAACGTGGGCGAGGAGTGAGTGGAGTACTCGGTAAACTTCCGCGGCCGGCCTACCCCGGACATCTTGGTTTTTGTAAGGGTTCGCTGAAGACCCTGATTTGAAGGTCAGAGGTAGTGAAAGCAACACCTGCAAAGATGGGGGCCAGTTGTCCAGGTAGGGGGCGATCAACCTCGGTTCGGGTTGACTTAGTAAACCGACCAATCGGGTCGGCAAGGTATGTCATGTGTGAGAAATACGGTTCACACACAGAGGTTTTGTGCGATGAATGGGAAAGAATGACTGTGCATGATGGGGAAAAGTTCCCACCGGTAGGCAGTTTTAGTCCCGAGGTGTTACAAAATCTAAGGAGAAGGATATGTCTCATTAAATCTGCAAAGAGACGGATCAAACATTATGATTATTTACAGTTATGGCAACGGGAAGGTGAAATACAAGGAGGATTAGCTTACACAGCTGACTCTCACTGTGGTAAGAAAAATATGGCAACGGGAGAGAAGGTGGTTACAGAGAATGGCACACTGGTGTATGATAAAAATGCACTTAGCAACTGTATTATAGATGATAAGGATAAGTGTAACAAATGTAACAATGATAAAAGTAAAACTGTTAAATGTACAACTGTTAACCTGTGCAAGTCGCACCCCATGTTAAACTTCCCTCAGGATCACCAGCAAGAAAGTGAGCCCAGCACGATGTCGGCACCTTTTCCAGCAGCCATCACACAAGACATCCAGGTGGACGCGACCAATTCGGTAAAGGCAATAATCAAACCCCCTAACGGAGGGTCAGGTGAGGTCGTGTCCACAGGTACGTACGGTGTTATATATCACGCACAAACAAATGTACCTCATATTGTAGAACCAACACAAGATGATGTAATTGAGTTTAATCCTGTCAGGGTGATCACAGTCCCCAATGGGAAGACTGACGCTCAGGGAACCATTCCCGTCAGGGACAGTGCAATGCGCCGTCACTCGTCCCGGATGGAATTGAGGTCAATTATGTCTGAATTTCCTGATCCTAGGAAAGATATAGTTACATGTCAAAGGTTCATTAAAGAACTAGGAAACTCCACAGAACCCACCAACAAAGATTGGCGGACAGTGCTGAGGGCATGTTTGCCCTCCAGTGTTGACCCTGCGAAATTTATTACTGATTGTAAATTAGACACAGAGGTACCTCGTACGGAGGAACACAATCAGGAATGTATTAAGCAGATCAACCGGCAGTTAGGAGTATATTTCCCAGCCATTGTCAAGTGGGACAAAACCTTCTCCATAAGACAAGGAGAAGGGGAAAGTACTTCTGATTACTTCAATCGAGCACTGCAAGTAATGGCTAGAGACACTGGGATCACGGACATCAAAACAAATGCACCGCATAGAGAGATAGCGGTTAAGGTATTAATGAATGGTTTAAAGGAAGTGTTGAGAACAAGGGTACAGACCACCAACCCAAACTGGAGAAATATCTCGGTGGCTGCATTAAGAAAGTCCGCTGTTGGGCATGAGCAAAACATCAGCAAGCACAGGGAAGCACAGAGAGGTAAGAGGCCTCAGATCCCTGTGGGTAAGTCAAAGGTGATAAGGTGTTATAATTGCCAGAAGGAAGGTCATTATGCACGAGATTGTAGGTTTAAAGAACCACAGAAGGTATATAAACCCCCTAGACAAAGACATGAGCAGAGTCATGACACACAAAATTGTAATCAGGGATCACATAGGAAGGAGTTTGGGCCGCACCTGTAATATGCTGTCGGGAAAGGTGATCATTAGGACTGATAGTAAGCCTGAGGTTACAGTTAATGATATTGGGAGGTCAGTTCCTTGTAAACACAGGAACGGCCGGGTAAACGTTGTAATTTATTTGTAAATGTTTTTTTTCCCCATCTCTGACGTTCATTGGCAGAACTCAAACATCACATAGCTATTTGGTCCTTGCAGAAGTCTACCTAACCCCAGTGTGACCTACCGACATCGGTGTGTCCTGGCCAGGCACAAAAGGGTGGGGTGTGGAAATACTGGTGGGGAGGGGACTTCGCAAGGACACCAGTGGATGTGTTGGTGTGACAGCCTGATGGTGAACGGAAGATCTGACAATGGTTTTTTTTTGTTGGTTAATGCAAAATGTGATGAATTGTTCTCTCTCTCGTTTGTTTGTTTTTTTCCCTCTTCTTTCTCATGTTCTCATGCTTTAAAGATGGTATGTCACACATCAGTTGGACAAATGGTAATGCAAGATTTTTGCTCCTTACAGAAAGATCGCAGATTTGGAAGGAATATTGTATCACCAGAATGTTCGTTTGGAAGACTGAGAGACAGCACCTTTGAGATGACAGCAGAGCAAGAAGAACAACAAGACTAGAGGACAAAAGCATCATAACATTTTTTCTTTCCCCTCAAAGTATTTTTTTTTGTGCCCCCATTACAAATTTCTCTTTCTCCTCCTCTAAGATGGACTTGCCCCAAGAGACTGTGATCCGGATTTTCCTGTTGACCATGATGTTGACCAGAACAGTCTGTTTCGGTGAGAGTACCATGGAGGTCGAGAAAGGATCGGGAATGGGTTCTGATGACTGAGACTGAGGCGTAAATTTCCAATAGCAACACAATCACCAAGCAAAGGCGAGTACCAGAAAACGATCTAGCAGCCATGTTATTTGTAGACATTGTGAAGGATTGTTAGCTAAAGAGAACTGCATCTGTAGGCATTGTGACAATATAGTTGAGGATGGGTGCATAAAGAAATGTCAGTCCAGTTTTAATATCCACATGGACCGGCATCCATTGAGTGACTATCACTCCTTAGTGGGTAAAGTGTTAAAACAGACAGACTGTTGGGTATGCTCTCAAGTACCTCAAGGCCATAGCAAATCAGGACTAGTACCATTCCCTTTAAGTGTAGGAGAGGTACTTGAGCTAAGTGGTGGGAGGCCGGTGGACAAGAGGTTTAATATCTCTAGTCCTCCTAGTTTGAAGCTCCACCAATATCATGTGGATAGGTCCTTAGTATGCTTTAACATTTCCAATCCCCGAAAGCCGGGAAATTGGGAAGTGTCATGGAGTAATCAAACCATGACCTTTTCATACAGACCCGACAGAATGCCCATAGACACAGAACTTATACGCCAGATAGCCGACCATAGGAAATTTTTCCGGTATAGGTACACCTAGGAAGTAGGACCATGCGAGTTGGAGAAGTATCACCAGGATACTGTGCACAGATCGTACAAACTGATACATGTACTAAACAGATGGGAGAATTAGGGTTAGGAGATTTCACATGGAAAATTTGTAACATGATAATGTCATACTCCATCCCATATGTTCTCCCCGATGATGCATATTTCATATGCGGGAGGAAGGCGTATAAGTGGCTTGCCCCAAACTCAGAGGGATTGTGCTATATTGGAAAAGTACTGCCTGAAGTAATGACTGTAACCCATAACAAAATGAAAGATAATCACCGCAGTGCCCAAGCTCCTTATACTCACACTCATTACGAGCACGTCGTTAAACGGCACCTGATAGAGAGGACAGAGCATTCAGCCTCTGATCTGATCCATGAATCCACCGGGATTCAATTCCTACTCGCGTTAGATATCACTCGCACCGCTAGAGGAGTGATAAATTATAAATATATATCTGCGCTTGCAAATTTATTAGACAATATCACAGAAATGTATGACGACACATTTAGGTACACTGGGAAAGAGTTACAAGCCTACAAAACAGAACTGGTTCAGCATAGGATGATTCTCAATTACCTCACAGCTGTGACAGGCGGGTATTGTGTTACCCTAGCAACTCAATATGGAATAAAGTGCTGCACGTACATTACAAACAGCACGGAGGACCCAGCCGAGGTCATAGACCAAAAGATGGATGACATTTTACAATTAAAATGGGAGTTCCGAAGGAAACACAATCTCACACTCGCTGCTGTGGGTAATGAGCTGACCAGTTGGGTGTCATGGTTGAACCCACGAAATTGGTTCTCGGGCTTAGGAGAATGGGCCCAAGGTATTATTATGGATGTAGGGAAATTTCTTTTGTGTATTCTGGGAGTCGTCATATTGGTTGGCCTGATATTTGATGAAGTCCATGAGGGACGAAACGCGTTGGGTGCTATTCTGATTTTACCTCAACCTCTTAAAGATAAGCTTTTTTATGTTTTATCCTGTGCATTTTATACTATACTTCTCCATGTTTTTATGTACACTTTATGAATTTTTTTTACATATGTAGCTTTGGTTTTTTCTTTTAGCTTAGCCTCTTGTTCTTTTTTATACAACATTTTTTGATTAGGCTGCATTTGTTTATTGTTATTATTTCATATATTACCCCCCTTTTTTATAGTACTCGGCCTTTTGAAATTAAATTATATATTTTTATCAGCACCTGGTTTTTTTACATTATTTATTAGACACCTTTGGTCGCTTGCAATAACCTCATCCCCCTGTGATATTTAGATGCGTTCGGGTTTTAACGAGGTGTAAAGGTAGTACCCGGGTGATGAGTCTGAGGAGCGAGGACACTGTACTAACAACAACTAATTTGATGTATTACCCAACGATAGAGACAATGTTGTGATGACAATGTGATTCCACGGTCCGTTTCTTTCACCCGTTTCTCCATTGTTTTCCTCCAAGGTACAAAGACATCCGCTTGGAAGAAGAATTTGACAACCTCTTTTATACAGACCATCAATGGACTTTAATACAGACCCCCAATATCCCTAGTGGCTTTAAATTTTTACGATAGCCCAAATATTTTAGTGACTGTAACTTTCTGGACAATGGAAAAGCTTTTGTCGCCATTTATAGCAAAAGCATCGGGAGACTACAGTCAACATGTACATCGAGACAAGACACAAGTCAAGACTTCAATCGGCAAATGTATATTAAACTCACATAGTTTATGACTGCATTTACCATAATTGCTTCTTATCTTCATTTCTACAACCTTCAGGTAATGACACACATAGTCGATAGGGAAAATAGACACAGATATCAGCACTCACATATCCCCCCATTCATGTATCATCAACTAAAATGTGCTCCCCCATTTGTTGCAACCAAAAGCCGAAAAGAGCTCGGTAAAGTTTGACAGCCCATCCACAGACCCTTAATATGGGATAAGAAGGAATTCAAATGTATACTTCGCAATACCTCGAAGCTTGATTTAAAACGCGTACGGCACGATGATACATGACCCCTCAAACATGGATTCATACACACATGCTTCTACTATCTCACTAGGTCATACCTTTTTCCCACCTTCCTCTCTCCTCCCTTTACCCAATCATAAGATGGTATTTACATTATGACATATATTTTTCTTTTTTGAACTGTTCTAGGAATTGGCAGTTATTGATGACTGCCAAAGGGTGGACTGTCAAAGTCGGAAAAATATCATGCTACACGTTGCCATATATCCACCCCATGCGCGTGCCTGCTGCACGTGCACATTCTCTCCCGTGCGTGCGGATACTCGCAGCCGCGTGATGGCGCCCTCCTCGGCCATGCGCTTGAGCGCGTGGTATGTGCATTTACGGTAGAGTTTGTGTGCGTCTAGCGGGCGACTCAATCGTTAAATAATAAAACCAAATAGTATGTTTTATAGATAATGTTCCCCTTAATAATGACTGTAAGTTTGTTTAATGTAAATGGTCGCTGGACAGAGGAATTCCTCTTTGCATGGTATGAAGGGTCAGACAGGGTTTGAGCAGCTGTGTCTGGTACCTAACTAAAGAACATTTTATTAGAAACAATCCGGTGCTGGTTAGGTAAAGATTAATCGCTCCTGCGTATAGTTATGGCCATTAGTATTTTCTGGACATTTACTATATTTGCGATTCATTACCCATGCGGCGGGAATCTTCAGATTCCCTCCCACCTGAGCAGTTTGATATAGTCGCAGCCCACCTGTTCAAACTAACCTATGACCTTTTGTTATGATGCGAGGAGACATTCCTGTGTCCAATGAACAATGAGATTATAGGTCCCTTTGTAGTGTACTGTACTCAGTGTATATAAGATCAGCCAGCCTGGGCAGCTCTCTCACTCTCCACAAACGGTTTTCATCTTGACTAACTTGGAGCTGGTACCAGAAGCTGCGCAGCGATCGTTCCCAGTGTGTGTAAGTAATTCTCTGTAACCAACTTGTTCTCTGTTTGTATTGGCCATACTCTCTCTCTCTCTCTCTGTTATAGTATAGGATTGTGACGCTATTGTATATTTCTGTCTAGATATTCTGTTAGAATGATGTTAGCTTGTAGTGTATGACTTGTAAACTGTTTCCCCTTTTCGATATAACTAAAAGCTTGTTAGTAAAGGTGTTGGAACCTTAGCAAGGTATCGTGTGTTTATTATATTGCAGAGGGTAATAGGAGCGTCTCAAACGCTCAAGCAGCTTTAGCATTAACAAGGTTAAGCAGCGTTACATCGCTACAGTATTTCAGTACAAGGTTTACAGTATAAGAGTATCCTTTCTGTGTGTTACATTCAAGGTTTACTGATTGTCATCCCGTGAGCATCTGCGCCGCTCGTGTTCTCCTCGTGGACTCGAGCGTCCGCTACGCTGGTAGCGTAGCATTACGGTAGTCGGCCGCCTATAGCGTGCTCGACACCACGCATTAAGCTGTGAGCGAGCGTGTCGCATGTGCGTCTCGATCACGGCTGAGCGTATGCTACGCTAAGTGCGTACCCTTAAGGTACCCCACACGCCAATTGCGTACTGAGTCTCTTACCCATTTATAGTGAATGTTATAAGATAAATAGTTAGCTTTATCAGTGTAGCAAGTTTGGTGTAAATTGCTCCAGGCATTAAAGAGTTATGCTGTCTGCTGAAAAACTCTGTGCTGCTGCCTCAGCCCTAGGGGTGCTAGGGGTGTCTTACTGCTACAGTGTTTTTTCCCAGCCTGTAAGTCATATGTGTACCAAGTTTGTTGTAAATAGTCCAGGCATTCGGGAGTTAAGCTGTCTTCTGAAATAATCTGTGCTGCTGTCCCTCCTCTAGGGGTGCTAGGTGTGTTACCTCCACAGTGTTTGTTCCCAGAGTGTAAGTCATTTGTGTAGCAAGTTTTGTATAAATTGTTCCAGGCATATCAGAGTTATGCTGTCTGCTGAAAAACTCTGTGCTGGTGTCCCACAGCTAGAGGTGCTAAGGGTGTCTAACCCACACAGAGTTTGTTTCAAGGTTGTAAGTCAAATGTGTACCAAGTTTGGTGTAAATTGCTCCAGGCCTTCCACAGTTATGCTGTCTGCTGACATACTCTGTGGTGCTGTCCCACCCTTAGGGTTGCTAGGGGTGCCTGACCTCCACAGTGTTTGTTCCCATATTGTAAGGCATATGTGTACCAATTTCTGAGTACATTGCTCCAGCAATTCCGGAGTTATGCTGTCTCCTGATATACTCTGTGCTGCTGCCCCCCCCCCCCCCCCCCCAGGGTGCTAGGGATTTCTAATTCTTTTTAGTTGCCCCCGCCGTGTTTTAATACGCTCGTATGTCAAATTTCACGATCTTCGTGTCTAAACTGTGGATTTGTATAGAAATACAGACAGAAGGACAAAATTTTCACTTTTATATAGTAGACAGTGTGTAGCCAATATTCATCATTTGATGAATTGTCTGGTCACATCTTCTCATATCTTCTGCAAAGATGTATCTTATCATTGTACAGTGGCTTGTGCGTGGGCACGATATATCATTACATCGTATTGGACTATCGCAAGGTCGACGCCTTGTTCAGGTGTGTACCCAGCTGAACTCTATGGATTTTTTCTTTATCTCATTTATATGAGGACTACAGGTCTGATTCAGATAGCAGGGGTGGGGGGCTACACATTACTTTTCCAGTGCCCCCTAAGCCACAGCCGAATTGATATGGCTGCGGCCATTAAGGGGCAGTGAATGGGCGGTGACAGGGTCAGTTTTATAAAAGAGGGGCGTGGAATGTACAAAACTTGAAACACCCACTTTACTTATCTAAGCACTGTGCAGATCTGACAGCTGTTGTGTGCACTCCGCTATCAATGAAACATCAGTCCAACATCGACTGCTTGAGTAAGCACTGGGTCGTGCAGATTCAGCTGTGTGACTCTCAGTCGCATGCACAAGCACTAACATGAAACTCCCAAAACACGCCAACAACACGGCCTCTTTTTGCATTTCATCTTGGTCTGCTCCCAGATACACAATAGTGCTTCACAATGGTCTTCTCAGATCACTGCGATTTAGTATGCAGCTGCGTATGCTATTAGTAATGCAGTTCGCATGTGCGCAGTAAGGTTTTCTGAGATATTCCTGCATGCGCCATAGCAAAACATTAGCCATCTGCAAAAAAAAATCATCATTGCGTAAGAATCAAAACGTCTGTTTCTCAGTTGAGTGTTTGTCTCTACAGATCCCTTCCTCATTAAATGTTATTCAAACTGGCAATAATACAGAACTGAAAACTGCATTACTTAGCTCTGAGTAAGTAAACATAACTGTAACATTTTTAATGATTGGATGCATATAACAGGTGTCTCTCAGTATCTTTCCAAAGGACATGCCAATGTCTGAGTTAAGCACCGTCTGACTTGGTGTAGTAAGTAGTCACACAGTCACTATATTACTCTGTTAAACTAATTAGCTGGGGGGTTAATAATTACCATCTTGAAATTGCAGTGCCTCTTTTTTTCCCTGCATCAACCTGTCATGGCTAGACATTAACGGAGACAGGAATTTTATAATTGTACAAAGAAATCATTCCTAGTATATCTGGCATAAAAATCAGTCTGTTAGCTATGTATTAAGCATCTTAGGTTACAGAACATTTGTAACAAATAATGTTGCAAAATTTGCCTAGACAAAAAATTTCAGGAGGATTATGAAAAGCATTTGGAAAGTGCTGTTAGGACTTGCTCACATGACAGTACTGCAAGACAAGCTCTGGGAGATATTATAAATTATAGATCTATGCTGTGTGTGTTGTTTACACAGCCTGGAAGTTACCATGAGAAAATAATGCAGATATCAGTTTGTAAACATAAACCCAGCTTAATCTGGTACCGGCAGTGTGAGACTTTAGAACTCCTCAATTGTATTGTAAGAAATCTGCAGCATTCTGTAACCATGATATGTTCAGTCATTGTAACCTGAAAGCTGTTTCTTTCACATCACGCAGATTTCACCGTCAAAACGGCATATGGCATAATGGAATTACTTTCTGTGACCCGGAAATACAGTTGTCTATTAATTTCATTACAGGCTGACAAAGCACATCACTGCTTCACAACTCCGTGACTCAAAGCTTGAGCAAGGCTTTAAGAGTCCCAGGTCACTTAAGACATGGGTCCCCTATGGTCTAAAAAAATGTGTGTATATACTTATACATGTATACATATATACAGTACATACACATGCAGATGGCTACCCCGTAATCATCAGACCCTCTCCACATGCCCATAGGACCCACCACATGCCATCAGGCCCCCACATTATTTATTCATTTATTTATTACCAGTTATTTATATAGCATACACATATACCGCAGCACAGAGAATATTTGGCCATTCACATCAGTCCCTGCCCCAATGGAGCGTACAATCTATAATCCCTACCACATGTACACATTCACACTAGGGTTAATTTTGTTGGGAGCCAATTTACCTACCAGTATATTTTTGGATTGTGGGAGGAAACCCGAGTAGCTGGAGGAAACCCACACACGTACGGGGAGAATATACAAACTCCACACAGCATATTCTCCAACATTTTACACATTAAAATCAGTACAAATTTGAAAAGGGTGAATGGCCACTAGTAAAGGTAGCGTGGCCACTCCCCTTTTCCTATACTTTCAATGGAAGTTTTGAGAGCCAACAATCGGTACAGACCATGAAAAAAAGGTACTGTACCTGCCAAAAAGATACAGTTGGAGGGTCATGGTGGGAATTCAACTCTTGACCTCTATGCTGTGAGGCAGTAATTCTAACCATTACACCATCTATATTGCCCCACATGCCCCTTATTTCTCTGACGTCCTAGTGGATGCTGGGGACTCCGTAAGGACCATGGGGAATAGACGGGCTCCGCAGGAGACTGGGCACACTATAAGAAAGATTTGGTACTACCTGGTGTGCACTGGCTCCTCCCTGTATGCCCCTCCTCCAGACCTCAGTTAGATTTCTGTGCCCGGCCGAGCTGGATGCACACTAGGGGCTCTCCTGAGCTCCTAGAAAGAAAGTATATGTTAGGTTTTTTATTTTACAGTGAGACCTGCTGGCAACAGGCTCACTGCAACGAGGGACTAAGGGGAGAAGAAGCGAACCTACCTGCTTGCAGCTAGCTTGGGCTTCTTAGGCTACTGGACACCATTAGCTCCAGAGGGATCGACCGCAGGACCCGTCCTTGGTGTTCGTTCCCGGAGCCGCGCCGCCGTCCCCCTTACAGAGCCAGAAGCAAGAAGATGGTCCGGAAAATCGGCGGCAGAAGACTTCAGTCTTCACCAAGGTAGCGCACAGCACTGCAGCTGTGCGCCATTGCTCCTCATACACACTTCACACTCCGGTCACTGAGGGTGCAGGGCGCTGGGGGGGGGGCGCCCTGAGCAGCAATAAAATCACCTTGGCTGGCAAAATAACCACAACATATAGCCCCAGAGGCTATATATGTGGTAATTACCCCTGCCAGAATACAGAAAAAAGCGGGAGAAAAGTCAGCCGAAAAAGGGGCGGAGCCATCTCCCTCAGCACACTGGCGCCATTTCTCCCTCACAGTTCCGCTGGAAGGAAGCTCCCTGACTCTCCCCTGCAGTCTACACTACAGAAAAGGGTAAAAAAGAGAGGGGGGGGCACAAATTTGAGGCGCAGTAAATATTATAGCAGCTATAGGGGACATAATTCAGTTAGTCCCTGCATTATATAGCGCTCTGGTGTGTGCTGGCATACTCTCTCTCTGTCTCCCCAAAGGGCTTTTGTGGGGTCCTGTCTCCTTTAAGAGCATTCCCTGTGTGTGTGTGCGGTGTGTCGGTACGGCTGTGTCAACATGTTTGATGAGGAGACTAATGTGGAGGCGGAGCAGATGCCTATAAATGTGATGTCACCCCCTGCGGGGCAGACACCTGAGTGGATGGACTTATGGAAGGAATTACGTGCAAGTGTCGACTCCTTACATAAAAAATTTGACGACATGCCAAATGCGGGACAGCCGGCTTCTCAGCTCGTGCCTGCCCAGGCAATTCAAAGGCCATCAGGGGCTCTAAAACGCCCACTACCTCAGATGGCAGACACAGATGTCGACACGGATACTGATACCAGTGTCGACGAGGATGAGTCAAATTTAATGTCCACTAAGGCCATTCGTTGCATGATTGAGGCAATGAAAGAGGTTTTACACATTTCTGATATAAACCCAGGTACCTCAAAAAAGGGTATTATGTTTGGGGAGAAAAAACTACCAATAGTTTTTCCCCCATCTGAAGAATTAAATGAAGTGTGTGAAGAAGCGTGGGCTTTCCCTGATAAAAAATTGGTGATTTCAATGGCGTTCCCTTTCTCGCCAGAGGATAGGTCACGTTGGGAAACTCCCCCTAGGGTGGATAAAGCGCTCACACGTTTGTCTAAAAAGGTGGCACTACCGTCTCCGGATACGGCCGCCCTAAAGGAACCTGCTGATAGAAAGCAGGAGGCTATCCTAAAGTCTATATATACACACACTGGTGTTATACTGAGACCAGCTATTGCTTCAGCGTGGATGTGCAGTACTGCTGCTGCTTGGTCAGATTCCCTGTCAGAAAATATTGACACCCTGGACAGGGACACTATATTGCTAACCGTAGAGCATATAAAAGACTCAGTCTTGTACATGAGAGATGCACAGAGGGAGATCTGCCGGCTGGCATCTAGAATAAGTGCATTGTCCATTTCTGCTAGGAGAGGCTTATGGACTCGGCAGTGGACAGGGGATGCAGATTCTAAAAGGCACATGGAAGTTTTGCCTTATAAGGGTGAGGAGTTATTCGGGGATGGTCTCTCAGACCTTGTTTCCACAGCAACAGCTGGGAAGTCAGCATTTTTGCCCCATGTCCCCTCACAGCCTAAGAAAGCGCCGTATTACCAGGTACAGTCCTTTCGACCCCAGAAAAACAGGCGGGGAAAAGGCGGGTCCTTTCTGTCTAGAGGCAGAGGAAGGGGAAAAAAGCTGCACCACGCAGCAGGTTCCCAGGAACAAAAGTCCTCCCCCGCTTCTTCCAAATCCGCCGCATGACGGTGGGGCTCCACAGGCGGAGCCAGGTACGGTGGGGGGCCGCCTCAAAAATTTCAGCGATCAGTGGGTTCGCTCACGGGTGGATCCCTGGATCCTTCAAGTAGTATCTCAGGGGTACAAGCTGGAATTCGAGGCGCCTCCCCCCCGCCGTTTCCTCAAATCGGCCTTACCGACAACTCCCTCGGGCAGGGAGGCTGTACTAGAGGCAATTCACAAGCTGTATTCCCAGCAGGTGATAGTCAAAGTACCCCTACTTCAACAAGGACGGGGTTACTATTCCACACTGTATGTGGTACCGAAACCGGACGGTTCGGTGAGACCCATTTTAAATTTGAAATCCTTGAACACATACATAAAAAGATTCAAGTTCAAGATGGAATCGCTCAGGGCGGTTATTGCAAGCCTGGACGAGGGGGATTACATGGTATCCCTGGACATCAAGGATGCTTACCTGCATGTCCCAATTTACCTTCCTCACCAGGAGTACCTCAGATTTGTGGTACAGGATTGCCATTACCAATTCCAGACACTACCGTTTGGACTGTCCACGGCACCGAGGGTGTTTACCAAGGTAATGGCAGAAATGATGATACTCCTTCGAAAAAAGGGAGTTTTAATTATCCCGTACTTGGACGATCTCCTAATAAAGGCGAGGTCCAGGGAGCAGTTACTGGTCGGAGTAGCACTATCTCGGGAAGTGCTACAACAGCATGGCTGGATTCTAAACATTCCAAAGTCACAACTGGTTCCTTCCACACGCTTACTGTTCCTGGGGATGATTCTGGACACAGAACAGAAAAAAGTGTTTCTACCGCAGGAGAAAGCCAAGGAGCTGTCATCTCTAGTCAGAGACCTCCTGAAACCAAAACGGGTATCGGTGCATCACTGCACACGAGTCCTGGGAAAAATGGTGGCTTCGTACGAAGCAATTCCATTCGGCAGGTTCCATGCAAGGACCTTCCAGTGGGACCTCTTGGACAAGTGGTCGGGATCGCATCTTCAGATGCATCAACTGATAACCCTGTCTCCAAGGACCTGGGTGTCTCTACTGTGGTGGCTGCAGAGTGCTCATCTACTAGAGGGCCGCAGATTCGGCATACAGGACTGGGTCCTGGTGACCACGGATGCCAGCCTTCGGAGCTGGGGCGCAGTCACACAGGGAAGAAATTTCCAGGGACTTTGGTCAAGTCAGGAGTCGTCCCTACACATAAACATTCTGGAACTGAGGGCCATTTACAATGCCCTAAGTCAGGCAAGGCCCCTGCTTCAAAACCAGCCGGTTCTGATCCAATCAGACAACATCACGGCAGTCGCCCATGTAAACCGACAGGGCGGCACAAGAAGCAGGGTGGCGATGGCAGAAGCCACAAGGATTCTCCGATGGGCGGAAAATCACGTACTAGCACTGTCAGCAGTGTTCATTCCGGGAGTGGTCAACTGGGAAGCAGACTTCCTCAGCAGACACGACCTACACCCGGGAGAGTGGGGACTTCATCCAGAAGTCTTCCTACTGTTGGTAAACCGTTGGGAAAGGCCACAGGTGGACATGATGGCGTCCCGCCTCAACAAAAAGCTAAAGAGATATTGCGCCAGGTCAAGGGACCCTCAGGCGATAGCTGTGGACGCTCTAGTGACACCGTGGGTGTACCAGTCGGTTTATGTGTTCCCTCCTCTGCCTCTCATACCAAAGGTACTGAGAATAATAAGAAGGCGAGGAGTAAGAACGATACTCGTGGTTCCGGATTGGCCAAGAAGAGCTTGGTACCCGGAACTTCAAGAAATGTTATCAGAGGACCCATGGCCTCTACCGCTCAGACAAGATCTGCTACAGCAGGGGCCCTGTCTGTTCCAAGACTTACCGCGGCTGCGTTTGACGGCATGGCGGTTGAATTCCGGATCCTAAAGGAAAAGGGCATTCCGGAGGAAGTCATTCCTACGCTGATAAAAGCCAGGAAAGAAGTAACCGCAAACCATTATCACCACATTTGGCGAAAATATGTTGCGTGGTGTGAGGCCAGGAAGGCCCCTACAGAGGAATTTCAGCTGGGTCGTTTTCTGCACTTCCTACAGTCAGGAGTGACTATGGGCCTAAAATTGGGTTCCATTAAGGTCCAGATTTCGGCTCTGTCGATTTTCTTCCAGAAAGAACTGGCTTCACTGCCTGAAGTTCAGACTTTTGTAAAGGGAGTGCTTCATATTCAGCCCCCTTTTGTGCCTCCTGTGGCACCTTGGGATCTCAATGTGGTGTTGAGTTTCCTAAAAATCACATTGGTTTGAACCACTTAAAACCGTGGATCTGAAATATCTCACGTGGAAAGTGGTCATGTTATTGGCCTTGGCTTCGGCCAGGCGTGTGTCAGAATTGGCGGCTTTGTCATGTAAAAGCCCTTATCTGATTTTCCATATGGATAGGGCAGAATTGAGGACTCGTCCCCAGTTTCTCCCTAAGGTGGTATCAGCTTTTCACTTGAACCAACCTATTGTGGTGCCTGCGGCTACTAGGGACTTGGAGGATTCCAAGTTACTGGACGTAGTCAGGGCCTTGAAAATGTATGTTTCCAGGACGGCTGGAGTCAGGAAAACTGACTCGCTTTTTATCCTGTATGCACCCAACAAAATAGGTGCTCCTGCTTCTAAGCAGACTATTGCTCGCTGGATTTGTAGCACAATTCAGCTGGCGCATTCTGCGGCTGGATTGCCGCATCATAAATCAGTGAAAGCCCATTCCACGAGGAAGGTGGGCTCATCTTGGGCGGCTGCCCGAGGGGTCTCGGCTTTACAACTTTGCCGAGCTGCAACTTGGTCAGGGGCAAACACGTTTGCTAAATTCTACAAATTTGATACCCTGGCTGAGGAGGACCTTGAGTTCTCTCATTCGGTGCTGCAGAGTCATCCGCACTCTCCCGCCCGTTTGGGAGCTTTGGTATAATCCCCATGGTCCTTACGGAGTCCCCAGCATCCACTAGGACGTCAGAGAAAATAAGAATTTACTCACCGGTAATTCTATTTCTCGTAGTCCGTAGTGGATGCTGGGTGCCCATCCCAAGTGCGGATTGTCTGCAATACTTGTAAATAGTTATTGCCTAACTAAAGGGTTATTGTTGATAGTGATGAGCGGATTCGGTTTTACTCGGTTTTACTCGGTTCTCAAAACCGAATCTTATTGGCTCACTGATGTCAAGTGTTTTGGATAGCCAATAAGATTCGGTTTTGAGAACCGAGTAAAACCGAGTAAAACCGAATCCGCTCATCACTAATTGTTGAGCCATCTGTTGAGAGGCTCAGTTATATTTCATACTGTTAACTGGGTTTAATATCACGAGTTATACGGTGTGATTGTTGTGGCTGTTATGAGTCTTACCCGGGATTCAAAATCCTTCCTTATTGTGTCAGCTCTTCCGGGCACAGTATCCTAACTGAGGTCTGGAGGAGGGGCATAGAGGGAGGAGCCAGTGCACACCAGGTAGCACCAAATCTTTCTTATAGTGTGCCCAGTCTCCTGCGGAGCCCGTCTATTCCCCATGGTCCTTACGGAGTCCCCAGCATCCACTACGGACTACGAGAAATAGAATTACCGGTGAGTAAATTCTTATTTTTTCCATCAGACCTTCCCATGTCCCTTACATTCCTATTGGAGACCTTACATGTCACCAGACCCCAACACGTCATTAATATCCCCCAACATGAAATAGATCTCCTTATATACCCTTCAAATCTCCCCAAAAGTCTTCTCACGACTCACAAGTCCCATAAAAGCGTGGAGCCAAGAGAGTAGAACTGCAGAGAGCAATGAGTCTGGGCCAGGCAAGCAGGTGTGCTTATTTTTTTGGTTCTACAACACGACACCACGGGTGCAAGGAGAGAGGAAGATACAGATTGTGGTGTGTGTGTGTAGGGGAAGAAGGAGAGTTATACATATATGTGTGGAAATGTGTGTGTGTGTGTATATATATATATATATATATATATATATATATTATGCAGCGGTGTCCTGATGACAATATAAAATGAAAATATTGAAACGTTGAGCTACAAATTCTTTGCTTCGTGTGATTTCTAAAAAGCTTGAGTGCCGCACTGCTGCATACTCCATTCATTAATCTTGTGGAGTGAAAGACTGTGTGTGTGTGTGTGTGTGTGTGTGTGTGTGTGTGTGTGTGTGTGTGTGTGTGTGTGTGTGTGTGTGTGTGTGTGTGTGTGTGTGTGTGTGTGTGTGTGTGTGTGTGTGTGTGTGTCACAGGGGGCCCCAGAGATATCACTGCACCAGGCCTCAAGATTTCTGCTGTTGCCGGCCCTGCCACGGAGTGTAAGTTGTCACTTCTTTATAAACTTACACCAATCAGCCATAACATTAAAACCACTGACAGGTGAAGTGAATAGCATTGTTAATCTTGTTACAATGCCATCTGTCAAGGTGTGGAATATATTAGACAGCAAGTGAAGTCAGTTCTTGAAGTTGATGTGTTGGAAGTAAGAAAAATGGACAAGCATAAGGGTCTGAGCGACTTTGACAAGGGGCAAATTGTGATGACTAGCTGATCGGGTCATAGCATCTCCAAAATGGCAGGTCTTGTGGAGTGTTTCAGTATGCAGTGGTTTATACCTACAAAAAGTGGACCAAATAGCAACAACCGGTGAACTGGCAACAGGGTCCTGGGCACCCAAAGCTCACTGATGCGCATGGGGAGCAAAAGCTAGCCAGTGTGGTCCGATCCCACAGAAGAGCTACTGTAGAACAGATTGCTGGTTATGATAGAAGCTTGTCAGGACACACAGTGCATCACACATTGAGGCGTATGAGGCTGCATATGCCACAATCTGTGCTGTTTTGGCTGCGGGAGGGGGACGTACAGAATATTAAGCAGGTGGTTTGATGTTATGGCTGATGGGTGTACTTGCACAGACATTCGTTCCTTTATGCCTGTGGAATTGATGACAAGGAAGGCATTTTCTTTCTACAGGAAAATGTGTGCCAACAAGACTTGGTTTCCCCTGTTGCATGTCTCGATGGTGAAAATCCACTCCCAGAGATGTTCTAGTCATCCATATATCGACAGTGGGTCTGCACTCAAGAGGATTCTGGGCCGCATGGACACTACATTACGTAGGGTATCTTATTACATCTTTTTCAGTGTAATATGTTCGGCCACCGGTGCATTGGCCCACAAGACATGGTAACTGCTTCGGGACTATAAAGCTCCCTTTCGGAGTGCACATTTCTGTGATGGGCTGAACTGTGCTGCTCCATAGCCTGCTGCCTATTAGGAGCATTTTTTTAAAAAATGCATGCAACTGACCAGCCAAAACTTGTTACATGATTATGGTCCTATCCAAAGCACATTCTCCATACTGTAGTATAATGATTGAGTTGTTATTGTTACTTATACTTAAAGTTCCTGCTTTGACCTTAAATCTTTGATGACAGCCCAGCTCTCAGAACAATGTCAAGTACTTGATGGATTTATAGGACAGGATGTAAAGGAGTCCCAGATTGCCGGACATGCGGGATGCTGGCCAATCTCAGACTTTTTTTAAAGGGGCAATCATTTAAAAGGCAAAACCATGCATCCCGCACTTCCGGTGATCTCAAACTCTATCACATCCCAACCAGTGCCGGTTTTTACCTATGGGCAGCCCCCCCAGGTAACACCATCACCTCAGCTGTCAGTTAAGCCAATTGCAGTCTGTGAGACTCCACTGACTTCACTGTGACTGGCAGTGACTTCCTATTGGAAGTCCTACCTACCAGTCACAGACACATAGGGCAGTCCCACTAGAAGGAGTTTCCTCTCTCCGGGACTGCCAGACCGGGTTGCGATAGGCAGAGAGCTGGCTTCCTGTAGGAAGCAAGCTCCCTGCCTTGACAGCCCTAACCTGTTTTTTTATGTGCAGCAGCCAATGCAGTCCATAGAAGCTGTGGTTTTGCGCATGCGCAGTAATGTTGCTGCTACTGTGCATGCACCAGGTCCCGGCATCTGCAAGCTACCCAGTGCAGGTGCCGGGACCCAGGCGGTGGTGGCGTGGAGAAGAGGGTGAAGACTCGGAGCATGGCAGTGGCAGCCCTCCTCCTCCAGCAAGGTAGGAGCCGCTGCCTATCCCATCCACTGAATCATGCTGCCTTCACTTCACTATTATATGCTATGCATGAAGCAATCCTATACAAGAGTTAAGCACTGTTATATCACAAAACTGAGATATAAGGGTAGCTCCATTCTATACCAAGGATAAGAGATGTCAGATAGCACTACGTGTATGTAAAAACGTTAATTGGCACAAATATTTCTTACTGTGAAATTGGTGACTGAACATACCTGAGTAGTGGTTTGGGGATGGAACTCATCAAATAAATGCTATAAAGGTGTGGCTATTAAATAATGAGACTGGACTGTAAAAAATAAACCATACTGCATGAGTTAAAAGGGAGTAGGGGAACACTGACCTTGGACTATTCCAATATGGTTTTGTAAGTTTTACACGTCTCACACAGATAGTTTGCTGTCACACAACATTCAAAGAAGTTGTGTTTTTACTGTGCGTCATAAAAATGCTTAGTTCAAAAGTAGAAAAACATGTAAAATTTAACAACTCGTGCAATGGGATGTAATGCCGCCCGAGTCCGGCAGGAAGTAATGCTGTCTGAGTCTGGCGGCCATGCGGGATGATGGCCAAACTCTGACTTTTTTTAAAGGGGCAATCACTTACAAGGCAAAACCATGCCTTATAAGTGATTGCCCCCAGGGCCGGAGCTTCCACTAGGCAGCTTTAGGCAGCTGCCTAGGGGCGCCGGGACCTGAGGGGGCAGCCTGCTGCAGCTGCCTAAAAAAGGTACCATAGTCCTACCTTTCACAGCCACTGCAATCCCCCAGAATGCGTATCTTACAGTAGCCATGACTGCTAAGCTCCTGTATTGCAGCCTCCAGCTCCACCTCCACCCGGCACAGGCAGTAACTTTGACAACTCCTGGAGTCATGGCTGGGGGTGATATGCGGCGCTGCTCTTCATTCCAGGCTCTTTCACAGACTACTCAGTTTCAACTCTGCACTGCAGCCTGCAGGTAAGGTGGCTGCACAGTGCACTCTCTGCATTGATAAAAAAAGAGGGCGAGAGCAGCGGTGTGGTGAGGGGTTGGGGGGGAGGAGATAAGTAGCAGGCATGCACACAGTCTGGGGGGATGAGCAGCAGCATGCACACAGATTTTGGGGGGATAGAACAGCAGACATTTAACAGAGTAGGAAGGAGGGGGCGAGAGCAGCATGCCTTTCATCTGAAGGGTGGGTAGGGGGAAGGGGCAGAAGGCAGAAGTTTTGCCTAGGGTGCTGAGAAACCTTGCACCGCCCATGATTGCCCCTTTAAAAAAGTCTGAGTTCGGCAGCCATCTCACATGAATAAGAATGCAGCAGTGTGTGGATGCAGAAGGGGAACAGAGTTAAAATGAACTTAATATAATTAAATGTAAATGGTAGCATCAGTATCGTTATGTAATAACCACACCTTGTATGCTGTATGTTGTAAGTCTGGTTATACTGTTAAATACTGGTTCCTTCTAATGTTTGTGTTTTAGGGTCCACCAGCTCTAACTACACGGTGGCAATGCGCCCTGCGCCAGCCCCCTCCTCCCTAAACATGTAATGTTATGATGTCACACCTAAAGGATGGGGCCACTTGGTCCGAGAAGTAGAGCTCTGTCTGGAGCGCCCTAAGGGTGCTTCAGGCAGCTCCACAGATTGCAGGGTGCCTGCCCATAGTGGTCCAAGGGTGGCCCTGCAGTAGCGCTACTGGCTGCAGAGTGCCATTCCAGGAGAAAGGCCACCATGCCAATTTCCCGGTGATATATGCAGTGATGCTGCTGCTGACACAGGACTCCGAAGAGGTAAGTACTGAAAAACATGGGTGCAGGATGTGCAGTATGGGCCCCCATGGACCCAGGTGTCCATACCCACTGCTCACCCATTATAGATACACCCATGCCTGTGCAATGGCACCACTCGCACACCATTAGTTACAGCCCTGGGGGGCACTAATGCCCAGCACTAATGTTTTCAAAGCTGACCATACTGCAGTTGTATACTAAGCAAATGTAAATGATCAGGCATACGTTGTATTTTTATAAAGATGTCCTTGCAACGGTTTTATCTACATAGTGTGAGACACTGCCCCCGTTAAGTCAAAGTCACTCTTAAATAATTCTCTGTGTAAATATTGTATAAACAAAAGCATGAAATTTCTAAGCACATTTGTTCTCTAATATATTTTATTAAACAAAGTTCAGCGTCAGAGGATATCATTTCCACATGGCTATACGATAATGGTAGTAATTATATCCTGACACACGAACGGCAGGAGGTGAACTGTTTTTAACTGGAAGGAGGAAAGCATTTCGTGGACTGAGTGAGATTTAATCTTTCCACCCTTCTCATGTGAAGTGGCAATCTGTGTAATAAGGGGCTGCTATTTTTCTATGCTTACCCGCAGATGGATTTAGTCAGTAATGCATCAAACACTGAGCTAACGTATACTGAAGATCAACCTACTTTACACTATGTGATGGACTAACTTATTTAAAATATAAATAGTAAAGGGAGCAGTTGGTACAAATGGATCTTGCCTGCTCATTTTTTGTATTAGGAAAGGCCCCCATTTAAAGAGTGTTCATTACTTTTGTAAATTCCTGCCCCAGGGCTTGTATCCTGGCGCTAGATTACATGAGGTCTATGTTCATGGACAGTGTTTGGCGTCTGATTGAAGGTCCAGCTCAGCTAATTAATTTCATTAGGAAGTGAAGTCATCTTCTAGCAGGAATTAATATTTGGAGCTTCGTGTTGCTAATTCATTTCCAGATTTAATTAGCTCAGAGAAGAAATGTTGCTTGGGCAAGAGGACTTTTTAATTATCAGCTTGGATAAATTTGAAAATGTTGATGCCTAGGGGTTGAGTTAATTAAAACCTGCATTATTTTAACTTTAATTAGCTCCCATCTTTGTTTTGCTTCACCATATGGCCATGTCCTGTAGTCAAATTTAGTTAATTAAGCTAATTAAGCTAATCATTTTAATTACTCAAGACAATATGATTGGATAGAGGATGACTACAAGTTTATGGCCAAGTACTTCTTTTTCATTAAGTTGAAGGGACAGAGCTATTTCTGAATGCGCCTGGCAAGCAATGCTTGCAGAGTTCAGGGATGTGACAGCCTCCGAGATATTAAGGATGAAGTCTAATTGCATTCCTTGATAAAAACAAAATGTCACTAACACAACTCTTTAAAGAGAAGAATAAATTACTGCAACATCTATTAGCATTCTGGACGCTCTCGTTTGGTCAAGGAGCACTGACTTGCTCTTTTTACCTAATAAGATAATGAAGAAAACTTACTGAGCTGTAGCATTTACTAATGGAGATTTAGGTATTAGATGTTGAATTTTTCATCTTACTTATATGTTAGTCCAATCTTAGTTAGCAGCTTGCGAAGCTGGGATAAGCATATTCAAGATGATCTGAATATAGAGGCATTATACTGCAATTTGAGTATTGTGGGATTAGACCACAGCTTGCTTCTATTTTCCAGGACAGACAGGTAAGTGAGTGGAATTTATGCCAGGTGAAACTATTGTTTGGTAATTCAGGTGGTATTGGCAAGTGTATGCTCAGATTTGGCATGCACCCTTCTCCTATCAATTTCTTTTGGACGTATAAGCATGAAAATGTACTCAAGATGTTTTGTTTTACTTAGAATACCATAGCACTGGCTGATTCGTTTGATGGAAAGCACATAATTATGTGCACAGCTGTAATTATACCTGCCTTTTCCCAACGAGGTGACAATTCAGCTGCAGTGCTCATTTTAATGGAAAACGAGCCAGGAGAAAATGTTTCTCTCCATGAAGTGCTGGCTGCTCTGAATCCTAGATGACGGCCATTTGTTGTAGTCTGAAGCACAACAGGGAGTATTTATTAAACTTTGTTAATTAAGACAATAAACTATTTATAAATAGCCCTTAAATGGAGAGAAAATCTGTTGTATCACTGGACATGACTGCAGAGTTCACTTTTCGTCACTATGGATTTTAGACTCTTTTTATTGCGTTGCTCTGATTCCTGATAAATCATTGTACTATGCATTCTTTAGCTTTGTAAGAATGTTAGTTGCTGTAGTCATTATTTTTATTTGGAGTACTTTGTGACAGATTAGTATTGTTCCCACTTTAATAACACACTAAAAAGTAAGGCTTTGTAAGCAAGGTTATAGTAACATGGGAATGTCTTTGCTTTCTACATTTTGACGGATGACAAATGCACCTTCACATATAAAACAAATGTGGGGTCACAGCACTCACGGATCCCTTAATAATAATAATAATAATAATAATAATAGATAGAGTCACAACTTTTATTATTATTATTATTATTATTAGTTGTAGTAGTAGGAGTGTCAGTGGCGTATCTATAATGGGTGCAATGTGTGCAGTGACCAGGGGCCCCTAGGTCCAGAGGGGGCCCACACCGCACCCACTGCACCCATTTCTTCTATACTTACCTTTCTGGTGCCCATTAATGTCCGTGTGTGGACCCCCTCTTCTCCTGAAGCCGGCAGCGCCGCTGTTAGCGCTTTGAGCACTAGAGACTCTGGCACAGTACCAGAGTCTACAGCACATGCACAGGTCTCTGAAAAAATGGCCGCCGCAGAGAGGAGGGGGCCCACACACGGAGACTGCACACAGGTCCTCCCCTCTCGAGGTACACCACTGAGGAGTGTTATCAGTGACCTATATAGCACAAGCATAACAGTATAGAACAAAACAGTAATAAAACAAGACAGAGAGGCACGAAGGCTCTGCTCTTAATGACCTTGAAGAATAATCCATGTTGCTACTTTTCAATACTTACGGGGGATATGTCAGGATCCCAGCAGTTGGGATCCTGATAGTCAGAATGGTGATAATGGCATCCCGACGGTCAGAATCCCAACGGATCCCGATGGTAAGTACTGGGGTTAGGTACTAGAGGGAGGGTTAGGGTTAGGCTGAGGTCAAGGAAGGTTAGGATTAGGTTGTGTGGTGGTGGGGCGGTTATGCTGAGGTTGAGGAAGGGGACAGTTAGAGTTAGGCTGCGGGAGGGGTGAGTTAGGTTTAAAATCCTTACTGGGATCTGTCGGGATTCTGGTAACATCCTGTTACGGGAACAGTTTATTTGCATAAATTAGCTGTACCTCATATGCAGGACTTCTCTTTTCTGTGTATGAAGAGTAATGCAGCAAGTAATAGCAGATTAGAATATTGTGTAATAAAGTATTTACCTGGGACCAGGGCATATGGGGAAACCAAGGTTGAAGCCCAGCGGCCCAATACCTATAGAAGCCTTTAGGTAGCCAACACTGGTGTTGGAGTTCTTCCCAGTCAATGGCCCCTCACCAGGGACCAGCTACCATATTAAATGTATTTCTGCAGGTAGAAACCCTTTCCCTAGTTCGCTTAGCCCACACTCTATCAGCCTGGTGCAGGATGCATAGGCTGACAGGCAGGTTGCACAGCCAGCCAGTTGTCATCTTAGTTTATTAATGTGGAAGTATATTGACACAATGGTAGGGATGGCTATCAACCATCAATGGTGGTTTGCCACCGATGGTCAATGGTTTTCTGCCATTGATGGCACAGATGAATTAATGTATTTTTTCATGTCCTGCAATGTTTAACCCCACCCCTAGCACTTAACCCTGCCACCTAGTGCATAGCTTAGTCACCTACTTTCCTCCAATTGGCACACCACCATCCGGCGACTGCCAACATGGATGCTCATTGATGATTTTCTGATGATGGTTTACAACCATTGACTTAAAACACTGATACCACTTTCACACTGAATCCCCGGCTTCAGATATACTTACCCTTTCACACCGCCGCCACGACTTGGGCCGTCACCGCTCACATAGGATGCTTGGAGATGATGTCATTAACAATCACTCCTGAGCCAGCCCATAGGCAGCCTTTTAGACATGACCCGAGTCTGCCTTTCACACTGCAGCCAAACCAGGTTAGCTTGCCAGGTTCTCAGCTCTGTGTGAAAGGGGTATGATGGAGACCATCAATGGTAGACCAACCAATGACCATTCCTACACAATGATTAGCTTTGTTGCATCCCAGTGTTGGGGATATTGGTTATATTCTGACCAGGACAAAGTTTATATGTTATCTGGGTGTTTTTTTTTCCTCCCACAGAGAGAGAGAGAGAGAGAGAGAGAGAGAGAGAGAGAGAGAGAGAGAGAGAGAGAGAGTGTGTGTGTGTGTGTGTGTGTGTGTGTGTGTGTGTGTGTGTGTGTGTGTGTGTGTGTGTGTGTGTTCCACTGAGGCAGGGACTGAAGTAAGTGATGAAACATTCTCTATAAAACACTGCATAATATGCTTACACTATATAAAGTATAATAATGATATTAGCATAAATAATATATAGAAACTGAGGTCAGTAAACAAAATATGTATTACACAACCTGTGGGAGAGCAAAGGTTTTCACAAAAAATATAATTAACATATTTTCCTCCCTTTGCTTCTCCAAGAAAGCAACAAAGTGTTCACATTCCATTGATTTATTCCAATTATTGCTTGTGTTCCTGTGAGTATACATATGATACTAGCAACGCATGCAATCTGTATGCAGCACTTGACTATTTAAAAGACACAAATGTCTCATTATGCTGGAAATCCCTTGTTGCTAGTCACAAATTAGGGGAATTTCTAGCAGCAAGTTAAACATATTATGAAAGGTGGAGTTTGCAATGATGATTATTCTTTATTATGCATCTTTATTTTATCTGTAGATATTACTGTTCTATTTTTATAGAAACGTTGTTATTTACTATATTTTTTAGGGTAGTTTAAAAGATTAAAAGTGATTCCAATGTGAATTTTGCAATGATTGAACGTAAATGGTAAATAGATTGTAAGGTCTCACGGTACCTGTAAAACTACATGTTCAATTACGTATGAATTAGCCTAGTATCACATTCCAGGCCTGCAAGTATGGATGGTCATATTCACTGTAATATAAGCCACTTTGAAGCCGCTGCCCCCCCCCCCACACGTAGTCCACAAGAACCGCCGCCCCCCTACCCCTTGCAGTCTTCTGCTACTGCTGCACTGTCATCCCCTGCAGTCCTCCGTTACCACCGCACCTCCCCCCACCCCCCACCCACCTGCACGCGCGCGCTCCCTCCTCTAAAAAAAAATCACTTGTAGGCTCACCTTCACCTTCTCCTGTGTCCCAGCTGGGTGCTTGTGCTGCTTGGAGGTAAGTACGCTACTTGGGGGAGGGTTGAGGGGTGGAGCCTGAGTGCATGGTTGGCGACAGGGGGGTTCAAAGGGGACATCTGTACTGGGTCCCAAGGATCAGAAGGGCCCCAAGGATATGCCACTTAGTGCCTAGCATGTATGTGAGCCATCTTGTCCAAATAGGGCAGCGAGCTGTAGGTGGTGTTGGTGCTGCCTCAGAGTGACAGGAGCGTGAGTGTGCGCCCGCTCTTCCGGTTTCGGCTCTGTTGCAGACAGTTACGGTACATGGCAGAAGCTCAGCTGACCAGGATTCCCGCTCCTGTCATCCAGTTTGATAGGCACAGCTGCAGGCGGCAACAGCAGTGTAGACGAGCGGGGAGAGCGCTTCTTCAATTCGGCGCCTCCCTGCTTTGCATACCCTTGCTCAGCGGGTAGTGCCGGCTCTGTGTTTAGCATTGTGTTAACAATCACTTTCAGTTGAGTGCTAATTATTGTCTACTATTATCAGACAGATCAATAGATTTGAGAGAATGTTCCCCTTCACATGCCTTATTGCCTTGTTTTACTCACCATACAACTTTTAAAATACAGGTTGAGTATCCCATATCCAAATATTCCGAAATACATAATTTTCAGAAATACAGAATTTTTCGAGTGAGACTGAGATAATGAAACCTTTGTTTTCTGATGGCTCAATGTACGCAAACTTTGTTTAATACACAAAGTTATTAAAAATGTTGTATTAAATGACCTTCAGGCTGTGTGTATAAGGTGTATATGAAACATAAAGGAATTGTGTGTATGTGCACAAGCTTTGTTTAATGCACAAAGTTATTAAAAATATTGGCTACAATGACCTTCAGGCTGTGTATATAAGGTGTATATGAGACATAAATGCATTCTGTGCTTAGACTTGGGACCCATCGCCATGATATCTCATTATTTTATGCAATTATTCCAAAATACGGAAAAATCCGATATCCAAAATACTCCTGGTCCCAAGCATTTTGGATATGGGATACTCAACCTGTATATAATTTTATCCTTCTAGAGGTTTCTTTTGTCTGCAATTTTCAGCAGTGGTGGATCAAATAGAAGACATGGAGGCAGTGGCGGAACAAGCAAGCGGTGGGCCCAGGTGCAACAAAATGCTTTGGGCCCCCCCCCATCCCATCCAAGTGCACCCCACGGGCAGTGCGCGCCGTAGGCGCGCGCAAAAATACATAGTGGCGTGGCTTCGTGGGGAAGGGGTGTGTCCACAAAATAATACCAATTCATAAAACGGTGCACAGTAGTCTCCATTCTTCAAATTACGCCGCACAGTAGCACCACTACACCAGGTAGAGACCCTTTTACTCCTTACAGCGAACAGATTCCCCTTTTTACACATAACGGCAGACAGCGTGCACTTTTTACACATAACGGCAGACAGCGTGCCCTCGTTACACATAGCGGCAGACAGCATACACTTTTTACACAATGGCAGACAGCGTGCCCTCGTTACACATAGCGTCAGACAGCGTGCACTTTTTACACATTACGGCAGACAGCGTCCCCATTTTACACATTACGGCAGACACCATACACTTTTACACATAACGGCAGATAGCGTGCCCTTTTTACACATTACGGCAGGCAGATTCTACCTTTTTACACATAGCGGCAGGCAGATTCCCCATTTTTATACATAGCGGCAGGCAGATTCTACCTTTTTACACATAGCGGCAGGCAGATTCCCCATTTTTATACATAGCGGCAGGCAGATTCCCCATTTTTACACATTGCGGCAGGCAGATTCCCCATTTTTATACATAGCGGCAGGCAGATTCCCCATTTTTACACATTGCGGCAGGCAGATTCCCCATTTTTACATTGCGGCAGGCAGATTCCCCATTTTTACACATTGCGGCAGGCAGATTCCCCATTTTTACATTGCGGCAGGCAGATTCCCCATTTTTACATTGCGGCAGGCAGATTCCCCATTTTTATACATAGCGGCAGGCAGTCCCCCCTTTTTACACATTGCGGCAGGCAGTCCCAACAAATAAAAAAAGAAAGAGACAGAAAGAAAGAAAGAGAAAGAAAGAAAGAAAGAATGAAAGAAAGAAAGAAAGAAAGAAAGAAAGAAAGAAAGAAAGAAAGAAGAATTATACTTACCCTCTCTGTTGGCTCAGGCTCCTCGGTGCAGCTTCCCGGGCAGTAGAGAAGAAGGAGGAGGGAGGTGAAGGAGGGAGCCGCAGCAGCGCTGTGTTACTGGTGGAGGCGCTGCTGCTGCTGCCCCTCTGCTTCCCTATAGGCTGTTCTCAGAGACAGCCTATAGTGAAGCAGAGGAGCAGCAGCAGCAGCGCCTCCACCAGTAACAAAGCGCTGCTGCGGCTCTCTCCTTCACTGAGAGACTGTGACCTGTTTGTATATGAGGGAGGGAGGGACGGACCCTCCTCCCTCCTTCGTGTGTGGGTGGCCAGAATCGTTCCTTATGACGGACGGGTCACGGGAGCGCTGGTGTGCGGCTGCGGCATGACATACAATGAGTCAGTGTGACTCATTCATGTAATGCCGGCCGGCGGCTGTGGGCCCTTGAGTGCGGCGGGGCCCCAGTGCAATGCACTGCCTGCCCCGCCAGTAGTTCCGCCCCTGCATGGAGGGTGTTTTAGCATAGCCCTGCCCCCTCTTTTTTGAAAACACAATCAGAACACCTGGGAATGATCTTCTGTCTGCCTGTAAGCTGCCAGGCACATATATGCACTTTATGGCTGGATATAGCCCATCCCAATAGGGGTTCTCTGCAGAGCTGGCCCTAATCAATATGATGCCCTAGGCAAGATTTTGGCTGGTGCCCCCTAGCACCGCTGCTAGTTCTGCAGGAGATGCCTGGCATGAGTCAGCTGGCAGCTCTGCTAACGTCGGGTGCCTTTTGTTTATGAAAATGCATCATATTATTTGCATTACTATGTGGCTAGGATACACAAGCAGCTTCTGCTGATTAAAATGATATGCAGCATGCCTATATTCTGTGTGCGACTGTGGCTGTATCTGCATACGAAATGCTACATTACAGTGATTTCCAGGAATACACTGCAACGTAGCATTTCGTATGCAGATACAGCCGCAGTCACACACAGAATATAGGCATGCAGCATATCATTTTAATCAGCAGAAGCTGCTGGTGCCCCTAAGCATACCAAATGCCCTAGGCATTTGCCTAGTTTGTCTATGCCTAAGGCCGGCTCTGGTTCTCTGAATTCAACACTGCTTTATAGTCTCACCTTTAGATCCCCAAGCAGGGTTAATAACCTTCAAAAGATGGGTATATTCTGCTGTGCAGCCCAAGTATATCTTGGTGGTGCCAGGGTCCACCATGTATTATCTGTTCTCTAAGATCCTTCAATATTAAAATGATCATTATATTTAGAGTGCAACTTGCATTTTATTAATAGAGTGACCCCAATACCATATTTATCACTGTGGTTTAAACTGGTAAACACTATTAACTTTATACCATATATATCACATAAGAGAATACCAGAGGACTTATCTTCAACCCTTCATTGTATCAACTACTGTCTGGGAATGGTGTAAGATTGCCCAATGCTTGATTGCTGCACCTTTAAAGTGAGTGCAACTGCACACAAGGTTTTCTCATTTTCTTTTCTCATATCTTTCTATGTTTCTTGGATACCCACAGAGGATTACGTATTAAGGCGCAATCTCAAATCAATCAAATACTGTTTTAGAAATATAGAAAACCCAGAATTACACCCCACTCGCAGTAGCAGGCGGCTTTGCATTGAAATATCTCCCAGCTGCTTCTCCTTCATTCAATATCAGCTGTCCGTGTAAAGCACAGGTTCTCAAACATGGTCCTCAGAACCCCAAACAGTTCATGTGTTCATGTATCCTCACAGAATCACAAGTGAAATAATTAGCTCCACCTGTGAATCTTTAAAATGTGTCAGTGAGTAATGAGTACACATGTGCACCTGCTGGGTGACCTGGAAAATGTGACCTTCACAGGGGTCCTCAGAATCGAGTTTGAGAACCACTGGTGTAAGGCAACTGAGAGGGCATCAAAATCAATTGATGAACTACATTATGCAGAGGCGTAGCATACAGGGCTGAAGAGAGCTGTGCGGGCCTGGGTACTTTTCAGGGGGGAGATGGCTTAAACGCGGGGAAAGTACAAAAAAAAAGTACTCAAAAACTAACAAAAACAAATCTTGCTGCTGACTAAAATGTATATGTCACCTACAGACAATAAACAGGGCCATCGAGAGCTCAGACGAAATACTATGCAGCACTCATCACAGGGGCAGCTTCAGGGGAAGGGGGCAGTGCGATTGCTCCCAACTGTAAATGCCCGTACACACTGGTCGATATATCGGCCGTTCTCTTGAACGGCCGATATATCGCGAGACCGTTGGCCAGTGTGTACGGCCGATACGTCTGTGAACTCCTTCGTTCACAGACGTATCGCGCCGGCCGCGCAGCACAGCCGACGGCCAATATATCTACCGATATATTGGCGCGTCGCTGTGTGTGTACGGGGCGGTCGTCCGACCGCCCGTACACATGCTGCGGCGGCCGGCGGTGATTGACAGGTGAACTGGGCGGGCGCCCGCCCAGTTCATGACGTCAGTCCCCCGATGGATCGGGCAGTGTGTATGCACAGCACACTGCCCGATCCGTACATAGATATATCTGCAGATCAATTGATCTGCAGATATATCTATTAGTGTGTACACTTCCCCTTTCTGCCTACTCCCACTAGCCATGCCTGTAAAGTTGTGCAGCCATTGCGACACATCTCACAGTTAGAGAGCAGCATCTCTAGACCTGTTGCTGCCAGAGTGGAGAAGTGTTACATGTGCGAGTCCCTTCAAACTGCCTGGGTCTGGGTTAGTAGTACCTGCCACCAGAGGCGTATCTAGCATGGGGCGAGCAGGGCACGTGCCCTGGGCGCCGTGGCAGCCCCAGCAGAGGGGGGCGCCACCGGCACCTGCACGGCCCACTCGCCCCATGCGACAGGGATTCCGCCGATGCTACCCGCGGCGCTCTCCCTATCTCCCGGCTGCTGTGCCTGTGACACTGTGCAGGCAGCGGCAGCCAGGAGCCTCCTCCTACCAAACCCCCCCCTCCCTGCAAAGACTTCAGTGCGCGTGTGCGCAACCTCGGAGGTGCGCGTACGCGACCTCGGAGGTACGCGCGTGCGCGACTTTGGAGGAGCGCGTGTGGCCTCGGAGGGAGGTGCAGGAGGTGAGCAGGGCAGACTAAAGTGTGTGTGTGTGTGTGTGTGTGTGTGTGTGTGTGTGTGTGTGTGTGTGTGTGTGTGTATAATTTACTGTGTGTGTCTGGGGCTAGTGTGGTGTGTGTGTGTGTGTGTGGGGCTAGTGTGGTATATGTGGGGCAATGTAACTGGCACTGTGGGGCATGTATCTGGCACTGTGGGGCAATGTATCTGGCACTGTGGGGCATGTAACTGGCACTGTGGGGCAATGTGTCTGGCACTGTGGGGCAATGTAACTGGCACTGTGGGGCATGTAACTGGCACTGTGGGGCATGTATCTGGCACTGTGGGGCAATGTAACCGGCACTGTGGGGCATGTAACCGGCACTGTGGGGCATTGTATCTGACACTGTGGGGCATTGTATCTGGCACTGTGGGGCAATGTAACTGGCACTGTGGGGCATGTAACTGGCACTGTGGGGCATTGTACCTGGCACTGTGGGGCAATGTAACTTGCACTGTGGGGCAATGTAACTGGCACTGTGGGGCATGTAACTGGCACTGTGGGGCATGTATCTGGCACTGTGGGGCATTGTATCTGGCACTGTGGGGCAATGTATCTTGCACTGTGGACTGTGGGCATTGTATCTGGCACTGTGGGGCATTGTATCTGGCACTGTGGGGCAATGTAACTGGCACTGTGGGGCAATGTAACTGGCACTGTGGGCCATTTTCAGTGACCACACCCCTTCTGGTGCGTGGCCATACTCCATCTTGCCCTGGGCTCCGAAAACCCTAGCTATGCCTCTGCCTGCCACCCTCTTCTCTCTGGGCCCCTGACAACGAGGCAGGTATGTATGGTCTGCATCTATAATAAACCTATAGGGAAGGAAGAGATTCTGCAAGCTCATAGAGGCAGTGGGGAGGAGGAAGGGGTTCTCCAGGAGGCTTATGAATACATGGGTGGGGATATCTTGACAGCTTCGGTTCCAATATTATGTAAAGGGTTTCTCCTGCATATCAACAGTCCTGTTCCCCTATGCCCCGTCCCCCATGTTCCATTCCCCATGCCCTCTCCCTGCACATATCACCTGGAGCCAAATGCATCCATTCCTCAGAAAGCTGTGCCACTGCTTTGGTTCGTTATACACTAGTGTCACATTTGTATCAAATAAAACAAAAGTATAATACAGAAGTCTTCCAAAAGCAGTGACAGCACCCATGCTGCTTGGCAAAATGTGTTGGATTCCACCAGGGGCTGGCTGGGCAGGGGGGCAGGGTGCCATCTGCCCCCCGGGCCAGTGCAATTTTAGTGTTCCAGGGCCATTTTTGCATTGCTTTCCCTGTGAAAAGCTGGGCCACTTGCTTGAGTCTGCCCCCCAGGCTGAAAGTTGCCAGCCAGCCCCTGGATTCCACCAAAAATTCCCAAACAAGCACTAGACTTTGCCAGTTAGAGCTGGTGGTACTATAGTATGGTAACAAGAAGCCTGATGCCCCCTACAATAGTGGCAATTAACCTAAGGCATTCCGCAAGGAGCTCAATAGTCTAGGGGGAATATGTGCCACACTTGGGAAAAAGCAGACTCATGTCATATAGGTAAGAGAGTTTTACACCTAAAATGGCCTTTTCACTTTGGGGGTCATTCCGAGTTGATCATAGCTGTGCTAAATTTAGCACAGCTACGATCATTCACACTGACATGTGGGGGGATGCCCAGCACAGGGCTAGTCCGCCCCGCATGTCAGTGGCGCTCCCCCCCCCCCCGCAGAAGTGCAAAGGCATCGCACAGCGGCGATGCCTTTGAACTTCCAGAGTAGCTCCCGACCAGCGCAGCTTTAGCGTGCTGGCCAGGAGCTACTCGTCGCTCCTTGTCCCGCAGCGGCTGCGTGTGACATCACGCAGCTGCCGCGGACCGCCCCCCCCCCCCCCCCAACGGTCCGGCCACGCCTGCGTTGGCCAGACCGCGCCCCCTAAACGGTGGCTTCACGCCGCCGTCCAGCCCCCTCCCACCCAGCGACCGCCTCTGTCTCAGAGGCAATCGCTAGGCAATGCCGGCGCACTTCCGACCCGATCGCTGCACTGCGAGAAACTGCAGCGAGCGATCGGGTCGGAATGACCCCCTTTGTTTTATACCCTCAAAACATCTGAAAAACATGTGCAATCTAAAAATAGTGTCAGAAAATACTTACCCAACCTTATTAAAAGGTCATAACATACATACTATATTGGTGCACGTTTTCTATTTTATTGCACTAAAATGCAGAGTTCTATATGTGCTACTTCCATATTAAATGGGTTCATGTTTCCACATTCCATTTATTACTTGAATATAAAACAGTTTTAATAAATCTACAGGATTACATTTGTCAAAATAGCATGTATTAAGCTGGTGTTCATCAGAATGATATATATAAAACTGGAGGAAAATGTACATGTGTAATTAGCTATACATTCAACCCTGTATGTGTCTGTATAATTTACATTGTGGTGAACTACATTCATTTTCATGATTCTGATTTGGAATGTAGCATAGATAAAATACATGCAAGGGGCTGTGGATTGGTGATATGCACTATGAATACAGGGGACAAATAAAAAGATTAGACGGTTTGAAATTGAGTGCTTGTTGTTAGTGCAGAATTGCAGAGGATATGGGTTTTTATACTTAATCTTTATAATAATGAAATTTTTCTAATAATGAAATCTCAAGTTACATTGCACTGAAGGCTGTTTTTTATACTCACCCCCTCGCGCTTCTGCTGCCATTAAATGTGGACCTTTTAAATACATTAAAAATAAAAATAAAATAAATTAAATCCTCTTGTTTTTGTATCTGTAAGCAATTCTGATTACTGACCATGTTTTTGGTGATTCATCTATTCCTCGCACACACAACAATTAAAGTGTAAACAGAAAATGTGGTTGCTAAGTGAGAAATCAGCAGAAATAAGGATGTAATTAAAGGTATAATCTGTTCCATTTGAACAGTTTCTGGCTATCTCTTTTTAAAATGACAATTAATATTATTAAGCTGCTCATTTGCAAGATGTTTGCTTCATTTATCAGCCTATAAAAGACTGACTGGTGCAGAAAAAAAAGAGACAAAAATGTAGAAAAAAAACAAACAAACAAACAAAGCAGAGTAAAAATAATGACACAAGTATATAACACAAAACAACACTTCAGAATCTTTTGTTTCTTTAATCCAGAATACTGTGGTGTTATACTCCTACAAGACACACTAATATGATTACTGGTTCTATGTATGCATTAAGAATGCAAGTGAGCAGGCTTGGGCAGTACATTTAAGTTACCTGTGGAACCAAAAGGTACAACTTATACAAGAAAAAATATATATACATTATTATTTATACTGTATATCACATACACATAAAGCAGAGCTTTTCAGAAATACTATTTATTAATTCACATTTGTCCCTGCTACATTGAAGCTAACAATTCATATTCTCTATTACATGAATGCATACCCTGGCAGGATGCAAAGCCAATGGGTCATCATGGTTGCTACTCAGACAGCATCTCAACCAGTCGTGGCATGCCGCAAAGAGACCCTCTGTGCAGGCAGAAAGGGGGATGTAGCTTTGTGGACCTGGGCATGGCCTTATAGGAGCCCCGCTTATGTCACTAAAGGGGGCGTGGCCTCATGGGAAGCCGCCAGTTACCTCAAAAGTGAGTGTGCATGGCAGCATAGAGTATGTGTGTGAATATAAGGTGGGGAGCTGTCTATTTTGTCAGTCCCAGCCCCCACAATTTCTGATGGCAGTCCTGTGTTCCCTATTGGCAGTACCTATGTTGACAAGTGTCAGCAGTGTGTGATGGAGGTTAGTCCACATGATGAATAGCTTAACCAGTGATTGGTTTATTAACCAGGTACAACAACAGGATGTGAGACAACACATGCAATGGGAGACAGATCCATCCGGGAACATGTTAATGCAAATGATGTGTAGTGCTCATCTGCAGGTACATGTAGTTGTGGCAGTGGGACTTGTAGTCAGTGGCATAACAAAGGTGGGCGAGCGGTGGCACGTGCCCTTGGCACCAACAAAGAAGGGGCACCAGTCAGACTTGTATTCAGCACTGGACCTCACCTGCAAAATCCCCGTTGGGCAGAGCTGCTAAGAGCCACACACTATTCTCCCCCAGAGTGGCAGATTGGCACTACCTACCAATACCTCTGCAGCATATCGTTAAAAGTGGGAAACCGCCCACTGCCAATCATCAATTACAATCCTAAGGCACACCACATGTCAGTAGTGTGCCTTCACAGCAGCTCACATTGCTGACTGCAGCTGCACTGACCACAACGGTGAATACAGAGACCTGGTCAGCAGCAAATCTCTCACAGAGGGAGACTGTAGTGGCATATATTTAACTCCCCGCTCAACCTACCACAATCGCAATTGAAGACCCCTGCACAACCTTAAGAGACCACAGCACCACCAGTATGTGCTCCACCGAACACTACTGTAGGCCTCTCATCCAGGCAGACCACTGCACCACCCATTGAGCTCCAGGCAATGGAACTTAATTCAGAAAGGACACCATAACTGAGACCTGTACACAAATAATAGCCCACAGAGCTACTGGCACTGCCAGCTTGGGGGCACTATGAGGAGAGTACAGACAAGGATGGGCACTATGAGGAGAGTACAAACAAGGATGTACACTATGAGGAGAGTAAAGACAAGGATGGCCACTATGAGGAGAGTACAGACAAGGATGGCCACTATGAGGAGAGTACAGACAAGGATGGATACTATGTGGAGAGTACAGACAAGGATGGACATTATGAGGAGAGTACAGACAAGGATGGGCACTGTGAGGAGAGTATAGAAAAAGGGGGCACTATGAGGAGAGTATAGACAAGGATGGGCACTATGAGGAGAGTATAGACAAGGTTGGGCACTATGAGGAATGTCTAGACAAGGGGGGCACTATGAGGAGAGTATAGACAAAGATGGACACTATGAGGAGAGTATAGACAAGGGGGCACTATGAAGGAAGTACAGACAAAGATGGATACTATGAGGAGAGTATAGACAAGGATGGACATTATGAGGAGAGTACAGATAAGGGGAGCACTATGAGGAGAGTATAGACAAGGATGTGCACTATGAGGAGAGTATAGACAAGGATGTGCACTATGAGGAGAGTATAGACAAGGATGGATACTATGAGGAGAGTACAGACAAGGATAGACATTATGAGGAGAGTACAGACAAAGGGAGCACTATGAGGAGAGTATAGACATGGAGGGCACTATGAGGAGAGTATAGACAAGGATGGGCACTGTGAGGAGAGTATAGACAAGGATGGGCACTATGAGGAGAGTACAGACAAGAGGGGTACTATGAGGAGAGTACAGACAAGGATGGATACTATGAGGAGAATACAGATAAGGATGGACATTATAAGGAGAGTATAGAGAGGGGGGAACTATGAGGAGAGTACAGAAAAGGATGGACAAAATGAAGAGAGTACAGATAAGGATGGGCACAATTAGGAGAGCATAGACAAGGATGGGCACTATGAGGAGAGTATAGACAAGTGGAGCACTATGAGGAGAGTATAGACAAGAATGTGCACTATGAGGAGAGTATAGACAAAGGGGCACTATGAGAAGAGTACAGTCAAGGATGGATACTATGAGGAGAGTATAGACAAGGATGGATACTATGAGGAGAGTACAGACAAGAATGGATATTATAAGGAGAGTACAGAGAGGGGGGAACTATGAGGAGCGTACAGACAAGGATGGGCACTATGAGGAGAGTACAGAAAAGGATGGGCAAAATCAGGAGAGTACAGATAAGGATGGGCACAATGAGGAGACTTTAGAAAAGGATGGACATTATGAGGAGAGTACAGACAAGGGGGCACTATGAAGGAAGTACAGACAAGGATGGATACTATGAGGAGAGTATAGACAAGGATGGACATTATGAGGAGAGTACAGACAAGGGGAGCACTATGAGGAGAGTACAGACAAGGGAAGCACTATGAGGAGAGTATAGACAAGGATGTGCACTATGAGGAGAGTATAGACAAGGGAGGCACTATGAGGAGAGTATAGACAAGGATGGATACTATGAGGAGAGTACAGACAAGGATAGACATTCTGAGGTGAGTACAGACAAAGGGAGCACTATGAGGAGAGTATAGACATGGAGGGCACTATGAGGAGAGTATAGACAAGGATGGGCACTGTGAGGAGAATATAGACAAGGATGGGCACTATGAGGAGAGTACAGACAAGAGGGGTACTATGAGGAGAGTACAGACAAGGATAGACATTATGAGGAGAGTATAGACATGGGGGGCACTATGAGGAGAGTATAGACAAGGATGGGCACTGTGAGGAGAGTATAGACAAGGATGGGCACTATGAAGGAAGTACAGACAAGGATGGATACTATGAGGAGAGTATAGACAAGGATGGACATTATGAGGAGAGTACAGACAAGGGGAGCACTATGAGGAGAGTACAGACAAGGGAAGCACTATGAGGAGAGTATAGACAAGGATGTGCACTATGAGGAGAGTATAGACAAAGGGGGCACTATGAGGAGAGTATAGACAAGGATGGATACTATGAAGGAAGTACAGACAAGGATGGATACTATGAGGAGAGTATAGACAAGGATGGACATTATGAGGAGAGTACAGACAAGGGGAGCACTATGAGGAGAGTACAGACAAGGGAAGCACTATGAGGAGAGTATAGACAAGGATGTGCACTATGAGGAGAGTATAGACAAGGATGGGCACTGTGAGGAGAGTATAGACAAGGATGGGCACTATGAGGAGAGTACAGACAAGAGGGGTACTATGAGGAGAGTACAGACAAGGATGGATACTATGAGGAGAATACAGATAAGGATGGACATTATAAGGAGAGTACAGAGAGGGGGGAACTATGAGTAGCGTACAGACAAGGATTGGCACTATGAGGAGAGTACAGAAAAGGATGGGCAAAATCAGGAGAGTACAGATAAGGATGGGCACAATGAGGAGGGTTTAGATAAGGATGGACATTATGAGGAGAGTACAGACAAGGGGGCACTATGAGGAGAATATAGACAAGAATGTGCACTATGAGGAGAGTATAGACAAAGGGGCACTATGAGGAGAGGACAGTCAAGGATGGATACTATGAGGAGAGTATAGACAAGGATGGATACTATGAGGAGAGTACAGACAAGAATGGACATTATAAGGAGAGTACAGAGAGGGGGGAACTATGAGGAACATACAGACAAGGATGGGCACTATGAGGAGAGTACAGAAAAGGATGGGCAAAATCAGGAGAGTACAGATAAGGATGGGCACAATGAGGAGAGTTTAGATAAGGATGGGTACTATAAGGAGAGTACAGACAAGGGCAGCACTAAGAGGAGAGAGTATAGACAAGGATGTGTACTATGAGGAGAGTATAGACAAGGGGGCACTATGAGGAGAGTACAGACAAGGATGGATACTATGAGGAGAGTACAGCCAAGGATGGAAATTATGAGGAGAGTACAGACAAGGGGAGCACTATGATGAGTGTATAGACATGGGGGGGCACTATAAAGAGAGTATAGACAAGGATGGGCACTATGAGGAGAGTATAGACAAGGGGGGCACTATGAGGAGAGTACAGACAAGGATGGATACTATGAGGAGAGTACAGACAAGGATGGACATTATGAGGAGAGTACAGACATGGGGAGCACTATGAGAAGAGTATAGACAAGGATGTACACTATGAGGAGAGTATAGACAAGGGGGGCACTATGAGGAGAGTACAGACAATGATGGATACTATGAGGAGAGTACAGACAAGGATGGATACTATGAGGAGAGGTACATACAAGGATGGACATTATGAGGAGAGTACAGACATGGGGAGCACTATGAGAAGAGTATAGACAAGGATGTACACTATGAGGAGAGTATAGACAAGGGGGGCACTATGAGAAGAGTACAGACAAGGGGGGTACTATTAGGAGCGTACAGACAAGGATGGACATTATAAGGAGAGTACAGGGAGGGCGGAACTATGAGGAGAGTACATACAAGGATGGGCAAAATGAGGAGAGTACAGATAAGGACGGGCACAATGAGGAGAGTACAGATAAGTACGGGCACTATGAGAGTATGGACAAGGGATGCACTATGAGGAGATTACAGACAATGATGTATATTATGAGGAGAGTACAGACAAGGATGGACATTATAGGGAGAGTACAGACAAGGAGAGCACTATGAGGAGAGTACAGACAAGGATGGGCACTATAAGGAGAGTACAGACAAGGGGACACTATGAGAAGAGCACAGACATGGGGGAACTATGAGGAGAGTACAGACAAGGATGGGCACTATGAGGAGAGTACAGACAAGGATAGGCACAATGAGGAGAGTACAGACAAGGATGGGCACAATGAGTAGAGTACAGATAAGGACACGCATTATGAGAGTACAGACAAGGGATGCACTATGAGAAGAGTACAGACAAGGATGGGAATTACAAGGAAAGTACAGACAAGGATGGACACTATAAGTAGAGTACAGACAAGAGTAGGCACTATGAGGAGAGTGCAGTCAAGGATGGGCACTATGAGGAGAGTACAGACAAGGGTGGCACTATGGGAGTACAGATAAGGATGGGCAGTAACAAGAGAGTACATACAATGGGGGCACTATGACGTGAATACAGACAAAGGGGGTACTATGAGGTGAGTACAGACAATGGTGGCACTAAGAGAAGACTGCAGAAAAGTGGAGGACACTCTATGACAATGTATGTTTATTTGAGTACCAATAGGATATGAAAATTCAGTTAGAACTTTACATTAGAATTTAAGTGGCGCCATATTTTAACTTCTCCCCGGGTGCCATTTACCCTAGTTACGCCTTTGTTTGTAGTAATGGCTTGATGGTAAAAAGTGGCACCGTACCTGCTATATGTGGCACCAGTATATCTGAAGGACAGTCTCACTAAGAGAGATGCTCGAGGCACATTCCTGTCTGTCCAGAGGATGAGGAAGAATAACGCACGATAAGGCTTGTATGTGCAGAAGGCATATTGGGTCCATTACTGTGGTTCCCCTGTCTGGGGAAACAGGGCAGGGTGTATGCTTCAACAATCCCTCAGCACTTTCTGAGGGCTGAGATGGTTTGCGTACATCTCCAATGGTGGGGAACCTGTGATAGTTTTGTACATCTCTGATGGTGGGGCACCTATGCAAACTCAGAACCCCTCCTGCGCGTGTGAAGAATGGGTCCTGCATTGTTGCCTACAGTACCCCTTAAGCTGTATCCTGTCACTGTTTGGGGGGTGGAAAATCAACAGACACAGCAGCGATGTCTACTGCCTCCACTGATTGAGGACTATAATTCATACTGCCATAGTGAACCACATGGGTCACTTTTTATTAGGGATGAGTGCAGATCGTCAAGTGATTCTTGATTTCTAAAAAAAAAATATTAAAACAAGGAAAATCATTTAATTTGGACTTCTCACATTGGGCCTGAATCAGGTTCCGGACGGTACTGAGGTAAAAGTACAGACGTTCACATGTGCAGTACAGGTCTGTGACATTGGACACAGATTGTTAGCAGACTGTCAGTGACTGACAGTCTGCTGCCATTTGGGGGCAGGGAGGGGGCGATGTCAATACCACTGTGGAAGAGTGACGAGATCAGGATTTCATGGCCTCTTTGTTGTATTTGCAACAGCCAGCTTGCGTGACCTAATCGTGGTCAGTGGTGTCACAGGTGATCTGATGCAGCATCCTAGGATGGAGCTCAGATCACTAATGCAAGCAGAAGGCGTGACGCCCCCTGCAACATTAACATACCAGTGCTATCATTGCTTCCTTATACGTAGCAGCATTAACAGCTCCATCCATATCTGAATCAGGCCCATAGATCCTTCACAGTTATTAACATGTGGCCTGATCCACTGACGGACACTATGGCGATCGCCCCTGCGATTGTGCATGCTGAGGATGTGTGAAATTATGCAAAAAACCTAGTAGCCCTGAAAAGTACAGAGATGCCTACCGGAGCAATCGCAATGGCACAGCAACTGCATACACATTGCCAGCGGCAGCGCACATGCAGATCCTTTGATAATCTTCAGCTCCAGTCAATCAACAATCATGCAGTATGGCAGCCTGAATAGAGACGCCGGAGCCATGCTGTTTGAGTACGGATTCGCAGGTGCAGCCAGCAACATGCGCCAAACACGCCCATGACATGCATGCATTTTTACCACCTCTCCTCTATCAACGCTCACAAACAGTGCCTGACTGTCAATCACTCTACGTGAAGGTTTGCGCTGCGAGCAGCATCGATATTACACTTTGGCGCAAGTGCAGTGCAAAGCATGTGCATGCACAATTTACTGATACAATTGCTCAGTTGCAAAAACATCAGCATAGCATTCGTCATCTATACTTTTATAGGCATTATAATTAAGGATTAGGGAATAAAATGTGTTTTAGAAGTGAAAAACACCTGTCTGCTAATAGTTTATCGTTTGGTTGATTTTGTGTTTTCCCAATGATCGGCTTTGACCACGAGTCGATATTTCCACCAATTTGCAAAACTGAAGAAAAATCGGTGGAAATAAACAAAATTGGTCAAAATAGACCTTTAGTAAATATACCCAATGATCTTCAAATACAAGAAACTTGAAGCACAATTGTATTTTCTCTATATTATTAAATATGTATTTCCTACAGTATTTGTGTAACCTGGCAGCAAGAATAAGCTGCATCTGTCCACATGTCCGGCCAGCTCTGCAATTGTTATATGCATGTTCTAAAAATATGGTTTACTCACTAGCAAGACCTCAGTGGTTTGGCCTGGAAAATGTTAATAACTGTTATGCCTGAAGTACAAAATCAGTAGACAGAGCTCATGTTACAACATACCTAAAATAATAGTAATAATGTACAGTACAAAACAATAGCAGATAGTATAGCAATGGGCTAAAACGTAAAACACAGCACACATATAGTAGAAATGCTTTTTAAATCAAGGCTTAATCAATACATAATAGAGTCTTACAAGTTTTCATTTTCCTTCAGTTATTCTGCAATCTGGTAGCGGTATTGATTGTTTTGTGTCAATATAACGCTGTAATAAACCTAAGTAAACAGCAGGGGGAAAAATCACTAGTGAAACTATTCTTAAATTGGCAGTTGTACATGTGTGAGCATGATAGGCATGATGTCATCTGCAGAGCTTCCTGTGCTGCTCCATGAAATTAGCTTGAGCGCTTCAACTTCTACCATATGGTTTTATAGGTTGAGAGCTAACTTAATTTGAGAGCAAGAAGTATTACGTGTGGTTCTTCGTTTTAACCCCTTTAAAATAAAGGCTCATGCCTTGATTTGCACCATGTCATTGGTTACAACTCTTCAACTTAGAAGAATCAACACAAAGCTTAGGGGGTGATTCAGATCTGATCACTGGGTTGCTAATTTTGCTAGCCTGCGTTCAGATAGTCGCCGCCCAAGGGGGAGTGTATATTCACCGTGCAAGTGTGCGATCCCATGTATACTCCCAAGCTGCATAAATCCACCATGTGCAGTCTGTGCGAAGCCCAGGACATACTTGTACAGTGCGATCAGATAAGGCTGATCAGAGCCAGAGCTGATATCACACACTCTCCCTGAAAACGCTTGGGAACGCCTGCATTTTTCCAGGCACTCCCAGAAAACGGTTAGTTACCACCCACAAATGGCCTCTTCCTGTCAATCACCTTGCGAACGCCCGTGCAAATTAAATTGTCGCACCAGCCCGTTGTTGATGGCCGATGTGTTGGCGCATTGCGGTGCATACGCATGCACAGTTATTACCTGATCACAGAAACGATCAGGTCTGAATCACCCCTTTAGCACTTTCTGCCTACACTCTTCAGTCTTCTTATTACAGAAATCACGGGAAATACACAGTAAGATAATAATCAGACTGAGAGTTTAAACGACAAGCTCGGCCATGACTCATTACTGCTCTGCATGTCCGACGAGATCAGAGCGCTTCACAACACAAATACCTTTCAATGTGACACAAATTTGACATAGAAGAAGATGAGAGTGCTGTCCTCGGCCCTCATGCATTGTTCAGCATCTGTGGCGGCAGCACCGGTTTTAACTGTTTAACATGCATCTGAGGCAGTTCTAAGCTAAAATGGCATCTCAGCAACTGCTTAATTATGGCTTAATGGAAACAAATTGGTAGTTATCTACAATAAGCTTTTGCCTCATTTGGATGACCTAACAACAGGTACAAAACATAACTACATAATGAAGGCTGTTTTATCTATAATACCTCAGTAGGGGAAAAAAATACAATTTGCATACACTAGCAAGAGAAATAGGTTTATGAAATGTCTTTACAGCTTAGAGCCACTTGATGAGAATTATGTGAGAAGTTTTAAAAGAACAGATCAGATTTGGAGCATTTACAGATGTTGCATAGACTTGAAGCTGGTTCACTGGATAAAATGTTAAATTTTTAAAACAAGTATGGGTAAATTTACTAAGGTGGGAGGTTTTTTTTTAGATCTGGTGATGTTGTTCACAGCAACCAATCAGATTCTACTTAACATTTATCTAGCTTATTCTAGAAGATAATAGATCAAATTTGATTGGTTGCTATGGTCAACATCACCTGTTCTAAAAAAACCTCCCACCTTAGTAAATTTACGCCGTAGTGTCTATGCAATATTGTTTCTCTCTGTGTGTAATGCCCGAAATTAAGTATATTTCTATCTATTGCACCCACCCAGTCAACAAAAGCAAATAAGCAGTGGCAGGCGGGGGCCTGAAGAGTACACAGGGAGAATATAACAATAGGCGTGGCTAGTTTCCACCAGAGGGGGTCTGGCCAACCGCCAGTGACAAGTAGCTATCTCCTCTTACTCTCTCTCTCTTTAAGGAGGAAATCCTTTTAACCACCGGGTTTGCCGCATGGGGTATAGCTCTGGGTTTCATGCGGAATCAATACGTTTCCTTGTTTGTTAAACTCCAGAGGCTGCCTTTTATTGTGGACTTGTGATGTGCAGCACATTAAATGGGAAGATGCAACCACACAATTCATTAAAGGATTGCATTGGGGTACACACTATACTATGGTCATTGTGATCCATGGTCATAATCCCAACAGCCATTGACCGACAGTCAAAATACCGACACTCAAAATACCTACATTCATTATGCCAACATGTTGAAAATGCTGACATAGTCAGAATACCGACATTTGAAATGCCGCTATTTTTTTGCCCAAAAACAAACTTGTTCATACTTTACCATCCCAATGGATCTGGAGGGGGAATATAATAGTGTGCCGAGGCACCGTGCCTGAAGCCATGCGAGGGGACGCGGCACACTTAGACATTGACACAAAAAAAACCATAAAAACTCATGTTGGTATTTTGACATGTCGGCATTTCAAATGTCTGTGTTCTGACTATGTTGCAATTGTGAACATGTCGGCATAACGAATGTATTTTAACCGTGTCGGTATTCTGACTGTAGGTCAATGGCTGTCGGTATTGTGTCCGGATGTAAATCATACTGAACCCGAGTAACCAATGTTAGCCCTTTGTAATGAATTCTCTCTCTCCATGGACCCATGTACTGAGTTGTGATTAGTATATTAGTGTTTAACAAACAGAGCTCTATCTTTCTCCATTGTTTTGTAGTCGGGTAAAAATAACTGATAAACCTGAAACACAGGAGCAAAATTGCACCAACAGCTGCACCTCTAACAATGAATTCAGACTTTTCTGGAAACTCTTTTACATACAATATAGATAACAAGATTTTACCATCCTATGTGCTTTGTGTGAAAGAATAATAATAATAATAATAATAATCAAACTCAGAAGCATAACTCTATATACTGCACATTTACCCAAGGTATAGAGTGTATAATTGTCTTTACATACATTTCGGGGTCAATCCAATTAACCATGAAGGCGGAAAGTTGCCACTGCATCGGCGTAGAAACGTCGGCAATGGCACCGCAATTCGCCCTCCTCGCGTCCCAACCTCAACCAGGACCCCAAGCACAAATCCATGAGTCTGGCTGTACTGTAAGTGTGGCATATAGCTACACTTATGTCAGCAATAAACTCATGGTTAATTGGATTGACCCCTTAGTTTATAACAAACATGTTAACAAAAAATGATAAGTTCCCTTTAATAATATCGTGGCAGCATTGTGACCGTTAGAACAAGCTCTAAGAGATAGCCCCTCACTTTCACAGACAAGCCCCCACCCCTTCCACTTTCCTGTCAGATTGTCCTTTTTTTTTTTACTTTTCACTTTGATGTATAGCTCTATACAGTTGCTTCCAGTGTGTTTGCCTGGCCCCTAAACTTCATTTAATAGAATCCACACTGTTTATTTTTGTGAGCTGTAGTTCTTTGTAACTTTGCACAGCAAGCTGTTTCATCTCAGTCTAAAAGTCTGTCATGGTTGAGCGAGAGTGTTTATGAATGCAAGCAAAAGTGCATTTGTTTACACTAAATTTACCTACTTCACGACCACCAATGAATTCTGACAGGACTTTTATAAACGCACTGCGAAAATAGTGGCTGGCCTGTTTCCTCCTTAATTTGAACATGGAACCAGACTACGGTTTATGTACTGCGCCCACAAACCACTTTATTTGGGTCTCAGTTACCTGAATGCAGCATACAATCTAAATTCTGAGTTCTTGCCTCCCATGAAGGAGGTATGGCGTAATGAGTAACTGAAGCTGGCACCCCACTTCCCACTCCACGTATAACAGGAGAAACATTGTTTATACTGTATACTAAATACATGTAGCACATCACATTGTTAATAGAAAAGTACAAGTTCAAAAATATGTGCAGTATAAATGTAAAACAGAAAATGCCTAGTGGTTGGGTGTGTAGCCACTGTAGCGTCTGAGAGTGGGAAACTAATGGGTTAGGCTGGATCCTTGAGTACCCCTTTAAGGGGGGACACTGCACCAACACTATGAGATCTCTACTGTATTTGGAACCTATGCCTGCAGTTGCTGATCCAGGGAAATCAACTAATTAGCTAATTTGGGTTCAAATGAAAGTAGCAGGAACTTTGAGTTCTCAGTCTCCCAAAAGCAAAACATTACAGTAGAGCTTCTCTGGGTCTGGCTCCAAACATCTTAGAGCCAATATAAGTCTTGGCAGGGGATCTAGCGATTAGACCTCCTGTGTAGAGTTAAAGGCATCCGTGCTGAGAGGTAGCTGGGCAGCCTGACAGGTGGATGCATTGGAACATACACACAGGTGCCATTGAAATATCTGATGGTGGCACAGATACTCTTCTACAGCTGACGACACCACATTTGTGCACCATTAGTATTTATAGCCAGTGACGGGCTGCTTTGGCCAGGCAGTGATAACTTTTTGCCAACATGTCACATAAATTATGGAGGAGCTGGGTGGTAGAACAAAGTCACATAGACACTGTAATCAGCTAGACCAGTACATACTGTATACAAATTTTTGGAAAGCAATACACTCCAGTATCAATGAGTGCAATTGGAGGGGCTGCAGTAGTCATGAGTAGGTGGTGTACCTAGAGCAGGCATGTCCAAACTGCGGCCCTCCAGCTGTTGAGAAATTACACATCCCAGCATGCCCTGACACAGCTTTAGCATTCTTTGACAGCAAAACTGTGTCAAGGCATGCTGGGATATGTAGTTTCACAACAGCTGGAGGGCCGCAGTTTGGACATGCTTGACCTAGAGTGTATGACGAACTGGATGGCTTCTGGGTAAATGGCCTTCATAATGCTTTGATACGGTGGATTAAAAAGAACTGGGGCACCAGGCTGTACATATGCCATGGGCCCACAGCCCACACCCCACATGTGACACTCCGCTATATGCTTAACATGTAGCTGAGACTAATCCTGCTGCAAGCTCCTATCACCTAGTTCTGGATCACATTGTGCACCCTGCGTGCCCTTGTCACACATTATGTTTCCAACACTCTCCTATGTCACATATCCAATCAAGCCTTCATGCCCGTCACATATGAAACCATAAATCAATGGATAAAATAAAATAAGAAAGAATAAACAAAAGAAAATAGTGCTGTGGGTCAATTTTATTAGTGACAATATGGCTTTGTTGGTCTCTTACTGAAAAGGAGCTAGTAAAATTAGGACACTTGCACTAAGGGGGTCATTCTGAGTTGATCGCTCGCTAGCAACTTTTTGCTGTGCTGCGATCAGATAGTCGCCGCCTATGGGGGAGTGTATTTTCGCTTTGCAGGTGTGCGAACGCTTTTGCAGCCGACGGCACAAAAAAGGTTTTTGCAGTTCCTGAGTAGCTCTGGACTTACTCAGCCGCTGCGATCACTTCAGTCTTTTTGGTCCCGGAATTTACGTCAGACACCCGCCCTGCAAACGCTTGGACACGCCTGCGTTTTTCCAAACACTCCCAGAAAACGGTCAGTTGACACCCATAAACGCCCTCTTTCTGTCAATCACCTTGCGATCGGCTGTGCAAATGGATTCTTTGTTAAATCCATTGCCCAGCACCGATCCTTTTTGTACCCATACGACGCACCTGCGCATTACAGTGCATACGCATGCGCAGTTTTGCCGAGATTTAACCTGATCGCAGCGCTGCAAAAAGTTGCTAGCGAGCAATCAACTCAGAATGACCCCCCATATTCATTGTATGGGTTGTTGCAAATATTGTAATGGTAACATTACTTGGAAGACTAAAAAGAAATTGAAGACTTCTAAAAATGATTGTTGAGTGTTCAGTGTGTTAAAGTTGTATTACTTTGCTATTTAGTTGCCCTCGAAAGAAATCTACTTTTTAGAACTTTTCCCATGCTGAAAGCTCCCAGCATTATAAGCTTTCAGTGGCTCTCCACTACATTAATGGGGCCTCACGGGGATTATCAAGGACTTGTTCTTTAAAATGTATATTTTTAGTAAATAAATGTTAATTTCACATTAAAGGAGAATTGCAAGTAAAAAAATACATTTTGACATATTTTGGCACTGGTAAAAGTTGTCTTAATAGGAATAAAAGTCTGATTGCGTGGCAGCTTATTCAAGCAGCTGCATTGACAATCATTAAACACAGTCAGGACGCTTTTCTGGCCATGACACCAAGCAGGATTTGACTCTTAGAGCTAAAACACACGAGCTGGCATTTGCCGGCCGGGAAAAAGCCGGATGGCTTTTCCCGTGCCGGCATTGTAATGAACAGTGTGAGGTGTAGTGTCCTTACACACTGCACGGCCCCGGCCCGGCTGCTGGGTTGCAGCTGGAACTATCCACTGGAAGGTCCGGCTGCCGGTCCGGCACCGGGCCATCTTTCCAGCCAGTAAACCGTGTGTGTGAAGGGGAGCTTTCTCACACAACGGTTTTTTTCCAAGCCGTGTCTAATGCTGCGCATGCGCACAGCATCACACACGGCTCAAAGCCGTTGTGTGTGAGAGACTCTGCCGGTTTCTCCCGGAAGGCAAAAAGCCGGACAAAGTTTGTCCGGCGCGTGTGTTACAGCCCTTACAGTAAATCAGATGCCAAATCTGGCTTAGCTTAGTGTACCAAACTCCAACCAATGAGAAGCTTGGACACACACTGCAGTTGCAACTCTACCAATGAGAGGCCTGGACACACTATGCAACTGCAAATTCTTACCAATGACTCCCTGTACTCATAGGCGTGCGCAGCACATTTTATTAGGGGTGCACTGTTGGAGGGGCGTGTCTAGCACCATCTATTGACGGTCAACACAATATAAAATATCCACCCTTGTACCAATCCTAATAAAGCAGATACATTGTCAGATGTGTACCAAACAAACACCCCTGATGGCACTCGCTGCAATTACACTGCTCCTCCTCAGCCTGGTCTGGCCACCCCTCTCTTTACCCTGCAAGCTGCAGCAGCTTGCTTACAAGTCAATCACTCACTGACACTGACAGTCGCAGACTAGTATTGCCGCTGCTGGAAAAACGAGTGACATGTCAATGTTGCTGCCGACCGCCTGCCAGTATTGAATTTGTCTTCCTAAGAGGAACGCTGGCTGCATACTGATCCTCACCAGTGGCTGGCGTTGGCATAGCATAGAAGGAGAGAGGTGGGCGTGTGGCGGGTGTGACGGGCGTGCGTGGGAGCAGCATGACGTGATCATGTCACATCACGCTGTTTTTGTACATGGAGGTTGAGCCGGGAGTTTGAAAGCCGGTGGCAGTGGCACCCTTGAATAACCCAGGCGCCCGGTCAGTAATGCAATCCTGACAGGGTGCAGCGCAGAGGGGACAGTAATCAGCCTGCTCGGCGATCGCTGCATCAGGCATGTGAGATCGGGGTGCCAGACATTAGGGGGTGCCTGTGCGCACCAGGCACCCCCCCCCCCCCCCCCCCCCCTGCGCACACCTATGCCTGTACTGTAACTGTGTAAATGTGGTGGTAACATACCTAGCGACACTACAATATGTATTATATTATATATAATGTATAAAACATTCATATATCTTCTGCTGTCAATAAAAATGCACTATTAAGTATATGATGCCTTTACTTAATATAAATAAATCTATATAATAATCAATGGTAGTCTGTCCCATCTCTGACATGCGCAATTCCCCCTCCCCCCATCAGCTTCCACCACAGCAACTAGACAGACCACCAGGAAAGGTGGGCCATTGTGTCAGCCAAAACTGAGTAAACTAAGCTGACCCGGTCAATTTTCTTGTAAATAATATAAAGTTTTTTTTTTATTATTTTTAAATATAGTTTAGTTAAAGTTGGATTAAGAGTAAATTGCAGTGTAGACAGAAAGTAGTGTTGGGGTCCCCACAAGTTACCGCTGTTCCCCCAGAATGCCGCTGCACATGATTATATCAGTTATGCATAAATTGTCACCTGACCAGTATTCTAACATCCTAAAAAGCAAGAATGAGACTCAGCAGCAACGTTATAAACATGTCAGTTGCTAAGAACCATAATAGAGATAGGGAAGTCTGGAATTGTTGCAGAAAAAGTAGCAGCCATAGCAGTATGCCTCCATGATAGATTCATCATGGGTCCCTTGATCCAGCTACCCCAATAGGAAGCTATACTGCTATTTCCCCACTAAAGTGCATATATACCTTTCATTACAACTACACTTCTGCAAACGGCATCCACACCCATTGACAGCTATTCTGCATAGAGATTCTTCATTGCAGAACATCCAGGCAATGTGTAAGCGATGTGGAAGGTCTACTGGAAAGTTCAGGTGTCTACTTTCTGAAGGTTTCATGGTCATCAGCACAATAAACACTTATCTGAAGTATACAATACAGAAAGTCTTTTATAGTGTTAGGGTCTCTCGAGGTGAGTAATTCCAGATATTGCCAATAGGATTCACCATGACCTACCCACTTCCCTTTCTTACAAGCTGTTATCCAGTGCAGTCAGGGCAGTAGAGAGCCTGGCCGGGCCCAGGTAGTTTTCAGGGGTGTGGCCTAACCATAGGAGGCGTGGCCCTGCACCATTAGAAAAAAAATATATAGAAAAAATAATACGCTGAACAGCTTCCTAGCCACAGTGCAGTCCAGCACACAGCAGTGTATGCTGGGCTTAGGAGAAGAGCCTCAGTTGCTGTTGACAGGTGAGAGTGGGGGGGAGGGGGGAGAACTCGGGTCCCTGCTGGGCCCCTCCATCAAGCCTGGGCACAGATAAATAGTACCCCCTGCCCCCCAAATCCCCCCCCCCTCTCCCTCTCGGCACCTCCGAGTGCAGTGCAGTGAGTGGCTGCAGAGGTGACACTGGCCAGTGTTACCTCTGCTTGGTACCATGGTTTCGGGGCTGCATGTGTGCCGCAGCTGCAGTGTGCATTTGCCACAATGTCGCAGCATACATCAGTTGGTGGGCCTGTATTATTTGCCGAAAAAGTATGTATCGCCAAGCACCTCAATTTTGCTCTGTGTTAGATTGCAGAGTTCATTAGAATTATTCTGATTAGCAGTGCTTGGTACTATAGAGTGTGCATCTGCATTATTTTTTCTTTCTGCGTGTAACCTTAGGGTTACTCATATGTCCAGTGGTCTGCCCAGTCTTGCTGATGGTGATCTGATGCTGCACCTTTGGACTCATGCAGCAGATCTGTCTAGGCGCAGATGCATCATTTACATAACTTCTCAGATCTGCTACTACCAAAGATGCAGCACTGATCGCTCCAGTGTACACCTCTGAATCGGTTCATTTGTCAATATTCAAACCCTGGGTGAGGGCCTGTTTCCTGGTATTCCGGCACTGAGAACAACATGCTGCCATTCATGTTACAAAACGAAATTTTCAAGCTAATGTTTTTCTCTTGCTATTGATTTGAAATCGCTATGTGCTGATCAATGTGTTTCAACAAGAACCTTGCAGAGCTGTCAGGTATCACCTATTCATATCCTTTGTTGTTATCACTCAATTAGCCTGACTCAGGTCATGTGAACTATAGACCAACAATCTGCAGGCAAAAACATATGATACAAAAATAAACACGTAAAAGATTAACAGAATAAAACAAAGAGAGCTGAGCATTGGATCTCAAGACAAGTAGTGATGCATTAATCAAATGCTTGAGTAAACAGATAAGTCTTTAGGCTGTTTGTAAAGATTTCTAGAGAGGAGCTCCTGGACCAGATAGTGAGAAGACAGCTAACAATTGATTTGCAGCATTTCATAGCAGCTTCTCTCCACAAGGTTCTAAAGTCTGAGTAGGGACACAATCTAGTTAATTGGAAACACGGTTTCTCTGTCAAATGATGAATATCATGATAAAATATTAAGAATAAAGCAGGATATTTGGCAACTTTGTACAAGGGCTGGAAAAGTCCATGGTCCTGACATTGTGCTTGGTGGAACATCTGTAAACTAGATTTAAAAAGCAGTATGTTTATTGATTATCTTTGCAGCAACGTAGGCTTGGCAAGTGTGCCCGCGACTTGGACACACACGTGCGTCTAAGTGCATGCGCCCATAGGAATACACGGGCGGTGTACTTAGATGCAGCTTGGCGTACTAAGGCGCGCCCATGCCTAGGCGCAACACTTGTGCACGTGCGGCCAAGTCACAGGCTGTATGAGCGTAGATACAGCTGTAGATAACCTACTTTGACCCTGATACTACCTGTAGTAGTGCATGATACATCTCAGAATACATAATACGACCATGCATGGAATCAACCTTAAGCTGGGTACACACTATAACATATATTGTCTGGAAAAATGTTTGGACCAATATATGGTATACATCGTATAGTGTGTTCCCCTGGTCTGTCATACCTAGCCGTTTTTCATTTAATCATCCCATTGGATGAGCTACGTCCAATGGGATGATTCCACGAATGACGCAGCAGATGTGATGTATTGTTACATTGCATCACTGGCTAGCACCATTGCATAGTGTGTGCCTATCTTTAAAGAACCGGCCATTTTTTCAATAATTGCCCTGTGTGCATCAGTGATGTCTCTGGTTCTGAAGAATGTTTATGGCTGCATTCTAGTGAGTATGGCTACCTCCAAACTTTGTTGGCAAAGTAGGTTCCAAAACTAAATCAACCTACTAAGGGGCAGATATCATTTTTGGATAGGAAAATAGAGTGTGCCAGAGCAGAGAGTCTCAGGGTGGAGACTGAGTTCTAGTTGCGATGGGAGGGGGACGGGGTGGGGGGTGGGTGGGGGGGGGGCAGATGTACTAAGCCTTTGAGAGTGATAAAGTGGAGAGAGGTAAATTACCAGCCAATCAGACCCTAACTGTCATTTTCCAAACACAGCCTGTAACATGACAGGAGCTTATTGGGTGGTGCTTTATCTCTCTCCACTTTATCACCCTCCAAGGCTTAGTACAGGATCTTATCAGAGTCAGCGGGGTGCTAGTAGAGGGGTGTCAAAGAACAGGATTCAAGGGGAAAGCATATCAGGTTCACAGGGTATCCAGGTAGAGAGTACCATGGGAGAGGCAACAGATAGGGAAGAGTCACAAGGGAAAGGCAAGAAAGGGTGGGTAGAGTTAGCCTAGAGAGTTGGTACTAGGAGAGGAAACGGTACCAAATTGGATGACAATGAACCTCAAACTGCTCCCACTCCTTATAGATATAGTAATGCTTGCATAGGAAGCAATGAATCACAGGAAGCACCTCTCAGAGTTATTGGAGCCTTGCTTAGAACCGAATGCCTATTTATACAGTACAACCGGAAAGTATTCACAGCGCTTCCCTTTTTCCACATTTTGTTATGTTACAGCCTTATTCCAAAATGGAATAAATTCATTGTTCCCTCAAAATTCTACACACAATACCCCATAATGACAACATGAAAAAAATTTTTTTTTTTAGATTTTTGCAAATTTATTACAAATAAAAAACTAAAGAAATAACATGTACATAAGTATTTAAAGCCTTTGCCATGAAGCTCAAAATTGAGCTCAGGTGAATCCTGTTTCCACTGATCATCCTTGAGATGTTCCTGCAGCTTAATTGGAGTCCACCTGTGGTAAATTCAGTTGATTGGACATGATTTGGAAAAGCACACACCTGTCTATAAAAGGTCCCAGACTTGACAGTGCATGTCTGAGCACAAACCAAGCATGAAGTCAAAGGAATTGTCTGTAGACCTCCGAGACAGGATAGTCTCGAGGCATAAATTTGGGGAAGGGTACAGAAAAATATCTGCTGCTTTGAAGGTCCCAATGAGCACAGTGGCCTCCATCAATTGTAAATAGAAGACATTCAGAACCACCAGGACTCTTCCTAGAGCTGTTCAGCTGTCTAAACTGAGCAATCAGGGGAGTAGGGCCCTACTCAGGGAGGTGACCAAAAACCCAATGGTCACTCTTTCAGAGCTACAGCATTCCTCTGTGGAGAGAGGAGAACCTTCCACATGGACAACCATCTCTGCAGCAATCCACCAATCAGGCATGTATGGTAGAGTGGCCAGACGGAAACCACTGCTTAGTAAAAAGCACATGGCACCCCACCTGGAGTTTTTCAAAATGCACCTGAAGGACTCTCAGACAATGCAAAACAAAATTCTCCAGTCTGATGAGACAAGGATTGAACTCTTTGGTGTGAATGCCAGGCGTCATAGTTGAAGGAAACCAGGCACCATTCATCACCAGGCCAATAACATTCCTACAGTGAAGCATGGTGGTGGCAGCATCATGCTGTGGGAATGTTTTTCAGTGGCAGGAACTGGTAGACTAGTCAGGATAGAGGGAAAGATGAATGCAGCAATGTACAGAGACATCCTGGATGAAAACCTGCTCCAGAGCGCTCTTGACCTCAGACTAAGGCGATGGTTCATCTTTCAGCAGGATAACGACCCTAAGCACACAGCCAACATATCAAAGGAGTAGCTTCAGGACAACTCTGCAATTGTACTTGAGTGGCCCAGCCAGAGCCCAGACTTGAATCCGATTGAACATCTCTGGAGAGATCTGAAAATGGCTGTAAACCGACGCATCCCATCCAACCTGATGGAGCTTGAGAGGTGCTGCAAAGAGGAATGGGCGAAACTGACCAAAGATAGGTGTGCCAAGCTTGTGGCATCATATTTAAAAAGACTTGAGGCTGTAATTGCTGCCAAAGGTGCATCAATACTTATGTACATGTGATTTCTTAGTTTTTTTATTTTTAATAAATTTGCAAAAATCACAAAAAAAACTTTTTCACATTGTCATCATGGGGTATTGTGTGTAGAATTTTGAGGGGAAAAAATCATTTATTCCATTTTGGAATAAGGCTGTAACATAACAAAATGTGGAAAAAGCGAAGCGCTATAAATAATTTCAGGATGCACTGTATATTACTGTACATAGCATTTTCTAGGAAAAAATTCACGAAGATGTAAATATATGATGTACCATGCCATTAGTAGAATGCATTCTACACTGCCATAATGTCAGTGTACTGTAGAATGTATGGCATAAACAGCTTGTATGAAGCATAAGAGTCAACTATGTAATGTATTACTGATGTACAGTACAACATAGGCCATCCCTTAGCTCCACTAGCAAGTAAAGCTCAAGTATGGTCCTAGCTTATTGTCTGCATCCTGAGAACTGTCTGCAGACATCTGTCAAATACGGAACTAAAATGTATAGCAAGCTTTTCCCAAACAATACTCTGTCAAGGGATCAGCTGTACCAGGCTGAGCATGCTTCAGGAAGCCATGCATCTATATTAGAGAGAACTGAACATTTTAAATGCCTGTGGTTGGGAAAGAAAAAGTCTGAAAATCATTCTACTAACTACTTTAGTATGCACTATTGTATATTAATAGTGCCATTAGCCCGTCTCCAATTTAGCACATCAAAGCAAAACCTTCATCTCCTGCTGGTGGATTATAAGAAAATGAGTGACATCTGTAATCTTATAGGTTCGCCATTTAGGAAATGCTTTTAAATCTTCCCATTAACTGAGTAGCAGTTCTTTAAGAACCCAGGGATATAATGGCTCATTTAAAGCGTTATCTGAACTTTGACCCTTACAACACTAAATACCTTTTTAGGATACTTACTAATTGTTAGCAGTTATGTTTAGCATTCCATGCCTGTCATACAGGGTGCTGGATTTCAGCCAGTCAGAGAGCAGGATTCTTACTAATGCCCTGGAATTCTCACTAATTAGCATATGATATATGTAAGCAAATCTGAGTGTGCTGATGTGGCATGGGTAGAATCTGCTTTCGAAGGCTTAGTGATCCACATAGGAGTTTAGAGAGACTGAGCACACAAAAAGCTATAAAGCCACCTATCATAAGCTATTAATGGAAAATACTACACCACAAAAAAGGTTTTTCATTATTATTATTATTATTATTATTATTATTATTATTATTAGTTCATTCATTGTACATAACTAGATTTTCTCTCTTTAGCCCACTCGTCTTACTTGAACCAAAAAGGGAGCTCCTTGCTTGTTTGTTTCTTCCTTTCAGGGGCCACGGGGGACAGATCCGTGTGTAAATAGCAGGCAGACCCCTTCTTTTGAAGCGCCCAGAATATATATTTCTGTATTATGGACACTACACTGGAAAATCATTTATTAAAAAATATTTTTGGGGTGTTTCTTGATCACAATAAATGGATTCATTGCTTTGTTTAAACATGATTAACAATGCCGATAGCATTCTACTTTTCACAGTCCATCATCCACTGAACTGATCTCTGGCTGTTTTTGGACAAGATTACTGTCTAGACAAAGGAAACAAAATGGCAGTCCCTAATCCAGGCATTCCCAACCTTGGTCCTCAAGGAACACTAAAGGGGGTACTCACGGAGCGATAATCTAAGCAATCTGACTAGATTGCTTAGATTTTAAGCATGATCTGTCCTTGTGTACCCCCCACAGCGATAGCGATGCGCGGCCCCGCACGTCGCTATCGCTGGTGCTAGATTGCCCCCCCCCCCCATCCGTCCCCCCACACGCTCAGCACAAATCGCGCTGTGCTGAGCGGGGGGAGAGATGTGTGCTGAGCGGTTCGCTCAGCACACATCTCTCCCCACATTTGCCCGTGAATACAGGCCTTAACAGTACAGGTTTAAGCGATATCCATGCTTGAGCATGACTGGTGATTTCAGGGCCGGCTCCAGGCATGTTCCAATAGAGCGGTCGATCAAGGAGCCACACTTAATGGGCGCCACTAGCTCTTGCCGCCATATTGGAGCCTGGAGCCAGTCCCTACAGCAGCAGCGTCCGTCCCACGTGCCGGCTTCCCGTGCTGTCACCATGGTGCACAGCCCTCCACGCAGGTCACCATGGTGCACTCGATGTCATCATCCACCATGGCAGACAGGGCAGAGCTGGGGCAGGTGGTCACCCAGCTGGGAGAGAGAGTCCGGATCCTAAAGCAGAGTATGGGCTGAAACACACGAGGCGGCTTTTGCTGGCCGGGAAAAAGCCGGATGGCTTTTCCCCGTGTAGGCATTGTAATGAACAGTGTGAGGTGTAGGGTCCTTTCACACGGCACAGCCCCGGCCCGGCTGCCGGGTTGCAGACGGAAATACCCACTGGAAGGTCCGGCTGCCACGCCAGGGCCGTGCCGTCTTTGCAGTCAGTGGACCATGTGTGTGAAGGGGAGCTTTCACACACAACGGTTTTTTCCCCAAGCCGTGTCTAATGTTGCGCATGCGCACAGCATCACACACAGCTCAAAGCCGTTGTGTGTGAAAGACTCTGCCGGATGGCAATAAGCCGGACGAAGTTTGTCCAGCTTTTTGCTATCCGGGAGAAACTGGCGCGTGTGATACAGCCCTAAGGCCAGCTCGGGGCAGTTAAGCCCGGGGATCTGCTCAGAATCACAGGCAGCACCCAGCGCCGGGGACTGGAGTGAGACCAGCGGCCACCAGAGGACGGGTGTACTGCATGGGCGGATCCAAGCAGGGGCGACCGTCCAGGGCCCCCCACACATTAGAGACCCCCAAACTCTCCCCTTGAGTTGCGCACGCCACCGGCACTGAAATCGGAGCACAGCATGATTCTGCTGTGTCTCTGATTTCCCCAGTATATGGCCGCAGTCAGCGCTGCCCGCCGAGGTGCTGCTGCAGAAGTTAGACTCTTGCGGGATTTCACACTCACAGCCGTGGCCGCTGGGATTTGCATGACGTTCAGAAGCTGAGAGTGAGGCGGCGTCATTTTTTCTCTCAGCTCCTTCCTCAGCGTCGCCGGCAGTGTGTGTTACTGGCTGGGACTGGAGCCAGTGGCATAACTACCATAGGTGCAGGGGATGTGGCTGCTATGGGGCCCGAGATGCCAGTGGGGCCCCGCCTCTCCCTGCACCCCATCAGACCACTGCATCTGAATTTTTTTTTTACTACTATTTGCTGTGCCCCCCCTCCCCCCTCCCCCCCCCTCCCCCTCCCTCCCCCTCCCCTCCCCTCCCTCCCCTCCCCCGCAGATCAAACCGAATGACCCGCTCTTCCAGTGTGTGGGTCCTTGGCTGAGCACACACAAGTGCCATAGTGATAGCCCAACCGGCTGCCTCTGTCACCTTACTACAGCCCGGCTGCGCGGTGGAGAGCTCTCACCTCATCTTTCACAGTCTCCGCCAGGAGCCGCATACTCTGAGCATGAACGGCAGTACAGTGACTGTGAGTATGGGACGGGGGGGTTATGTTGCTGGGCAGTGACTGTGGTATGGTGGGGGGATATATGTTGCTGGGCAGTGACTGTGGGGGCATGGTGTGGGGCAGGGCCGGATTTAGGGGAGGGGCGAAGGGGGCGACGACCCCCCCCTAACACAGTCATAGCCACACCCACTTTTGAGCTGAAGAGAGCTCTCCAGGGAGAGCCTGAGGCAGAACGCTGTCCTGCAGCAGCCTATACCACAGCAGCACAGAGGAGCCAGGAGAGCAAGGGTTATAGAGCATATGCCCCTCACTTGCAGGTGTGTGGGTACTAGGGCTAATAAATACCATTACCCCACAGCACAGTAACATGTACATAGAACAATCACAAAGCACTATCTCAGTCTCACTCAAAAAGTTCAGTTTTTCAGGAATTGAGAGAGGAGGAGTTAGGATTGTAGATGGGAGGAGTTGGGACTAGAGAGGGGAGGAGTCAAGATTAAACAGTAAACCGCCCCCCCTAAAAGAAAAGTCTAGATCCGTCCCTGGTGTGGGGGTGTATGTAGGTGGGCAGTGACTGTCGGTATAGGGACGGGGGTTATGTTTCTGGACAGTGACTGTGGGCATGGGGAGTGGGTGTATGTTTCTGGGCAGTGACTGTGGGCATGGTGGGGGGTGTATGTAGCTGGGTAGTGACTGAAGGCATGGTAGGGGGGGGTGTAAGTACTGGGTAGTTACTGTGGGCATGGGGGGGTGTATGCTGCTGGGCAGTGTCTGTGGACATGGGGGGTGTATGTTGATGGGCATTAATTTGTATAATGTGTAATGCTGGGTAGTGATTGTGGGCATAGAGGGGATGGGCATGAGTGTCTGACTGTCCACATGCCCCCCCGACCCCCTCACACCACCACTGTGTTCAGCGGGGGAAGTTTAAGAAATGTGCGATGTGAAGTCATGACGCAGCCACGCATTCCATGAAGTGCGAGCTCACAAAGGGACGCTGAAGTGGCGTGTGATGAGGAGTTGGGACCCTGGATAGATGCCAGCTACAATGGCGGCGCAGAATCTCTGGCTGTCTGGCCATTACTTTGTGGGGTATAATGTGGCAAAATGGGCATTATGGTGTGGGGCATAATGTGGTGCAATGGGCATTATGGTGTGGGGCATAATGTGGTGCAATGGGCATTACTGTATAAGCATAATGTAGGCAATGGGCATTACTGAGTGTGGCATAACAGTATAATGGGCACTGCTACTGCATGTCATTACATGGTGTATGGGGCCCCTCTATTGTGTGGCATAACATGAATAAGGGGCACTACTATATGACATAATTTGCAGTGTAATTTGAACTGGGGGTACTAGTTTGTAGTCATGACCTCTCAGCTAGTTATTAGTATAACTGACACCTTAGTGTCCACCCTGCATGGTACCACCATCCACTGCCAGTCCCTGCTCCCTCTCTACTGTTCTGACTCCCATCACCTCAAAACCACCACCCCACTCCTCGTCGCCTTTGAGAAGTGCAGGGGGGACCTTTCAAAATCTTGCTATGGAGCCCACAAATGTCTAGTTACGCCCCTGACTGGAGCGCTGTGTTGTGTGGCACCGGTTCCCCCAACCGCTATCCCCTGTGCTACAGCGTTGAGGTGCCTGGGGCTGGACCTGAGGGGTACTAACTAATGTTTTGTTAAAAAAATTTGTCACTCACATTATATTAATATATATATATATATATATATACACATAATTAATAAGGACTCCCACAAGTTTGTTGTCCAGGGCCCCCCCAGACCTTAATCCGGCCCTGGTGTACTGTGACCAGCAATGCACGTGTCAGCATTCTCTGCACTTATCCCATGCCATGTATAGCCAGAGGTGGGGATCCCTGTACCCCTTCCCTCCCATCATGTGCTCCTGTACAGCTTTCACGTTATCTCTGTACCCCTTCCCTCCCATCATGTGCTCCAGTACCCCTTTCCTAACATCATGTGCTCCTGTACCCCTTCTCTTGGATCATGTGCTCCTGTACAGCTTCTACATTATCCCTGTACCCCTTCCCTTCCATCATGTGCTCCTTTACAGTTTGCACATTATCCCTGTACCCCTTCCTATAATGTGTATCTGACAATGTGGGGGCACATAATGTGTATCTGACAATGTGGGGGCACATAATGTGTATCTGGCACTGCTGGGGGCATATGTGTATCTGGCTCTGCACTACAGGGGGCATATGTTTATCTGGCACTGTGGGGGCATATAATGTGTATCTGGCACTGGTAGGGGCATATAATGTGTATCTGGCACTGGTAGGGGGCATATAATGTGTATTTGTCACTACTGGGGGCGTATGTGTATCTGGCACTGTTAGGGCCATATAATGTGTATCTGGCACTGGTAGGGGCATATAATGTGTATCTGGCACTGGTAGGGGCATATAATGTGTATCTGGCACTCAGGGGCGGATCCAGAAGAAAATGATAGGGGGGGCACCATGGAAGGGGCAAGTACATTTGCGTGCGGCTGCGTGAGGTGGCGCTTCTTATACAATGCCCACAGTTGTAGCGCTCGTTATGCAATGTTCACTGTACTGGTAGTGCCCCTTATATAGACCACATAGTAGTGGTGCCCCTTATGCAATGCCCGTATTGCCCCCAGTAGTAATGTTGCCTGTAGTAATGCCCCCAGTCATTATGCCCCCAGTGGTAATTTCCCTGCAGTCATGACCCCAGTAGTTTACCCCCCCTTTAGTTTAGCCCCCAAGTAGTAATGCCCCTGTAGTTAAGCCGCCAGTAGTAATGCCCCTGTAGTTACACCGCCAGTAGTTAGCACCTTTGTAGTTGGCCCCCAGTAATAGTCCCCCAGTAGTTGGCCCCCAGTAGATGCCCCCCCAGTAATAATGTCCCCCAGCAGTTTGCCCCCAGTAGATGCCCCCTAATAATAATGTCCTCCAGTAGTTTGCCCCCAGTAGTAATGCCCCTTAGGAGTTTGCCCCCAATAGATGACCCGCCAGTAGTAATGCCCCCAGTAGATGCCCCCCAGTAATAATGCCCCCAGTAGATGCCCCCCAGGAAAAATGTCCCCCAGTAGCTGCCCCCAATAGATGACCCCCCAGTAGTAATGCCCCCCTACGAGTTTGCCCCAATAGATGACCCCCCTGTAGTAATGCCCCCAGTAGATGGCCCCCAGTAGCTGCCCCCAATAGATGACCCCTCAGTAGTGATGCCCCCAGTAGATGCCCCAGTTATAATGCCCCCAGTAGTTTGACCCCCAGTAGTAATGCCCCCCATAGTTAGCCCCCAGTAGTAATGTCCCCCATAGTTAGCCTCCCAGTAGTAATGTCCCCCATAGTTAGCCCCCAGTAGTAATGTCCCCCATAGTTAGCCCCCAGTAGTAATGTCCCCCATAGTTAGCCCCCAGTAGTAATGTCCCCCATAGTTAGCCCCCAGTAGTAATGTCCCCCATAGTTAGCCCCCAGTAGTAATGTCCCCCATAGTTAGCCCCCAGTAGATGCATTAAGGAAATAAAAAACATACTTACCGAGCCCCGTTCCCGCGCCGCTGCAGTCCTCCTGGCGTCCGCTCCTCAGTCACTCAGCACTATCAGAGAGACGTCATGACTGACGTCTCTCCCATAGCGCACAGTGACAGCGCCGGAAGCCGGAGCTCAGTACTGAGCTCCTGCCTCCGGCTGCCGCTGTGCAGTGAGACGGGCGCCCGCTGGTAACACAATCTCAGCGGGCGCCCGTCATCTCCGTATGCGGCGGCGGCGGCACGGGGGGGGTGTGTTCCCAAATGACAGGGGGGGCACGGGCCCGAGTGCCCCCCCCCTAAATCCGCCACTGCTGGCACTGGTAGGGGCATATAATGTGTATCTGGCACTACTGGGGGCGTATGTGTATCTGGCACTGCACTACTGGGGTCATTATGTGTCTGGCCCAGGTTGCTTCCTGTGTCGGGTTGCTACCTGGGTTATTTTTAAAGGACCTTTTCCACTGAGCTGTGACCCGGGCAGACCCAGCAATATCAATGGTTATTGCGGCAATAGAAAAGGGGTAACCTCACTCCAGTTTTGAACATGAAAGACAACAGTAAATTCAAATGCACAGATATAATTTGTACTGGTGTAAAAATGGCCAATCAAGTGTCCATTTCAGTCACACACCTTCTGTATTTGGATATTACACTTTGGGTATGGATATTACGGACTGCTGGCACATGCTCAATGCCTAAAATCCTAACATACTCAGTAAGCAGCAAACTGGTTTTAATAAGCAATATTATAGCATAAAACTGGAAGTGAGGCATTATTGATTGTGGTTTATTCTCATCAGTAACTACTTTTCTCTATTGTTCAATTTATTCCTATTCCATCCCTATTTTCTCCAGTCCCGTTACAGTTTTGACAATCTTGCGCTTGGTTACTTATTTAATGAAACACAATAACTAGTTTATAACAAAGGGGGAAAAACATAAAATATGACCACAGACACAAAATAGCATTGTGAACAATCTGTCACTTTAAGCGTTAGATAAAATTTCAAGTCCTGGCCAACAGGCTGAAAAGTTTAGCAAGCAGATTTAGGGGGTCATTCAGACCCGAAGGCAGCCACGCATGTGTACACAGCGGCTGTATTCGGGTGGCCTGGGCACACGCACCACGACCTTACACATTGCGGATGTGGCCGCAACATATAAGGTCATGTACGCGGATGCGGCCGCAGTGTTATTGAAGCAGCGGGGAGGCAACGTGGTGATGGGGGTGTGGCAGGACGAATGGGGGCAGGAGCATTTTAGGGGTGGCTGTGTGATGTCACACACAACCGCTGATAAAACAAAATGGTGGCAGACCACCTGACAGCGCAGCCAGACTGCGCTGCCAGGGGTCAAACTTAACTTGATGCATCCGCAATGTAACTGCAGACACATCGGGAGGTGGATGCAGATCTGGCTACGTATGCAGCGATCTGCATCAATCTCTGAATGAGGTCCTTAGTCCACAGTAGCCATACGAAAAGTTGTTAAAAAAAATAAACAAATCCTAATCAATGGAAGCATTGACACTTGTGCAGTGTTTTTGGTGCAGATTTCATCTTAATTTTAAAAAAAAAGTTTCTACAGCAATTTCACATTTGCTACCATTCATACATAGCAACCAATTATATTGTAGCTATTATCTTCTAATCTAGAAGGTCCTAGATAAATAAGTAGAATTTGATTAGTTGCTATGAGCAACATCTCCACTTCTATAAACCAACACTTTAGTATACATACACTATGCAGTGGGGCAAAGTACTGTACTGTGAAAATTAAAAAGGAATTTCAAGGGCTATTATAGCCTGATGTACTTACATGCATCAGGCTAGTAGCTCTGCGCAATCTCACCACTACATCATCCTACAGTCAACTAAACATGGATTTAATTGCATTTTATTATATCATATTAAATAGGGTTGTTTAATAAATATGAACTTATGAAGCCAATATTGGAGGGGGAGACAATCGCACAGTATCACAGACTCTGCATTGTTGGCTACCAGAGACCAGAAATGTGTTTGTCAACTCTTTATAACAAGTTCTCATGATCAGATTTTACAGGTCCTAGATTGCAATGTGCTAGAAGGTGTGACTGGAGGTGTAAAATATCCGCACAGCATGGATAACAAGACGTTTAGGGACTTGTGCATTTGCATTACATTGTTATGTAGAGAAGAAATCGCAATTATATTAAATGCAAAATATGCCCGGTTTGGCACTGAGTATTGCCACTTTAAATCCCGCAGACAAAACCGCTGACAACTAGCAGCTTTGAAAACCTACCACATATTAAATATGCCACCTAAAATTACAGTGCATGCAGTACATCTGGGCGATTGGAGACCTGTCACCTACATAAAATGAGACATTAAACAGACAACACATATATATACACACATTATATTTCCTGCATATTATGCCTGCTCAGTTTGGGCGCTGGTATACAATTTTTATAATTGTTTGGAACATCTATAATGGCCAGATCTTACTTGCTGTGCTTGGTAGAAGCTGCGTGACCTCAGAAGACTGCAGTAAGATACTCCGGCTCCTGCTTAGTTCTGAATGATGATTGGTGCCACAGAACCAAACCAACCATTGATTCCCTTAACATTATAGCCCGAACCACTAGACCATGGGGATTTTCTAGCAGATTATTTTGTGCAAACTTTACCATTGAAGTTTAATTTCAAACATTTGTTTAATCTGAAAAACTATTCAGCTGGGTACACACTAGATGATATGTCAATCCGATCCAGCGGATCAGACCGTCATGTTGGGCACATCGTCTAGTGTGTACCCACTATGTCCCTGATGATGCTCACACACACGGGTCATCAGCGGCATCCTACATATGTCCTGCATGCAGGAACAATGGGCGACATCGCTAGCACTCCCGGCATCGGCCAGTGTGTATGCACTTGCCAATGCCAGTCCACTCTGCCGGGTACCGTTGCTAGTGATAACGATGTGTACCCAGCATTAGACATATACTGCAGACTTTAGCAGGTGTTACTTGGCAGCCACACTGTTCTTTACATTGCTATAGACCAGGCCTGGACAACCTGTGGCTCTTCAGCTGTTGTGAAACTTCAAATCCCAGCATACCTTCTTACCGATCAGCTGGTAAAGCATGCTGGGACTTGTAGTTTTATATCAGCTGGAGAGCCACAGGTTGGCTTAACATGCTATATCCTATTCCTCTGTAACAATGCTATTAAAATATAAGCAGGGATCATGCACATTTACATATAGAGCTTAGACTAGCTGTTAAGGTCTAAATTTTAGCACATGCAAGAAAATAATTTAAAGAATGTATATGTTATGCCAACTCGCCGAAAGTGACTTCTCTATTCCTCATTCCTGTAGATCCATCTAGAACTTTAGAAACTCATTTTCGGTTTATGAAATGTAATAAACTATAGCTTAATGACACACTTTGGTGCATATGTTTGAGAATGCTACGTGTCAAGTGGTTGATATAAAAGAGAAGCAATATGTTGAAGCTTTTGCACAGGCAGCCTGGCCAGATTTCTCTTCAGTTTGGCCACAATTAGAACAGGTTCAATTGCTTGTTTCTATGATCCACAATTAGTGTGGTTGACCAAAGCCACACACAATGTTGTATCATAGCCATCAACAATTAACTGCCATTTTCACCAATCCCAACTGACGTCTGATATATGCTGCAATTGTCATAGTAGTCTATTCGTGAAGCAGTGAAAAGTGTGGAAAAGTAAGCCAGTGGAGAAGTAATATTTATAATTTGCATACTATACAATTGTATGGAGCAGCTAATTGGTTGCCATGGGCAACTTCTCCAGAGGCTCACTTCTCCACTATTTTTACTGCTTCATAAATAGACCAAAATTAGGTTTACTGGTGGGAGATATATCAAACCTTTGAGATAAAAGTAGAGAAGTTACAATCTAATAATGTCATTTTATAGACAGAGCTAGATAACGGATAGCTAGAAGCAGATTGATTGATATGGGCAACATCCCCCCACTTTATGGGGGAGATGTACTAAGCAGTGATGAGTGTGGAGAAATTAGCCAGTGGAGAAGTTGCCCATGGCAACCAATCAGCTGCTCTGTATAATTTTATGGTATGCAAATTATAAATGTTACTTCAATGCTGTCTGGTTGCCATAGGCAACTTCTTCACTGGCTCATTTCTCCACTCTTATCACATCTCCCCATAGTCTCTAGAACAGGCCAATCGGTGGTTCGACAGCTGTTGTGAAACTACAAGTCCCATCGTATCCTTCCTCAGTTTTGCCATTAAGGTATGCAAAAACTTTGGCAGGGCATGCTGAGTTGTATAGTCTTACAACAGGTGGAGAGCCACATCTTGGCCAGGCCTGCTCTAGAAGCTTTGATACATCTGCCCTAAAATTTATCAGCTGGCCCCCAGGGTGTGTGAGAGCTACTTTAAATGCAAAAAAAAAAAAAAGAAGAAAAAAGAAAAAAAAAAGGCCAGAACAAAATTCCCAAAACAAATAAATTGTATATATTTCTGGAGGTAAGAAAACTTTATGTATGCATGCATGATGCTAAGATCAGCTTGTAGAAAGGACTGGTATGAGAATGGCTATTTTGTCAGCTTTGAGATTTAAAACTACAGTAGTTGAGGAAGCACAAGACCAGTTAATAAAAGGCCATTAGCACAATTGTCTCCTTTAGGGGGACATGTACTAAGCAGTGATAAAAGTGGAGAAGTGAGCCAGTAGAGAAGTTGTCCATGGCAACCAACCAGCATTTACGTAACATTTATAATTTGCATACTATAACATATACAGAACAGCTGATTGGTTGCCATGGGCAACTTGTCCACAGGCTCACTTCTCCAGTTGTACTACTGCTTAGTGTACATGTCCCCCTTACTGTAGTTCTATTTCATAGCCACTTAAGAGCCTTGACGGGTTTTCAGTCCTGCATTCAAACGCAGGTATTCAGTATGTGTAGAGATTGTGTGTGGTGAATGCAAACAATGCTGTGTACAAAAACAGCATCCTGTTGTCATGGAGGTACAATTCAAAAAGTCCCTGTACAAGCCAGACAATAGGTATCACTTTTTGGGCATTTTATAAACCACATCAGTTAATGGGCGGGATGTACTAAGCGGAAAATGCGGTAAACTCCCTGTTTACCGCATTTTCCTGATGTACTAACCCCCGGCCGGCAGGTCAGCACCGCGGCGGGGTACGCCAGCTTTTGCTGGCGATAGTCCATAGAAGCCTATGGGCTTCTCTCAACGGCACTCTGTTAGGGATCCGATCGGATCCCTCCCAGCATGCCCTGCGGCCGCCCCCGTCACCCCGCGCATGCGCAGACTGACTCCCGGAAGTCAGGCTGCCGCTGTGCATTGCGGAGGACAGCTCTTATCGGAAGAGCTGTCCTCCGCAATGCTGATCGCATATGTTAGTACATATGCGATCAGCATCGTGGCACAGGGCGGCGATGTACATTAGTACATCCCGCCCATAGTATTGTGGGTGTAGCCCAAGAGCAGTCCCAAAAACTGTATTTTCTTTCATTAGAACTTTCAAGACCCAATTTAACAATAGCATTTTAATCTTTTATTACTTAAATACACCATACTAGAGCAAGTCTCTGAAAATATCACAAATAAAAGATTTCTTCAATCAGCAAGTAGGTGAAAATTTCTACACAATAGCAGATTTCTTTTCCCGCATCTTCCCCCTTTTTGCTATGGGAAGTAGCAACAATAGGACAAACAAAAACAATAAAAAATAAAATAATAACACATACATGCATACGTACATTGTATTTTACAGAGCGATACAATAAAAGTGTTTGTGATAAAGTACCACATTAGCTACAACTCCCCTTTATCTTATGTTCAGTTTGATTGGAGTATTCTTCCTCACAGCACGTAAAATATACAAAGAGTGAGTAGAGTGTTATCAGGGGAAAAGGGTGCAAATGCCGGACAGTGCCCTGCTAATCGTACATGAGAGTAATAAGCAGTTTCTGAATGTATCTTCTAATTGGTTTCATTAGTCCATTTCACCCTCATAAAAGAAGTCCTCTGCTGAACTGCTCATTTTATTTTTTCCAAGAGTCTCCCCCATTCACCCAGGTTCTAGGAGTCCTGAATATGTGTCTTCAGTCATTTTCATACACCAACAAAATGTGGGAAGGAACCAAGAGGAGAAAAGGTGCAATGGCATGAAGCTGGCACGGATGCTAGCTACAAAAGGTGACTTGTCTAGTGGAGACATATGGGATCCATCTGTGATGAACAGAACTTGAGATGAAGGCACGCATTCTGTTGTATTCGGACCTTTTAACAAACCTAGAAAGCAAGGAACAAAGTGGTAAGTACTTTTGATCTCGACCAGCCTGAGGAAAATTAGGTGTGTGGTTAAACATGTACTTAAAAGGTTTTCTTCACCAACATTAAAGTGTAGCCATTTCCTGCTCCAGGTGAGGGCTTCAACTGTAGTGACTGAATCAATAATCACCATTGTTCTACCTACTAAAATTCACAAAAGTGAAGGTGCCCAATTACATCCAACAAGGTTTCTCTGTATCTTGTAAAGACAGATGAAATACTGAAATTGCACTATTAGGGAGAGATTTATCAAAGTTTGGAAAGTTAACGTATTAACCAACCACATCGACTTCTGCCATGTTTGATAAGTGACAGGAGCCGATTGGTTGGTACTTTCTCTCTCCACAAGCTTTGATAAACACCCCCCCCCCCTCCCGTTGTAAAGTCAATTGGAGTGAATAAAATAACTGTATTACTACACACTCCTATTATGCAACATACATTTAACACACAAGAGTTATAGCTGCTACTTATTGATGCAATGGAAGCTCGCTCCCCCACACACACAAAGAGTAAAAAGATGGCCAATTGGGAGTCATCACCACTATTAAACCTTACAAACCATGCAAGACTGAAGACTTGAGATTTCAAAAAGGATATAAAATACCTCTCATACGGCAAGACTGGCTGTGACCACATAAAGCTGGGTACACACTGGCCTGGGCAAATTACAGTGATACAGCATTTCAAAGGCACTCAAGGTTCCCAGTGTGTGAAACCGGGGGTCAGTGATAAACTTTACAAACATAAATGGAAGCACTTTGGTTGGTGCTTTCATGTATGCTGCCTACTCTCAGTAGGTATATTGGTCTATGCCCTTCATGTTCCGTCCTATAACTTACTACTCATCCCTTCCTGTTATTTCTCTTGACAGGACCTCACATGCTGCAGTTATAAACTTGATATACATTTTATAACAGGGCCAAGCTCACATTCCACACTTTGAGACTTATGTAATAACCTGTGAGATGCAGGCTGTGCAAGAATTCCGGTCTAGTATACTCTGTATTTTTAAAGAGGCAATCATTTACAAGGCAAAACCAGGTTGTTTCTGCCTTTTAAACGATTGCCGTTTTAAAAATAAGGGCATACCTGCCGGGACTCCTGCACAGCCTGCAACATCTTGCAGGCTGTTACATAAGCCCTTTAGTGTCACCAGATTACCCCTGTAAATCCAGATACACATGAATTACACGTTCTGCATGGACTTAGTTTATGTGCATGCTACATACGTGCATAGTGCAAACAGCACATATGTAAAGTGCAACAGAATATGCTGGTGCAATATAAGCAAATGTTAATAAATAAAGTGACTAAGCTATGCAGCATGTGTACACCGAACAAGACTTACATGCCAATCTGCATGCAATATGGTGTTACGATGTCTACGGTCTCTTATTTGATGATGATATGCAACAATTTCATTAAAATGCTTAAAAAAAAAAAAAAAAAGAAGGACACCCTGCTGTGGTTAGGGGGATGTTATAAGTATGTGAAGGGGGCACCACAGGTGATTATTAATAATCACTACCTGTAACCACAAAATACAATCTAATTCTAACAAATCTCCTCATAAAGTTAGCAACACTTTATACAAGACAAGTATTATACGCAGGAGTTTCTGGATAATGTTCTGAACTTACTAGTGGCACAGAGTTCGTAAAAGCAGAGGTCTATGAATAAGTTCAGGCCCCCGCACCCCCTCCATCAGCAACACCACACTTTCAAGCTAATTAAAGTGGTGCAGGAGTAGAGCTTCAATTCCCAAGAGTTGAAGCTCAGTGTGAGAAAGGTAATTTGGCTGTCCAGAACAAAAAGAGATTAGAGAGCAGCGAGTGAGCATATTTAATAAATGAGCATCAAATGTCCTCTGCTATGGACACAGACAACTCCAATTATATAACAACCAGGAAATTGTTGAGTGATCTATAAACTAGTTTTTTTTCTTCTTAATATCCAGTAAAGTGAATGGTACAGACCTGCATTCAAAACAATCCAGAACAGATAACATAATACACTAAATGTTGATGGATGGTACAGGTGAGTTTGCTCGCTGTCACCACTTTCCACCCCCCCTTGTCAAACACAACAAAGCACTGTTTACTCACTTGTTAATGAAATTATTTGAGGGGTACAGACACTGGTAACAACTAGTAACATTGCTATAATTACTGGAATTTAAGTTCTAGATTTTATATATCTACTAAAATCAGTACTAAAATCAGACAAATACCAGCAATAGTGGTCTTAGTGCTATATTACTATTATTTTGTTTTTCACTTTCACTCCTTTTAAAAGCAAATGTGATAGATCCTAATGGGATATTCAGAATTTGTATTTGTTTGCAGTACTTGCTTGTAGGTCTTTTTCGAGGTGTAAAAAAAAATAATTTTTTTTTACAATACTATTTTATACTGGCACTGATTTATATTAAAAGGTTGTTCTTCAGATGTACAGTATTTGTTTTTGGATATGTATCCAAATTAATGATCATTAAGTATTACAAAGTAAAAAAAACCATTACATTTATTAGCAGTTTCTTATATAGCGCAGCATATTCCGTAACGCTTTACAATTAGAACAACAATTATAGAACAAAACTGGGCAAAGACAGACATAGAGGTAGGAAGGCCCTGCTCGCAAGCTTACAATCTATAGGGAAATAGGCATTGATACACAAGGATAGATGCTACCTGTTACATAATGGTTCCCCAGGTTGCTAGGTTCTTAATGGGTTGTATATGATATGATCACCCAGCAATGTTGGAAGACAAAATGTGAGTTTATGTGGACTGTACAGAGGGGATGTAACTTGATAGGGAAGCTGTTAAGGTTATGTGTGTGGGTCTGAAATTTGGTAGGCTTGTCTGAAGAGATGAGTTTTCAGAGAACGTTTAAAGGTTTGGAGACTAGAGGAGAGTCTTATTGTGCGTGGGAGTGCATTCCACAGAGTTGGTGAAGCCCGGGTAAAGTCCTGTAATTTTGAGTGGGAACAGGTAATGCATGTGGATGAGAGACACAGATCTTGTGCAGAGCGGAGAGGTCTGGTAGGAAGATATTTTGAGATGAGTGAGGAGATGTATGATGGTGCAGTTTGGTTAATAGCCTTGTATGTAAGTAAAAGTATTTTATATTTGACACGGTAGAAAACCGGTAACCAATGGAGGGACTGACAGAGCGGATCAGCAGATGAAGAACGTCTGGCGAGGAAGATTAGCCTCGCAGCTGCATTTAAAATGGATTGAAGTGGTGATAGCCTATGTTTGGGAAGACCAGTAAGGAGACTATTATAATAATCAATGCGGGAGATGAGTGCATGGATTAGAGTTTTTGCAGTGTCTTGTGTAAGATAAGGGCGTATTTTGGATATGTTTTTAAGGTGCATGTAACATGATTTAGAGACAGATTGAATGTGTGGAACAAAGGACAGTTCAGAGTCAAGGGTGACACCTAGGCAACGAGCTTGTGGGGTGGGGTGGATAGTTGCATTGTCAACAGTTATAGAGATATCAGGTTGGTAACTACTCTTAGCTGGTGGGAAAATAATTAATTCGATTTTGGAAATGTTGAGTTTGAGGTGGCGAGATGACATCCAAGATGAAATGGCAGACAGGCATCCAGTGACACGAGCCAATACTGGTGGTGACAAATCTGGGGAGGATAGGTAGATTTGAGTATCATCAGCGTACAAATGATACTGAAATCCAAAGGAGCTGATTAGTTTACCAAGAGAGGAGGTATAGATTGAGAAAAGCAGAGGACCTAAGACTGAGCCTTGCGGTACTCCCACTGATAGAGATAGAGAAGAGGAGGTAGAATCAGAGAAGTGAACACTGAAAGAGCGATTAGATAGGTAGGATGAGAACCAAGAAAGGGCTGTGTCCTGAAGACCTAGGGATTGTAGTGTTTGTATGAGAAGAGAGTGGTCAACAGTGTCAAAAGCAGCAGAGAGATCTAGAAGAATAAGTAGTGTGTAATGGCCTTTTGATCTAGCAGTGACTAGATCATTCACTACTTTGGTCAGTGCCGTCTCTGTGGAGTGTTGGGCACGAAAGCCTGACTGAAGTGGGTCCAATAAGTTGTGCGAGTTAAGAAAGTGTGTAAGGCGAGTGTAGGCAAGCCTCTCAAGTAGCTTGGAGGGACTGAGTAGCTGAGAAATGGGACGGTAGTTAGAGAGTGTGTTTGGGTCAGAGTTGTGTTTTTTTAGAATGGGAGTAATGACTGCATGTTTAAACAGAGAGTGAAAGATATCAGGAGAGAAAGAGAAAGAGAAAGAGAAAGAGAAAAAGAGAGAGAGAGAGAGAGAGAGAGAGAGAGAGAGAGAGAGAGAGAGAGAGAGAGAGAGAGAGAGAGAGAGAGAGAGAGAGAGAGAGAGAGAGAGAGAGAGAGAGAGAGAGAGAGAGAACAGATTTTAGTTAAGGTTGGGATAAGCACAGGAGACAAAGTTTTCCTGACCTGTGAGGGTATAGGATCAAGAGGAGAGGTAGTGGAGTAGGAGGATGAAAAGAGTGTTAATACTTCATCTTCACTTGTGGGATCAAATGAAGAGAAAGTGCCAGAGGGTTCAGGTAGGAAATTGAGCAGGTCACTGGCTGAGTTCGAGCATACCATTTCATCTCGGATTTTATCAATCTTATCCTTGAAGTAGGAAGCAAGTTCTTGTGCACGGATAGTAGCTAGTGGGGGAGGTGAGGGAGGGTAAAGAAGTGATTTAAATGTATTAAAAAGTCGCTTGGGGTTGTTGGCATGATAAGAGATGAGAGATTGGAAATATGTTTGTTTGGCAGTGTCCAGGGCCTGACGATAGGAGTGGTAGGTAGTCTTATATGTGAGAAAGCCCATGTTCTCAAATCCTCACAAGTTACATTTGTACAATTTGGTTGCCCGCAGGCTTATGCAAGCGCAGTTTAAGAATATACAGCATGCACAAGTTATCAACTATTGTGTGATTGAACACATACACACACACAATATTGACAGTCTATGGACACTATCCTTTGCACAATCATGTCAGAACTAAATTTGGTCCATGCCCCTGATCAAACTGTGATTGCCTTGCAACTAAACAGCTAGATCTGTGCAATTCAGTCTTCACACGTGTGTTGATATTGCCCATATATCCTGCAAGTGGGCTAAGGATGGTATTCAATTAGCTCCGGTAATCTCCGAGTTGTTGAATTCACCCCTCCTGCCTATTCAATTGGGGGCCATTTTCACCAATGCCTTTTCACCTTTTTATTTGTGTGAAAAGGCATTGGCGAAAAATGATTCAAAATCAGCGAAAATGGCCTGGATTTTTTGGCAGCGCAGGTGAAAAAACATGTGGATTCGTCGATCCACATGTTTATCGGTCCTGCTGAATTTTTCGCCAAGGCGAAAAAAAAACAGCCCTGCTATTGAAAAGGGCGAATCCCCATTTCTAAAGTAATGTGTTTCGTGGTTTTGAAAAAAGAAATCATCCACTTAGCCCCTCTCCTACTGCATTCTGCATGGGATAATCTTTGTCTAAAACAGTGAATTTCTTAAAAAAAAAATTAAAAAAAATCTTGCAATTAACAAAAAGCGTCCAGACAGATATTACCCAGCTAGTGCCACACAGCAGGAAATTGCTTTTCTTCTTCCCTTCATTTAACCTCATAATTGCAACACTTAGTCACAAAGCATTTATATCATCTGTGTTTTCTAGATCTACTTTTGATTGTTAAAATGGTGCATTGTTCTATTAATTCTCCAGGGATGTATTAGCCATATATTTAGAATCAGAATCCGCTTTATTGGCCAGGTGTACTCACGTACACCAGGAATTCCTTGAGGTACAATGCATCGCCAAGCAGCAACATGAAGGAGGAATACATTAATTATTGTGCCTAGACAGATTTTGTTCTACCCCTGGTGTTAATCATGATCATCATTTTATATAGTGCTACCATATTATATAGTAAGCTCCAATGGGTGGGAGAAATCTTAATCTGTGTCTATGGGGGGTATTTATCAAAGCTAGAAGAGGTAAAATGGTGATAAAGTACTAACTAATCAGCTTCTTCTACCTTACATTTTACAGGCTGTGTTTGAAAAATAGCAGTTAGGAGCTAACTGGTTGGGACCTTCTTACAATTTTGGAAACTAGGAAAAATCTTGGTGATGTATACAGCGCTATTTCTTGAATGATTTTAAATATGTTCAGTTCTTCTTTCTTAGAAGAAAAGGAAATATCAGTCCGAAGAATACAACATGTCCATCCAAATTTAAAAACCAAAAAAGAAAGTTTATTATTTAAAATGTCACTAAAACATCCTTGGCTCAAACGTCACAACTAATCAGATGATTTTCACAGATCAGCGTTAGTCACCAGACAAAAAGAAAGGGGTTTATCTCACCGGACCTCCCGGACGTTGGACGGATTGCTCTGGCCTTCCCTCTGCTACCGGAGATGTTGCTTATGCCGGAGCTATGCGTCTGAGGGCTTCACCACCGTTAAACGTCCTCTGGTCTCACTGCACGTGAGGCGTCTATCTTATCCCCCTGTTACCGCTGCTATGCGGCTGGTCTGTACTGGGACGTCCCGCTCTCCTATTCCACTCCGGTGCGTCTGTGATAAAACACACGTCCTGCTCCTTCCTTACGCTTGAAGTGACCAGATCAACCTACTGCAGCCGACGCGTTTCCACCCAATCAGGGTCTTTGTCGAGGCATAGGTGGGTCTGGTCTGGTCACTGTTACTTGAAGTATACTGCACCTTTAAAAAACCCGGCATGTATATAAGAAACGATGGAACATGTATAATGAAAAACAGGGCTGACACACCGGGTCTCCCGGACAAGGTATAAATTAGTGACCAGACCAGACCCACCTATGCCTCGACAAAGACCCTGATTGGGTGGAAACGCGTCGGTTGCAGTAGGTGGATCTGGTCACTTCAAGCGTAAGGAAGGAGCAGGACGTGTGTCTTATCACAGACGCACCAGAGTGGAATAGGAGAGCGGGACGTCCCAGTACAGACCAGCCGCATAGCAGCGGTAACAGGGGGATAAGATAGACGCCTCACGTGCAGTGAGACCAGAGGACGTTTAACGGTGGTGAAGCCCTCAGACGCATAGCTCCGGCATAAGCAACATCTCCGGTAGCAGAGGGAAGGCCAGAGCAATCCGTCCAACGTCCGGGAGGTCCGGTGAGATAAACCCCTTTCTTTTTGTCTGGTGACTAACGCTGATCTGTGAAAATCATTTGATTAGTTGTGACGTTTGAGCCAAGGATGTTTTAGTGACATTTTAAATAATAAACTTTCTTTTTTGGTTTTTAAATTTGGATGGACATGTTGTATTCTTCGGACTGATATTTCCTTTTCTTCTAAGAAAGAAGAACTGAACATATTTAAAATCATTCAAGAAATAGCGCTGTATACATCACCAAGATTTTTCCTAGTTTCCATATGTGACACGCTGATTAGCCGATCAGCACTTGCTTGGTGATACAGCTGCTGTTGATTCCACAGCGCTTTTGAAGGATTCCATTTTTTTGTTTGTTCTTACAATTTTCTCTCTTCAAGCTTTGATAAGTACCAAAAACAAGACATGTATTAGCGATGGTACTGGTTCCCAGCGAGCAGACTATCTATTCAGCTCACAAAATGTCTGCTTCCACAGTAAGAAGATAAGCTCATTTTAAGGACAGCATAGTTATATATTTTGTGCAAAACTTTGCACAAAAGTCTAAAGGTGTATTTTAGTGCATTACTGTACAGAATGCAGCTATTATGATAATCGATCCTCTGTGCAGCCACAGCAGCTCGTCGTGTTTCACTGTGCTGCAAACAATAGACAGCTGCATTATCACTAATTAGTTGACAGTGTTGACTGTAGCCTAGTGTCCTGAGCCAAGCTACATGTGTGTAAGTTACACAGCGATATCACCACGTCAGAACAGACTATTGTGCAAACCTTTGATTGAGCCTATCCCAACCAATGAGACATTTCTATCACGTAGATTTTTAGAATACTGATGATAGGACACTGGCCACCATTAGAAAGCAAAGAGTATTAAGCATTTTGCTCACAATAGTGACCTTGTAGGCAAGTACTCTCACTTGGTTTTGCTGATAGTTCATGTAAGACCAAAATAATAATCTAAAATGAAAAACACCAATAATAATGTTGACAGGAAAGGTTTTCTACTCCAAATAAAATAAAAAATACTGCAAACCCTAATCTATGGGATCAAAATGGGTTTAGTCAACAGAAACAGTCTAAGAGTACATGGACAATGACGGCATGTCATCATTATGCAGTATTTTTTCTTTGCATAAGCTGGGTACACACTATACGATATATTGTGCGACGCTGGTACTTTAGACCAATCTGCACGACCATCATATAGTGTGCACCCACAGTCCTTCACACCTGGCCATCATTCGCTGAATCGTTCCAATGCATGTGCTGCACGCCCAATGGGACGATTCCATGGGTGACGCGGTAACGATACATCACCCAGTCGTAAAGCGGATCACGTAGTGTGTGTAATGGGTGTAGTATGGTATGTCGGCTGTCGGGGTCCCGGCGCACAGCATCCCGACCGCCGGCACACCGACAGCGTGGCGAGCACAAATGAGCCACTTGCGGGCACGGTGGTGCGAGGGGGGTCGTGGACCCCCAAGAGGGAGAAACTGTGTCAGTATGCCGGCTGCCGGGATTCCGGCGCCGGTATACTGTGTGCCGGGACCCCGACAGCCGGCAAACTGAAGACCACCTGGTGTAATGTACACTGCATTGGTGCCTTGCTGGGATGCACTGTTGTTCAGGTGTGTACCCAGCTTTACAGAGAAGGCACCAGATTACTTACCGCCTGTTTAAAAAGGATAATATTGTTTTCTCTTCTTCCCATGTAATCCTATATACAGTTAATAGCTTCTAGAAACGGCAGAGAATATTTGGTTTACATAATATATTAACATACGGGAAAGCTTTTACAAAATAGGATGGTGGGTTTACACTTCCACCTGGATACGAACAGTAGAGAATAAGAGCATTTTCCTTCCTTAATTCTCAGCATATTAATGAAGTGTCTATTTCGGATCTATAGCGTAGCAGCAACTGAAGTATGCATTTTTTGTTTCGCTGCAATAACTCAGTGCAGCGTGATTGCTTGGGTTAATGATGAAAAAGTCAAATACGCTATCAGAGCTGATGGAAAAATCTATCACCAATTTGAAATTAAAATTCATATGTGGTCAATAAGATTTACTACCCATGCAAGTGGAGCTGTAAAGAGTAAATGAATCAATGTCATCAATACATAATCAGTATGAAATATGATGTGAATACAATTATGTGCAGGAGTCGCGTATTCCTTCTCTTTTCCCCTGAACCAGTGTGGAATGAGCAGACTTGGTGAGGACTGACAGTAATTGTTACAAATTAGACACAGCAGTTATCAAAATGCACTCACTAGAATAGCAAGGAGACTTATTAGGAAAATGGAAATAGATCTTAAACAGTCTCTTTCGCAGAGATATTGTACAACTGTTGATCTGACTGCTGGTCTCAAAACATGCACAGTCTCATTTATATCTATTGGGCAAGAAAAACATTATGTATATCGGAAAAAAAAAAAGAAGCTATTTGTTTTAATTCTGTTGTACTATTTGGCAGTACTTACAGTGTAATTATATTTGCAGACCACTGTTCGATAACCCTGGTTTCAGAACACGTTCTTTACCACATTTTGTAGAATGCATACAGTATATATTCTATACCTACCCCATGGGGGTTTGGTGCAGGATAAAAATGACATTCAAATGATACACATCTATGTATTTTACATTTATTTTATTCTATTTTGTTTTTGAAATAGAATGTATATTATACACTAGGCCTGGTTGTATGCGCAAATTACTGAAGCAAACAATTACAGTACGTCTGTCTTGTTTATCAGATAAAGGGGGACATTTACTAAGCAGTGATAAGAGCGGAGAAGTGAGCCAGTGGAGAAGTTGCCAATGGCAACCAATCAGCACTGAAGTAACATCTATAATTTGCAGGATATAAAATTATACAGAGCTGCTGATTGGTTGATGGGGCAACTTCTCCGCTCTTGTCACTGCTTAGTAAATGTCCCCCATAGTCTCCACCTAGAACAAGTCTGCTAACATAGTAAAAAAACAAAACAAAAAAAGAAAAAGGAAATAAAGTAGTACAATAAATATGTGGGAAAGAAAATAGTCACTCCATCGAACAGTAAGGCTGGAAAGGACATGGACTATGCTACATGCTGGAAGATACTACAATATAGGAAACTACCATAGTTCAGACTATTTCTTAATTGATGTCTTTTGAAAAGTATAACAGCATGAGTGAGGTTTATCAAATCTTGGAGACCGCTAAAGTGGAGAAATTGTCCATAGCAACCAATTAGCAGTCTGTCATTTTTCTAACACAGCCTATAAAATGACAGTTAGAAGCTTAATGGTTGTTACATTATCTTTCTCCACAATTTTATAACTCTCCCCCTGTATATTTCACATATCAATAGGTTTTCCTTCCATACACTGCTATGGCGCCCAGATTCCTTAACGGACCAGAAAATGTAACCCCACAGGCACTGCATTTTTCTTTACTGGCTATGGCGTGTTCTAAGTGCGAGATTCAAATGTCCACCCCATATCGCGCCCGTCGGCAGTATTCAAAAGTTGCTGTTAACGGGCACCACATCAGCATTTCAGCTTGCTACCTCTGGGGGTGGCGAGCTGAAATGTGCGAAAAGGGACCTGTTTGGCCGCCCAAACGGGACTTTTCGCATCGTGCCCAATAGTTTAGTCGGGTTTAGCCACTTTACACGCCTAAAGTAATCTGCTATGAGCACGATCAGCACGAAAACGGGGACATTTGAATATCGCCCCCTCCGATCTCCAGTCCATTCAGATGTGAGATAGGGGGCGATAACATTTGAATCTCGCCCTAAGACACATACAGATGTAGCCAATCTTACCTAATTTTTTAGTAACCGTTTCTTACATAGCGCAGCATATTCCATTGCACTTTAAAATTTGATCTCACCTGCGATGCGTAAGCACGGGGGACTCACTGGCTATTTACACCCGCAATCGCACAAAATAAAGTGAATGGACTGCGGGTGCGAATAACACCTGTGGCAAACGAGACGCAGGTGCCTAGTCGCAACCAAGCTGAGCTTGGCTACTTCTGTATAAGGGCCCATTATAATCAACTTGTTAACAAGATTCAGAAATACAAATTCTAGGCCCTAAAGCCTTTAAAGTTAAAAATGAGATATCCCTAGTGAACCTTTATGTGCAAGTCCCTCCCCTGGAACAGCAATATTAATCCTAATGAGCATGCACATCACATTTGGTAAGTAAACGTCAAACCTTCATCAATGTACATATTATACAGATTGCCTCTAGCTTGTGATCACTCCTGCCAGCTTTAATATGGAGTAATAAAAGCCTGGATTTACTTGTCACCTGGGACCTGCATGTTCATTTCAATTGATTTTGATATACTAATTGTTATGATGAACTGTGGGGTTTGGAATAGCTGACCTGTACAACAGCAGCCATGAATATCTGGCATTCACTACTCCCAGATCGTATTTACATTTGATTGTTGATAACATGCCCTAACTTGGAGCCCCCTTCATTCAATCTAGACCTACAGAGAAGATGAACGGACACCATCAATTCATCACTACATTTTAGTTTCCTAGTCCATACAGTTTAAAAAGGGGTAACACCTGCTGTCTTGGTTCTTCCAGAGTGAAGGCCCGAAAACAAACTTTCAGGGTTATGTAGGGTCGATATCAAGGACTGGCGTTATTAGGACTATTCTTTGTACAAGATGCAATACCAGCTAAAGTGAACATTTCTAACCAGATTTTTCATGTATAAATATTTCATGAGCGCCACAAACTTATAAAGATAGCAGAAATTATGTAGTTTAGTACAACAGTGTCCTTCACTTTAACATCACAGCAAAGTAATGAATTCATCTGTTCATCACACCAGAGTATGTTAAGAAAAACTGCACAATATATTGGTGGCAATTAGCATCCAGGTAAAACAAAAAAGCCTATTAATAAAAAGTCATGTATTCACCTTCTGGTCTGGCAGTAGTGGATTGCTCTGAAGTGAATTCAAATGACCATTGATAAGAGCTGTAGGTCTATCATGTTCACAGAATAAACTGCCATTGATGTAGTGAAACCGGTCCCCTGGGACAAGGCGATTCCGACAGGTTGAGCACGTAAAACACTATGGCAGAAAAGGGGAAGGCAGTGAAACAAATGACTCAAACACACACACAAATGTTAAATATAGACCACAGCTTCAATCTAGCAAGTGAGCAGAATCCAAAAGGATTGTGCTAGAGGCCGTCAGATACCTATTATTACGGATGCCATTAGTGACAGTGTTGTCAGTATGTAGACCAGTCAACCAATTAAATAATGCAGTTACCTTAAGATGATAAACGTTCCCTTGTGCCCTCATGACCAGTTCACTGGCTGGAATTGACTGTCCACAAGCACTGCAAGCTCCACTATTGCCAAATAACCTATACAAAAAGCACAAGGTAAAGAGAAAGTTAAAAGACGGTGGTCACAAAGTACACCTTACAGTCATAAACACAATACAGTGGAAAACAGATGTAAAGAGGAACGAAGAACATCATTTGAAAAACTGGTGCGAGGCTTATAAATAATACTATATACACACTATATTATTTACACAAACACACCTGTAAATACATACACAGACACTACAAAACCTGTGGGTATAACCGAAAGATGCGATCTTCCTCCTATTTGCAAGGAGTCATATGATTTAATAAAAAACACTGACTTATACCACAAGCAAATACAGAACAATTCTGTTATACACACATATCAGATAACCTGATTCATCATAAGAAAAAAAAAATAAAATTATAATTATATATATATATATATATATATATATATATATATATAAGATTCATGACTACAGTTTAAATGAATTGTGTCCTTGAAATTATTTGAAGAACTCTTTTTTTTGTGCTTTAATCATATCAAGAGATATACGAGTCATCAAAAGGGTTAAGGGGATTTGATTGTATATCTAAGAAGACATCATGCTCTGTGTATTGAAACTCCAGCAAACCGCCATCAGAGCACAGTTTCCATTAGGAAGTCACTGCTATCCAGGTTGATATATAATGTGTATGGGTTAACCTTTTCAATCATAGTGTCAACACTTTAGATTTGCCTCCGCTCATCTCTTTCATTCTAACCTTCTCTCTCTCTCTCTTGATAATGAAATGCTTGCTCCGACTTCCCTCTATCTGCTCCTGAGTCCACAATTTAGATTACTTCATCTCTGCTAGCAACAAACTGAATGAAATTTCGATTTGAGCAGAAAGTAATTTACCGGGATCTGGACCCATTTGTCATCATATCTCTCTGGGTGTTTGTTGTATCACTGCAGTTTTCCTATGCAATCAAATGAGACCACAACATCTGCTATAGGGGGAGTGAAGAAGGGAAAGTGAAAAAAATATATAATTTTCTTTTAATACATTTAAGCACTTGCCAAAACAGTGCACATGGAAGTTAATGAAGATTTCATTATACATCCACCATGCATGGGATAATTTAATTTAGTTTACATGTTAGGGCTTTGATAGGCTGCTGGTCAGTGACTGGGACTGTTCTTCTGATAAGGAAGGATAAGCTTTTCTAGTGACTGGCTAGATTCTAACCATTTTGTCTCTAGTCGATCATAAAAAAAAATTGATTGACAGTTTCTCCTGGACTAGATCACCAAGGTTCTCATTCTGATCCCGAAGGATCTGCAGTACATGCCGCAAAGTACCGATGTTCGGTACATTGCGCATGTGCCAGACCAATACTGTGCATGTGCAGTACAGGCATGCGACAGCAGACACGGGGCGGCATTAGACCATCAGTGATAGAAAGTCTCATGTCATTTGGAGGTGGAGACTGCCTCAGTTTCTTAAAACTGAGGCGTGACGCCAGCTACTGCATTACCATATTTGAGGTATCGCTGCAGCTTCTATGTAAGCAGCAGCGACAGCTAGTCCAACCACATCTGAATGAGGGCCCAAATGCATGGGAGAGTGTATAGAGGGCGTTCATACTACTGGTTCAGCCAGTTTTATTTATTTTTTTAACATATTTTGGACTGTATACGATATGTACCATCCACGCTGTGCTAGCGAGCTCCCAGAGGGGAGATGCAGGGGGGCACTGTGGGGAGCAGGCGAATCACTGCCTTGAATCGCACCATTCTGCTGAGTGGAGAGAGCCACAATGTGTATCACATTGTGCCAACTTCACTAGGAAAAGGGAGGGGGATGTAGGGGGAGGGGGATGTAGGGGGAGGGGTGACCTGCTCTCACTAGAGTCCGGGGGACTCCCCAAACTTTAAGAAAAAAGGAGGCTGCGCTGTCAGAGGAAAGAACAATGTCAATCACTGAATGTGTAATTTTTAAAACAATTTATTAAAAAGCAATAATTCATTAAAAAAAACAGTATTCTGTGCAAGATAATATGCCAAATATATGCAAAAAATGGATTTTACCAATTATATGCAAGAAATGGAGTTTACCCAAGGTATTGGTACAGGACTGATGGTTTATATTCTATAGGATCCGTTCCACATTTTGCCCATGAATGATACGTCCAGTTATAATCCACTATGGAGAGTCCCTTTTAGATGGTAATTTAGAGAGTCCATGAAAAAGTTCCATATGCCGCTAGAGGGTTAGTGCAATGTCCCATAAATGGTGAATTACTCATGCAGTGCGGAGATAGGATGGTGCCTCTCTTGGACTCCTCTGGATAGCTGGTCAACGGTTTTGGGCTGGTTCGGGTCCAATTCAAAGATGTCCTGTTCCAAAGGGTACCCTTTGGAACAGGACATCTTTGAATTGGACCCGAACCAGCCCAAAACCGTTGACCAGCTATCCAGAGGAGTCCAAGAGAGGCACCATCCTATCTCCGCACTGCATGAGGTATTCACCATTTATGGGACATTGCACTAACCCTCTAGCGGCATATGGAACTTTTTCATGGACTCTCTAAATTACCATCTAAAAAGGGACTCTCCATAGTGGATTATAACTGGACGTATCATTCATGGGCAAAATGTGGAACGGATCCTATAGAACAGGCCTGGCCAACCTGTGGCTCTCCAGATGTTGTGAAACTACACATCCCAGCATGCCCTGCCACAGTTTTAGCCTTCCCTAATAGCAAAACTGTAGCAAAGTATGATGGGACTTGTAGTTTTATAACAGCTGGAGAGCCACAGGTTGGCCAGGCCTGCTATAGAATATAAACCATCAGTCCTGTACAAATACCTTGGGTAAACTCCATTTCTTGCATATAATTGGTAAAATCCATTTTTTGCATATATTTGGCATATTATCTTGCACAGAACACTTTTTTTAATGAATTATTGCTTTTTAATAAATGGTTTTAAAAATTACACATTCAGTGATTGACATTGTTCTTTCCTCTGACAGCGCAGCCTCCTTTTTTCTTGCAGTTTTCCTCTAGGGAGTGACTTCCCCGTAATATTGGCTGCTGCTTAGCCAAGCAACTCGCCTCACAGCGCCCGAATACCTTTGGGTATTTCTTTACCTTATTTTTTGCAACTCCCCAAATTTTGTCTCCTGGAAGTTCAAGGAGAATAGGCAAGAATGACATGAACAGACAGAGACCTCTGTTGTAAAAAAAAAAAAAAGGCAATACAAGTTTTTATCCTTGCCCAGTGGAATCAATGGGGTTGGGGTCACCAAGTGCGCCAAACTGAGCCTGGAAAGGTAGATAGTTACCTTGTGGTGAAGGGGCATGGCCTTGCAGCAAGCTCTCGTTTTACTCATTCTGGGGGTGTACCCAGAATTCCTGGAGATGCTGGGCTGCCCCAGAGACACTCCCATTACTGCTAGCTCCTCCTCAGTGACCATAGGTCAGGTGCTGCTCAATAAGGTCACTGTGTAGCACCCGGCTCCCAGTCACTGAGAAGCCGGTTCCCCCCCCCCCCCCCCCCCCATTCCCAGTGACACAACCGTCCTTGCCTAATGGTCTGCAGTAAAGGGTAATAAATCACATTATAATGGGATGTACCAAAGATATGTTTACCGAGCTGCACAAAAAGTTAACGTTTAAGATCTACCGCTACCCCTAGGATCGTTAATGCAAGGCCGGGGTTTTCACATAGAAGGACTGGATCCACATAAAGTTCGTATTTCAGGGCAGAGCTTCTTAAGTGCTACTTTTTAGATGAAAGTTTCACATCTACTGAAGCTTTCTAGCAATAGGAAGGTCTGTTCTTCATCAGCGTTCCATTGTTTAGAGATACACTTGTGTTAATAATGCGGGACAAGGAGCACCAAAGTATCCTGTTATTAGCTTAGCATGAACTGGAGAGATCAAAGCTAATATGTCATTGTTTGTTATAGGTTATAGAACATTGAATTCACAAAATGTTCTTGTAAAAGTCTTTTTACACTTTTAAAAATGTAAATTGGGCCTATTATAGAAAACAAAAAAAAAAACGAAAGAATATTTTATTTTTCATATGAGAAATCAATTTAATATTCACATTCAATCCTTAAATGTTTATTTTTTGCAGACATGAAAAGGGATAATTCTCAGCCATCTAAAACAAACCGCTATAGGTAGGCATCCATCTTATCAATGACATAACACGGGTATGATATAAGTAAAAAGTTACACTAAAACGGGCCACACACCAATGCTGGGTACACATTACACGACGTGTGTACCCAGCCGACGCAACAACCTATGTAATGATACATTGGCCATCGCGTACACACTGAACGATGTAATGAACGATCTGTGGTCCTGTCCTTCATTAATATGCACGGTGTCGCAAACGACATCGTCAGATTGAGCAGAATGTATGGTCAATCTGACGGTGGAACATACGATACAGCGGGAGCGCACATAGTGCGTACACACTGGATGATTTGTTGTTCTGATCTGGCGGAAATCAGCAATTTGTTCGCAATATCATCTAGTGTGTACCCAGCTTATCAGTCAATTTCTGGTCACATTTCTGCCATGCATAATAAGGAGTCTATCAAGTTTATGGGACCGGTATCTGACATCACAATCACTAAGGACACATTTGGATGTCAGTCCAGTAAGTCACATAGCTTCATAGAAGCCTAGCACACTGTTTCTGCGCACATTATCAACATTTATGGTAACGAAAACATGGTTCGTTAGCACCATTGGAGGTGTGAGCAAAAATGAGTGAGGAGAACAAGGAAACAAAGACTGAAACTACAAGCAGGACCTTGCGGCTTATTTAATTGGCTGCATAGATCATACCCGGTAAATGCTTACTATTACACCATGAGTGTTCAGTTAGGTGCAGGATATGCAAAAAAAACAACTGCACAGGAAGAGGAATTTAAAAAAAAAAAAAAATTATGTACTCCAGCGGGGCCTATTTATTAAACATCCATATTTACACAAGAGCTGTAAAATTAAGCAACTTTTCTATTAATGCAATAATGCCGTAGAACTAACAGATATCTTCAGCGTTTACTAAACCTTCACTAATTAGGGGGTTATTTGACAAGTTCCAAAGAGCTACACTGTTTCAGTTAGCCAAGTTTATGGTGCAAGGCAGGCCGAACAGAGATCTGATCCTTCCTCAATAGGCCAGAGCTCCTCCCTTCTTCATAGCAAAGGGGTTTTTCAATGAATAGGAGCAGCCTAGAGTGCCACAGTCAGGTTCTAGGCCAGCAGTATTGCTATAGCAAACATTATCACTCTAGTGTTTTCTGTCCACTGGGGCATCATCTAATCTGATGAAATGTCACAGCTGGGAATTCTTGCTTAATTGCCCCTAAGCTTTGCAGCAATAACAGATGATATTTGGGTGTGGGTGTATAGGAGTGTAGAGGGGGAGGGGCGGTTGGTGTTGGGGAAATGTGTTCTATATTAAATATGTCCCTAATTCTATTAAACTAAAAACATAGCAAGCCAGAGGTTGGCACAGTCTAATGAACTGGCACCCTGAACCCAATTAAAAAGTAGATAGAATGCTGAAGCTGGTTGACATTTGGAATGCTGTGACTGCCCAGAACACCTCTGGAATACAATAGGGAATTCCCTGTGCATTTTTGAAGATGTTCTGCAGCAGCCATGGTGTTTAAACTAGCCTATGTATGGAGAAAGACAGCCTCATGGTAATTATTGGTGGTCTAATTGACACACAAGAGACTGTATGTGCCCCTCTGACACCCAGCTTGAATGCATTGTGCTATCCTGCAGCACAGCAGAGGTTAATAATTTGTCTGCACCAGTCCAAGTGATTCTCATTACTGCTACATGCTTCCTCCTTAGGAAAGGAGAAAAAAAAAAAACTAATTGCCCAGAGTTTTCTGAATCTGATCTTGCAGGAGGCTTGTCATGTTCAAACTACTAATTTGCTGTCGCCACTTTATTGAAAATAGCCTGTAAGTTGTTATTAAATGTATCGACTGAACGACAGGGAGAGTAGTAAAAACTGCCCCTTAAGATGGCTTTTAATAGGAAGCCCGAGAAACAAATTTTGCAGCGGCATCGATTTGGACAGTTCAATCAAAACTCCATTTCAAAACTAATTAGTCTGAGGCCCGGGATCGCACGCTGACACGTTCCTGCAGAATGCTCAGGGTGGTGGGAGCCGGGGAGGGGGAGGCCGAGGCCGGCACACGTGGTTCTCTGGACACCAGAGCCTCTGGCTGCTGGGCCCCTCACAAGAGAGTAAGGGACATTAACTTTTCCTGACATGCACCAATGCAAGGTGGTATTTCACTAGGTGAACTTGTAATTACTTCATTATAGAAGCTGTCGCAGAGAAGACTACGACTCCCAATAGCAGCTAAGTCCTGTAGTCACTGGGATAGGATAACCCGAGCTGTAGCCATGCAGATATACAGTATAGGCCTGTCTGATGTTCCTATGATGGCGTTCGTCTGTCTGCTGCATTTAACTATGGAACAGGCAAGAGTTTTACCACTGCAGCACTGCTAGGCACAGGTCCTGAGTGGACAAGGTAGATGATTCTCATACCACCTGTAGTCTTCCGGCTGTTGTGGGATTACAACAGCATACAAAGTCACTGGATAGCCAACATCTTACAGTATATGATAACTGATTGTTGTGGAGCTACAAGTCCCAGCATGACATGCCAGGCATCAAATATGATTAGGGAAGGTGGTGGTGGTGGGGGGAGGGGGGAGGTGCTTAAATGTTCCACAACAAGGATGCCACCTGGAGAACCAACAAACCTGAGGCTAAATGCACACTGGCGTTAAAAATGTGTTTTAGTTGCAATTTCTAATTTATCTACTTTTAAAAATGTGGTTCTCCAGGATGTACGGATTGGGATAGAGAATCACTGCACTGTGGACCCACCTCTGCTGTGGCATGCCCGGATAACGCGACTCACTGCGAATCTCGTCATCAAGCCTTGAACCGCCCACTTTACTGAATTTAAGCACAGTAAGCAAATAAAGAGAAAATACTCATTGCCCCAAATGAGCCTGTATATATTTGCTTTTACCTTGTGTTAGAGTATTTTTGATTTAACACATCTGACACTCATTAATATAAAAACATATATTCATGCAGTGTAAAAGAGCTTACATATATGTTTGGCTTCAAAAAGGCAACTCCCTGATTTGCATGCTTAAAAACTAATCTAAGTACTGAGTAGACGCAATGCATATTCATTAATCTCTCTATAAAATAATAGTGACCAGAGACTAAAATAACACTTCTCGCATGAAAGTAACATAATTTGCAGCTATACATGTCACATTTTCCAGACCTGAAGTTTGGCATGCTATGGACATTTACGGTGTAGCAGAGTGAGAGCTATTGTTATCTGTTATCGCACTATTAGGTCTGTCCTCCAATGACTGCTGTGCATATGATGAAAAAACGATTCCTGCCATAACATTGATCTGAAACAGCAACACAGAAATTTGCAAATGGTATCAGTTACTCTTCTATGAGGCACAACCTGAGCGAGATATTCTGGTCCTTTAACAGTAAAATGACATCACTGATGCATGTTTACTAGCTTGGAAGGTTTATAGAAGGGTTCATTAAAAGTGGCAAACCCACTATAATTTAATTGGTCGGACATAGCGTATTTGTTCCAGTATATCATTATGCAGTTTGTGTGCTACAAAGTCCTTCCAATACTTTTACGGACCACAAGCTTTTGCATAAAAATATTAAGTTGCTACAATAACAAAAGCTAATGGGTAAACACCATATTTACCAAACAAGTCACAGCTATGGCGTACCGATCATGAAACCTGCAATTTAGTATCCTTTATGGGTCATATAAAAAGTTGCAACATTAATCATCTGCTTGTAACTTGTTCAGTGTTATATTGCTAAAATGTAAACAAGTGCAAGTCGACAAATGCAGCTGTCATAACGTATTATATAAAAAATCATCTTCAGTGTTGTTTAGAATTCATTAGCAGTCATTAAAATTCCATCTTTTGTTCCACAGTTGTCAGTTTGTCACTTAATTGAATCATTGGACCTATATGAGCAAGTTTGTAAGCCACATTAAACTTATGCAGGATGGCTGTCTGCATGATGTTACAGTCAATTGGCCTCATATTGATGTGTCATACATCAGACCCGAGGCCTTTTTTACTCAGAAAAGCTTGTTTTAAAACTAGCCAATATGCGGTTTGCTCTTGGAAGTAATAATGTGTATGTTAAAATGGGTATAGTAACTGGGTAACAGTGTACCTTCAGAGACTGTGGCAGAACGGCACGCAAGTCTGCTTTGCGGATGGATCGCGTGATCGTTAGCAACTGCGCATGTAGACAAATTGTATATTACTCAGAGGTTAACACAAGTAGAGATCAGTCACATTTCAGATGGATCTTCTGTACCAATAAGAGACCTGGTGCCTATGCCAGTGATAGAGGCCACATAAAACGTCCATATTCTCCTACCAGTCTACATAAAATGTAAAAGACATTGCGCCGCATGTTGCACTATTCTGACTTACGTACAAGGAATGACAAAGACCACCCACTATAATAAAAGTGATGCGAGGCAAGCCTTAAACAGCCGATTCATCTAAATATCTCCCTCAGTGAATGACAGTTTTGGTGTGGATACAACCCTATTCCAGCACAGGCCTCTGGGTAGAGATAAAAGCCCACCTCAAATGCAGACTCTCCATAACTTATAGAACTCATTTTAGATCTGTCTTGACCAAGTTCTCCAGGGCGTTCGCTTAGGGTTTCTGCGCTGTGTGCAGTTCTTTATTACCAGCCTATGATTGAAACAGGCTATGTTTGAAAAGTCAATTCCTGTTTATCAAAAGAAATAATTCACCATCACATAATTGGACAGTAATTGCTTCCTGAATGCCACTTCAGTTGCAACAGTACATGATTTTCCAGTAAATGGTAACCCCCCCTCCCCCCAAAAAAAAATAAAAAAAATAAGGTGGGTACAACATACCAAATAAGAGCCTTTGTTTTGAAAACACATTTAAGAACAGAAGTGCCACACCTGTAAATTATATGTGCCATGTCTGATCTGTTCCACGATCAATGACACAGCCTTCGGCTAATGTACTATACTTGGTCGATGTTTATCTTAGACGTAACTTTAGCTTATTACTCACAGAATATAGTACAAACACATTATGCATGTTTTGTGTTTAATAACGCAGTGAAAACTGTACTACAGACATGAAGACAACCCGTGGCCATCTAGTTTTGTGGAACTACAAGGTCCAGCATGCCTCACTATACTTGAAGTTCCACAATCACTTCAGAGGGATTACCTAACGGGAGTGCAGCAGACTGTGCCTTGTACCCCTACCCTAAAGGGGGGTACACACGGAGAGATCCGTGCTTAAAATCTAAGCAATCTTGCTAGATTGCTTAGATTTTAAGCACGGATCTGCCGTGTGTATGCCCTCCAGCGATAGCGATGCGCGGCCCCGCACATCGCTATCGCCGATGCTAGATTGAGCTGCATGCAGGCTCAATCTAGCGGGTCGCTCACTTCACCGTTGTGTGAAGTGAGCGGCCCCCCCGTCGGCTTTCCCCCTCGCTCAGCACATCGCGCTGTGCTGAGCGGGGTGAGAGATGTGTGCTGAGCGGTCTGTGTTAAGATCGTTCAGCACACATCTCTCCCGTGAGTACCCCCCTTAAGTGTGCACCATCGTTTGCAATTGCTAATTGGAGCAAGAACTCCTAACATAATTAGAGTTTAAACTGGTGTGGTCACTAATAAAGGCCAGTTATGTTTATTACGTGGTACACCTTTACCAGAGCATCCTAATGAGCAATCACTGCCTTATTGGGGAGAATGGTGGTACATGCAATTATTAGGCAGGAAGGAAAGTTATTACTTGCTGGACCACATAATAGCCCTTAGTGCTTTTAAAACAGGGTTTCTATTGTACTTCTTATTTTGTCCTCACTTCTTTGTATCAAACAACCACCCAAGACCATATTGGCTACAAAATACAATCCAGTCTATTGTTCTCTTCTAATTGCCTGGATGTTGGTTATCAGTCTTAGCGCATGAAGGTCGTTTGTAGGTCATACCCAATTTCCCTAATGTTGTCCAGTATGATATGTTTGCGTTTCCCTTTCTCACGCTCCCTTACATAAGATTGGTCAATTTACTTTCATGGGAATGCTCCCATCAGTGTGTATGGTCAGAATATTTAATTATATCATTTTCTGGAAATTGAAAAATTCTCAGTGAATGTAAACCCTTGTAAATTAAGACAAGTAATTGCTTTTCATTTTGAGCCAAGAAAGAAGGCAACTATGTAACTACAGCCTTTTCTAAAAACTTGTTTTCACAGTTTCTGCAAGGCAGGAGAGTTAATTATCTAACCAGGGGATTGTGCAGGACAGTGTTTGATTTAAAAGGCTTGAGGCTTTAGGTGCTCAATTAAGTAGCTATCAGTCTCAGTCTGGACTTTAATGGGCTTCCACCCCCCTCCTCTACAACTCTAGCTATGGAGGGGAGATACACCCCAGGTCAGACTAATTAAAGCCAGGGGACTCCTTAATTGTGATGACAGAAATGGTTTCAGTTTCCTCTGTTCAGGTCTTCAGACTAGAGGAGATCATTAATATTTTAGCATTTGGGGAACACAATCAATCACAAAACAGCAAGATGTGCCTAATATAGTGAGACCATTTACAATTACAGGCAGATCATTGTTCTGAATGTTAGATCGGACATAAGAGATTGCTTACAAGCAAATATTTTATTTAAATGATCTCGACTGCTTGGTGTTACTGGATCTCATGAAAAATCGACAGATGTAGCCGGAGTTAAAGTACTACAGGAGACAGACTAGAGCATTTGGCAGTGCACAATTCTTCTGGTGGTACCAAAATCTAATGAATGTCAATTGAGAGGTACATTGCATTACTCCTGCACACCAAGAGTCACCATGTAGGTATTCAGCTAAGGAGACAAAATAATCCATCAATAATTGAAAATATGAAAAGTAGTACTACTTTATCCTAAAAAAATACTTCTTACACTCAAACTATACGTACATATACATAAGATAGGTGTTCCTGTTTGTGCAAGCCAACACCCTGTAACAGGGATTTACATGACTGAAGGAAAAAAATAATAATAAATAATGGGCAGGCATTAGTATGTATAATATGTGTTATTTATAATGCTCACATATATATTTTGCCAATACACACACTAAAAATTAAATAACACACAAATATTTGTATATATATATATACACATATATACACACACACACACACACACACACACACACACACACACACACACTGCTTTTGTCAGTTGCCGTTCAAATTGGTTTTAGCGCTATATACATTTACATTATTACTTCCTCCTCATTTAGCAGGTCGTTAGTCCTGTAAAGTAGTAAAGAGATCTTTTTACTGTACCTACCCTATAACCAATATCATTTTCAATGTTTGGTGTAGTTACAGGCATTCTTAAAATAATATTCACACAATTGTGCTATTGGTTGTGGATAATTTATGGTCTTCAAGGTCATATACATTATTTCATTTTTTTTACCTATATATAAAACGCTGTTCTTTGCCATTAACTGTTTCCTAAGCAATTATGTGCGTCTTCCCTTTTCATTTAAGTCCTTTCTACAAAAGTGCAATACATTAACCTCCAGCTCTCCAGGGGTTAATGGGAGGTGTATTAAATGCTACAAAGTGATGCCAAGAGCCAAGTCCATTAAAGGTACTTCATACTAACTGGATACCAAGGCACCTTAAAAGGTCTAGGAGCTATTGATACTTAGAAAAGGGCTGTGCATAATGGCTGCAGCTACATTAGAGAAGGGAAAAAAAAAATCTGCCAAATTACGCTTGGTTAATTCAGAGTAACATATCTGCCCCCAAGTGAATTGGAGGCCTTGAATTAATTCTGTTATGACAAATCAAGATAAACGTTCCCCCTAAATTGCATGCGATTTAATTAATTTTTGAGATCCAGTTTTTTTTTCCCCTCTCTCCCAGCTAATAGTTCACATGCTCCTGTGCTGTCATTGTGCTTGAGTGGGCAGACTTCAAAGTGATATTAAATAACCAACTATTAGATTTACCTAGCACGTCCTATTGGAAAAACGCCATTTAATTACCTAGCCTGTTCAATTAAAGGGACAGCATTCCCTGAATATAGCAGCTTGCTGTTGATTACCAGGGAAATTAACTCTCTGCATGATGTCTCTTGGATTCCTTCTAAACCATAGCAAAGAAAAAGGAGGGGCTTGGGGGAGAGCTACCAGACGTATTCCAGCAATTACAGTGAAGACCACTATCTAAACTAGGATTTAGGAGTAGGGCGCCAGGGACTGTCACTGTCCTCATAAACCTCTGACTCATGTCAGCCGGCTAAAATACTGTTACTTATTTATCCAGGGATGTCCAAACCGTCCTCAGTGGACCATGTCTGAGTAGAGGTTTCTTCAACGAGAACATAACTTTGTGGTTTGGGAACCACAATATGTAAATAACCTGAAACTCATGTGTCCTGGGGGTGATCATGGCCAGCTGTAAACAGCATATTAAGCTTGCGTTATCGCATAAGGGTTAACGCAGCAACCCTCCTGCAAAGTGTTGGGACAATAACACAACAGGCTCTAAACTGTCAGAATTGATGGCAAAGGGCCATCACCAGAATCCTATAGTACAGTAGAGATGCAGGTGAATTGCTTCTACCCTGTTTTATATTTTGTGGGCAAAATGCAATGTACGATTGCAAAGCAGCAATGTTTAGGGATCTGCAGAATCAAAGATTGTCTAATCACATCAACATCTCGCCAAATCCTTTTAATGTTTCCCAGTGATCACACTCTGGCCCTTTAACAGTCTGAATCCTCAGCCCTGGTTAATAATCCCCTCTCTTACAGGCCAATTTTGTTAATTAAATGTTTTGTTTGCGATGCAGCTCTCATTCATTTCGGACACGTCATTCCGAGCAGATCTAAGCCAGGGCCCAGATCTCATTAGATAAAACCTATCAGGACTAAAAGAAAATGGAGGAGTCACTAATTAAAGCTTTTAATTGTGTGTATTCACTGTCAGGCTGTTTTATCTTGAATCTATGATTGTAAGCTGCATGTCAGTCTCCCACCAAAAGCACTTTCATTAATGGAAGAGGAGGATTCTGGCCCCCCTCATGCTTAAAACGAAGGGGACAGCTGAAGCACTTTGTTTGGTCTTCCTCAGAAGGTGCATTTCAAAGGCACAATCATAGCCTCACATCAAACTCTCCATAGACATTTTGTCCAGCCCTCTACCTTTGTACTTGGACACTCTATAAGGCAAGCCGCCGTTAAGGCCAAAACACCCGACGTGAAGCTTCTCCACTGTGGCTGACAGCACCATAGCCACCACGTTACCATATATTTGCCTTATCCATCGTTCTAAAAGTTCATTAGTAAAAGGTTTACACTTTAGCTCAGATTAAATAATTATTGTAAAATATTAGGTTCAAGTATTTTATGCCCGATAGCACCCAGTTAGTTGCCCGACATAGCAGGCTTCCTCAGACATGTCATACATTGAGTAAACAGCGCAACAGAACCATCTTGTTTTATACAAATCTTCTGCCCATTTTAAGATGGAGAAAAAAAAAAAAAAACCACACCAAACAACACACGTTTGATGAATATGCCCCGAGGATAACACAGCAACAAACTCTAATTAGTAATAAGCAGAAGTTACTTTCTGCTGAATGGTGTTTATTGTCAGATGCATCTGTAGCATGAGAGGGCATTGGGACAGTGGTGTCATTTTTTTCCACTTCAAACAAATGGCTCTTCCCCATGTTCTGCTCAATTTAATTAAAATTATGTCAACCTTACAGTTGCTCTTGCAGACGTGGAGAGAGGTATAAAATAGGAACTGGTTTGTTACAGCATGTGCTGATTTTCTAACATTTAAAGTCAGGGGAAAAAAAAAAAGAAAAAAAAACACTTAGTGAAATTAATGTTCCAATCCCTCAATGGCCTTTTCACCAGCATATTACTTCTATTTAGCTGATTGAGGACACTGGGGTTCTACAGGACATAGGCTATAGTATATGGACTCCATCATTTTAAAACTAAATGGATTGTAAAGTGTGCTTAAACTTAACCTATGGCATATATAAAGTCTTTAACAATTAGATAAAAAGTGCTTCTGGTTAGACAATTCAAGCAGTTTCCCCAGCACAATTATTCTCAACTAAACCATACGCCTCCTTTTGATAGAATAATATTTTTTTTTATTTTTGCTTTTATTTGATCTCCAAATTTGTTATTTATGGAATAAAATAATCCTGAATCGGACATAATTTAAAAGTACAGGACACCCAGGTGCATCAGTGTATTAAACCGTTCACTTAAATTAAATATGTAATCCTTCAAATGCCTTTCAGTTTAATGACTTAAGAAGCTTGGTTTCACCTGGAAAGATCACATAGCCACACTACCTTATTGATTCCTATCTTTAAAATTACATTAGGAAGTATGATGGGCATCTAATTAATCTGTGCACACATCTTGCGCAATTAATGGGTTATTACTTTGGATGATTACATCCAGAAGTCAGGAAATTTATCATTTTTCTTAAGGAAGGGAATGCAAAAGATGCCTAAACCAGTTTGGTAATTAGGATATTCAGCATGTCCAATCATGTGTGAAGTTGAAACTATGTACAGATAAAATCATGCAATATTTAACTTATTTCACGATGAACCTTTGCATAGAATGTTATCACATGATTTGGCTCACACAGTACATGTTCTGCAAATGTTAATTGCTAGAAAAAGACTGGATTGTAAACATTCGATTCCTGGCATATGCGTGATTTTCAGATACCTGGCATTTTAAAACAGACATAAAACATTTAACAGACACAAACCTAATGTAGTCATTTCTGCAGAGGATCATCCCACTCTTCGTATAGCATGAAGTGCCAATTTCCCCAAGTTGAGCTTGACAGCAAGAGCATTTAAGACATCTACTGTGCCAGTAGCTATCCATGGCATACAGCAAGAACCGGTCTGCAATCTTCCCTCCGCACCCAGCGCATCGTTTCCAGGAGAGGGTGCTAGCAGTCACCGGAGGAGGCTGAGCACTACTACCTGGATTCACCATGGTCTAAGAGAAGAAGATGAGCAAAAAAAAAAAAAAAGTTATTCTAGATTTTGTTCAAATTGCGGTCAGGTTTTCAATACAGTAGCAAACTGTTAGACCCAGCTAATTAAGAGACCTGCAAGTGCTTATTTATTTTGTTTAGGGTCAATGATCCATCTCCCTCAGAGTTACCACCACCCACCAGATCTTCTTATTGATAGTCTGGTAACTGTCTGGAGTTGTGTCAGGACAGCATGACAATAGTAGCCTTGAAATGTAAAGAAAGGTTGACGATTCTGGGTAGATACAAAGGCAAATTATGATATGAAGGGTAGTGGTACAGTGTTTGCTAAAGATAAAGTGATAGATAATTACAGGAAAAGGTGATAACTTTATTGGTTTACTAAAGAGGATTAAAGAGCAAGCTATTAAAACTATTTAGGTCTCTTGTCTATGGCAGGTCATGTCCAAACAAAACACTTGTAACAAAGTATCAATCACCATGCATACAGAGAAGGGGGGTACAAACTTGTTGGGACAGTTTTTCATATGTTCTGTTATGGTGCTTTTGTACTCAATTTCTCATTATCATATCAGCTGAAATAGAATTTGATTTCAAGCAAATCACTGAATGTCGCTACGGAATTAGGCTTCAACAGAATGAAACTTAAGAAAGCCCTTTCATTTATTACACAAAACAACAGTTGTCACAGTAATCAGTGCTTGATCAGTAATTAAATGCAATGAATCTACACCTACAGAAGGAATGCACTGACAGATAAAAGTCACACAACTGAAGCAACTTCTGACTGTCAACAGGATGGCAAAATCACCTTGTGTATACACTCAGCAGACATGGCACATACTGCCAGGGACAAACTGGTTTCAAGTGGCCTCTTGACCCCTGTACCAAAATGACTATAATTATTTGGACCATCATTAGAGTTAGGACTAGACAAACTCCAGTAGGCAGGTAAGAAGAGCACTTAAAACTTTATGGCCAACATAAATCTTTCATCGCCGCTGAAAATGTCCACCTGATTTTAGAATCTTAACTATCACCTGTCAGTGGGTCAAAAGGTTCTAAAAAAATCTTTGGTGTTATGTGACACTATTATTATTCCCAGGTCCACAATGATTATTTTCTATATGACAATATAGAAAGTTTGCAGCCTGTGAAGTTGGTGGCAGCAGTGTTCTAAGACATTTTGCAAAGGACAGTAAATAAACCACATAATCTGCCATAATCAGAACTGTACCTATTAAGATGTAACAAAACACTAGGGCTTGGGAAACGGAACCACTCTAAAAGCCATTATCTTCATGTACCCGAATGCATCGTACCTTTATGTAAATTGATTTATCTGATGCATTACTCAACGAATAGCTTTTGGTAACAATTTCATCTCCAACCCCTAAATGAATCTGCATTTCCTGCCCAGAGCATACCAAGTGTTTTCATTTTTTTTTTTTTTTCTCTTCGCTTCAAATTTCTTTAGGGAGGGCGGTCTACGACCTGCCCCAATCCTGGCTGAAAGGTAAATAAAAAAATAAATAAATGAAACGTGACACTGTGCCAGGCATCCAGTAACCACATTAAGTAAAGCTCTTAAAGACAAGCAATACCTTAATGCTGATTAAATCTACTAGAGATGAATCCTGCTGCACTGACCAGCAAAGGACTCACATGATAACTTATAGGGAAAGCTCTCATCAAGTTTCACTGCAGTTGAGGAAATAAAACCTTTTAACTTTAATAGAGCTGCTGCATAAATGATCTGGGCAGACAATTTAGAGATGCGAGAGGAAGGCAGCTAGAGGCAAAGGCGACGGCTCCTGTCTAATGGAGATCTCTGATGAGGAGGGGGACATTCATTTCTCATACCAAAACTAGCTTCTTATGCAAAGCTGGGCTGTAATGAGGCAACAGTCCGGGACACAAAGACAAGTTGAGCCCACTTTGATCTTTCTGCCACTGTTTCCTATAGCAGGGATTCCTCAGTTCCCCTGTGCAGGGAAGGGAGGCGATCTCCCAATGTAAAGCCATGCCAAGCAGCCCTGTCCATAGGGAGCAGGAGGGATGAGGGGCTGGGGGCCAGCGTTCGCCCTTGTACAGCGATTTCTCTCATGCGATCCTCTACATATCTACCAAGGGCATCATGGCATAGGTGCGGGGGCTGCAGGCAGGGGCACCGGGACTCTGGGGAGCAAGTGGCCGATCCTTGCCAGCGGCAGCCCTGATACCCATAGGTGGGGCAGGAGACGTGGGCACAGGAAGACTGGCCAGGACAGGACATGAGGAAGGGAGCCGGACATGCAGCCCGCACAGGAGTGTGCATGCAATAGCCCCGGAGAGCCAGCTTGGCTTACCTCTGCCGTCCTCTCGCTCTCTATGGCACACCGCCGCCGCCGGATCAGTGGGGATGGGTGCAGTAAGGAGAACGCACAGGTCCCGGAGTTGCTGCTGCTGGTAGCGCTGCTCTGCGATCCCAGGTGCAGTTAGTTCCCTAGGCACAGATCCCGCCTATCCCCGCTGATGCCCAGCTGCAAGTTTCCACCCGACCGCGGATCAAGTCCTGGATATCTCCTCTGTGGCCGGCTGCACCGGTGGAAAGGGCGAAGCTCTCACGATGGGACGTCAGATAGGAGACGGGCTGCTGGCGGAGAGCTGGAGGCCCAAGGTTACCGCTGCTGCTGTCTGTGTGCGCTGAGCTCCCGGTTGCTGCAGCTCTCTCCCTCTCTGTAGCCCTCTTCTGCTGCTGCTGACATGTGTTAGTGACGGAGCTCTCAGCCCAGCTCGCTGCTGCTGCTGCTGCTGCTGCTGCTGCTGCCGCCGCTCTGGCTCCTCCCAGCCCAATCCCTTCTCTGATTGTTGAGGCGGAATAATAAAATGAGCACAAGGCAGGCCGGCGCCGGGACCGGGGGCAGGGCCACAGCGTGATGGACAGATCAGGTGGCAGCGCGATGCCCAGATAAACCCTCTGTAGCTGCCACTCTGGCAGCCATGTGGTTACAGAACTTACAAAGTTACTCATTACCCATCTATCCCCAGGTACCCATCCCCAAGTCTTCCTCTTATCCCAGGATCTGTTATGAAAATCAAAGGGAGCTCCATTCAGATAACCATAGCCTAATGCAATGTATTTGCCATATTTAGGTGACGTATAGCAGGGAAATTGGGTCACTCTACCATTTATGGGCAACAGGCGTCTCTGAGGCAGAATTCCCCTTCAACCCGTCACTTGCAGCCTCTAGCTTCTTCCTGCTTTGTTGTCATACTGTGGGCCCCATTTATCAACATGGAGAGTGATAAAGTGCATGGTGATAAAGTACCAGGCAATCAGCTCATAACTGCCATGTTACAGGCTATGTTTGAAAAATGACAGGAGCTGATTGGATGGTACTTTATCACTCTGCAATTTATCTCACTCCAAGGCTTGATAAATCTGTGTCTGTATTTGTTTGTTATACCGTGTATTGCTTGTTTCAAAGGCCTGCCGGTACATTTATTAGATAGATGTCTCTCATGGGTTGGGGCTGAAATGCCGGCGGTCGGATTCTGCTGGCTGTCAAAATACCGTGGCATCCCTCTGTTTAGAATCCCGACACACAAGGTACCCTCACCCCCTAACCCTCCCTTACTGCAGCCTAAACCTAACCCTCTCCCCCTGCAGCCTAACCCTCTCCGGTGGTACCTAAACCTAACATCCCCTCCCCACAGCCTAACCCTCCCCCCACAGTCGAAACCTAACCTCCCCTACCCGTCGCTTACCTCTTCGGTGGCAAGCTCATTCGGAATGCCAGCGCTGGCATTCTGATAAGTGTCGGGATTCCAGCGTCGGTGTTTGAGCGGATCCCATCACTTACATTAATCACGTGTATTAATCTAACTTACTACTGAGTTTAAAGGGCGTATTTATTATTATTATTATTATTAATCAGTGGTCTGCCCTCGGATATAAAAATGAATTGTTGCCACAACTGGCTTGTACAGGAATCTTTGAATAGACGTACCATTGGTGAGTCTCAGAGGTTAAAATAGGAGGCTGTCCAACAATCCCGTTGCCAAAGGGGAGGGATCATTTGGATCCCTCACAAAAAATACTGCGAAGGGTAGCCCATAGGCTACTATAGGTTAACACCATCTGGAGATAGCGTTAGATGCATTCCGGAGCTTGGTAAATCTGGCAGCACAGCAGCCCCTCCCCCCCTAGAAAACCTAGGGGGCTACAGCTGCAATCGGAAATGGAGTGACTGCAGGGTCCCACCTTGTTACATCTTGGGGATACTTAATATTTGCGGGTATCCTCCATGTGCAGGTGTTTTTTCAGGTATGCTGCAAATATACTTTAATAAATAGGCCCCTATGGGTAATTGCAGCCCTTTTGAAGGTTAGAGGGCCACACGGTTACGGCACTTGAAGTGGAATCCGGTCTCTAGGTCGACAAGATTTCGGTCGACAATGTCTAGGTCGACCACTATTGGTCGACAGTAAGTAGGTCGACATGGTTTCTTGGTCGACAGGGACTCTAGGTTGATATGTGCTATGTCGACATGACAAAAGGTCGACGTGGGTTTTTCACTTTTTTAAATTTTTTGAACTTTTTCATACTTTACGATCCACGTGGACTACAATTGGGAGCGAAGCGAGCCATGCGAGGGGACATGGTGCACTAATTGGGGTTCCCGTTCACTCTACAAAGAAAATGACACCAAATTTAAAAAACAACTCATGTCGACCTTTTTTCATGTCGACCTAGAGTCCCTGTCTACCTAGAAACCATGCTGACCTACTTACTGTCGACCAGTAGTGGTCGACCTAGACACTGCCAACCTGATAGGCCCTACACACTGGCCGACATGACTGCACGATATGAACGATCTCGTTCATTAATGAACGAGATAACGTTCATATCGTGCAGTGTGGAGGCTCCAGCGATGAACGATGCACGTCCCCGCGCTAGTTCATCGCTGGTCCCCAGTCGGCTGTACATGCAGGCCAATATGGACAATCTCGTCCATATTGGCCTGCACTTCAATGCAGCCGGGTGACGGGGGGAGTGAAGAAACTTCACTCCCCCCGTCACTGCCCCCTCGCCGCCGGGTCGCCTGTCGGCCGTATCCGCCGTTGGGCAGCTCGGCGGCGGATCGGCCAGTGTGTAGGGCCTATAATTCTAGTCTATCTAACATACCATACCCCTTGAAGTGTATCAGGCTGCCTATCACTGATTTATATTCAGTACATATTTTATATAAGTAATTAGTGCTCATGTAATTGTAGTGGAATGCACGGGGGAAGCCAGTTGATATTCTGTTACCTACTAATGTTACTATAATATGTCACCATTACAAAAAGTGACTTTTCTCATTTCAGTTAAGCAGCTATTTTACTGAATGTATTTAGTTTCTTCATGTGAATAGGTTGCAAGCTCTTTTATAACGAAAGTGATTGTCTTTGCACAAATAATAAAATAAGCACTATGGTAACAACAAAAACGACTATATAGTCAACTCTCCAATATATCAGCAAGTTACTGAGTCTGTTTCTGAATAATACAATAATAGATGCATAAAAATGCCATCTTTAAAATAAAATAATAAAACAGAGAATCAACAAAAACTTATAATAATAAACATGCTGGGTGACTGCACTTGTAACACTGTTTTAATCCACTCTGAGGACACAAGGTTATTCAGGTAACAGTTTTTCTAAGTCATGTTGTGTATATTGTGTTCAAGCAGTTATTAATTGTTGGCAGAAGTAGCTCTCTAATGGAGGTGAAGGCCACATTGCGCAGGTGGAACATGCCATTAAGTGATTATTGATTTTAGAGGGGAAAAAGCAGAAAGTAAAAAGAATAATAACTTTTTCTTTTCTGCTTTTCTTGTCATAAATGTTTCTGAAAGCCCCTGTTGTGAAATTGCATGTTTATCCTTGATGTAAATGCATCAAGGCGATATATATAACTAACCCTTAATATTACCCGGCAAAGCTGCTTTTAAAGCTTGTGTTTGCTGTATACTTCGATTTCACACAGCTCCCTAAATATCATCTATTTAAAAGAGATATTTAACACCAGCTAGGTTGGGCACCTCAATAGGCTAAACATATATTGCCCTGAGGGTATACCGTTCTCAGATATATTGTGTTTTTAGCTATGAGACAATTTTAATACCAATACATGATGTGTGTATACTAAGGAATTTGTCATTTGAAATCATTAGTCTGTGAATTAATTTTTTTTAAAAAGCATGTTTTATTCATGGCTAGTCCATACATTTTTTTCATCTCCATAGTCCGTAAACAATCCCAAGAAGTATATTTGTCCTCAAAAATGTATATTTATGTACATATAGTCCATTTGGACCTGAGGAGCCTGCACACTGCATGCCCTTAGTGTCAAGCATTGTTTTTTTCCTTTATTGCTCATCTCTGATGTCACATCGAGATAACACAAAGCTCAGTCTCTCTCTAGGTCACTAAGCTATCCAATAGTGAAAACCCCATCCAAATTCATCCAGAAGTTTTTGCGTAATGCCAGAACGAACAGACAAACAAAAAGGACAACTTACTACTAATATATATATATATATATATATATATATATATATATAAACGTCCACCAAATGCCGGCCCTCACATTCCTCAAAAACAGCTTGCTCTGGTGCTCAGAATCCAAGACACAATAATACCATATAACGACGGCACTCGGAGACATCCATATTTGCAAAAAACGTACTGTATTGGCCTAGTACTTTCGGGGACAGCACCCCGTCCTCAGGACCACACAGAGAGACAGTAACTAGACCAATACAGTACGTTTTTTTGCAAATATGGATGTCTCCGAGTGCCGTCATTATATATATATATATATATATATATATATATGACAAGAATTACTCTCCCACTGCGCTATTTCAAATAAAACACTAACATTAATTAATTATATGGCTGCCTGTATCCTCTAAGTTCCCTGTTAGGAGGAACTAAATGTGTGAAAATATGAAACGAAATAGAGGAGATGGCGCCAAGGGAGTTATATCAACGCCCTACCTAAAAACGGACCCTTACAGTACTCTCCGGATAAATTACGTCAATTAACAAATACTAACATAAAAATTTATTAAAACAACATATAAACCCGACACAAATGTTCATAAGTATACAGAGTTGATACATTTACATTTGTCGCACAATTTGAACAATCAGTTTGTAGTGATGAGGAAAAAGCGTAGATATATCACTACGATTTCCTCCTTCTCCTTATTGTAGATTCGGAGGTAACATCAGATAATAGATAGATAAATAACCCAACGCGTTTCGTCTTGTTCCAAGACTTCATCAGGGGTAAAATCTCTTCATTTCAGAACATATTGTCAGCACATAAAAGGTCATTCAAAGATGTATGAACAACGTTTCAATATTTCAATGGGACTTGATTGATACAGCGAGGACCATACCTCATATATCATCAGCTTGAGTCTGACATTCAGATATTCGAATATGGGGAAGATTCATATGTGTATAGAATCTAACTGGTTCGCAAGCATAAGGAACCTCGTCGGTCAGCAGCTTGAACCTGACACTCAGAGACTCAGGAGTGAAGGCAATTCAAATGGGTATAATGTCTAACCAATTTAGAACACGTGGTAGACCCTCCAGTGGTGCAGTGCTGACAGCCAAGTCTCTGTATACAGAGACTTGGCTGTCAGCACTGCACCACTGGAGGGTCTACCACGTGTTCTAAATTGGTTAGACATTATACCCATTTGAATTGCCTTCACTCCTGAGTCTCTGAGTGTCAGGTTCAAGCTGCTGACCGACGAGGTTCCTTATGCTTGCGAACCAGTTAGATTCTATACACATATGAATCTTCCCCATATTCGAATATCTGAATGTCAGACTCAAGCTGATGATATATGAGGTATGGTCCTCGCTGTATCAATCAAGTCCCATTGAAATATTGAAACGTTGTTCATACATCTTTGAATGACCTTTTATGTGCTGACAATATGTTCTGAAATGAAGAGATTTTACCCCTGATGAAGTCTTGGAACAAGACGAAACGCGTTGGGTTATTTATCTATCTATTATCTGATGTTACCTCCGAATCTACAATAAGGAGAAGGAGGAAATCGTAGTGATATATCTACGCTTTTTCCTCATCACTACAAACTGATTGTTCAAATTGTGCGACAAATGTAAATGTATCAACTCTGTATACTTATGAACATTTGTGTCGGGTTTATATGTTGTTTTAATAAATTTTTATGTTAGTATTTGTTATCTGACGTAATTTATCCGGAGAGTACTGTAAGGGTCCGTTTTTAGGTAGGGCGTTGATATAACTCCCTTGGCGCCATCTCCTCTATTTCGTTTCATATATATATATATATATATATATATACAGGTTGAATATCCCATATCCAAATATTCCGAAATACGGAATATTCCGAAATACGGACTTTTTTGAGTGAGAGTGAGATAGTGAAACCTTTGTTTTTTGATGGCTCAATGTACACAAACTTTGTTTAATACACAAAGTTATTAAAAATATTGTATTACATGACCTTTAGGCTGTGTGTATAAGGTGTATATGAAACATAAATGAATTGTGTGAATGTAGACACACTTTGTTTAATGCACAAAGTTATAAAAAATATTGTCTAAAATGACCTTCAGGCTGTGTGTATAAGGTGTATATTAAACATAAATGCATTCTGTGCTTATATTTAGGTCCCATCACCATTATATCTCACTATGGTATGCAATTATTCCAAAATACGGAAAAATCCGATATCCAAAATTCCTCTGGTCCCAAGCATTTTGGATAAGGGATACTCAACCTGTATATATATATCTGTCAATAGAACATATATAGGGGGCGCTCCATAGTGCATAAACCTTTTTTTATTTTAAAAACACAAAGTACTTAAAACAAATGTTTTACATTCGTACCAGACGGCAACCAGTGTGGGCTGGTTACCACGTGATTGTCCGGTGATTGTTTGTGGAATCACGTGGTAACCAGGCCACACTGGTTGCTGTCTGGTACGAATGTAAAACATTTGTTTTAAGTACTTTGTGTTTTTAAAATAAAAAAAGGTTTATGCACTATGGAGCGCCCCTATATATGTTCTATTGACAGATGTTTCTCTCCGGTGGAGTTCGGATTGTTTGAAGGGGAGCAGCGGTCCTGAGGTTTCACAGGAGGTTCTAGTGCTTCTTTGAGCGACTATTGAGTAGCTGCGGTTCCACTTTGAAATATATTCATCTATTTCATATGCGTTAACACTCCAGACTGTATCGACCTGCGCTATATCTTTCATGTCTGTATGTATATATATATATATATATATATATATATATATATATATATATATATATAACCCATGTCTTGTCTTTGCTTCAGTAACTGTTAGGGTGCACACACACGGTGAGATTCGGGCTATGGTCGGTATCGCAAGCAAAAATGACTGAGCTTGCGATACCGATTTTGGCTAAGTGACAATTTTGACTATCTATTCCACGAGATAGTCAAAATTGACTTGCCTGCACAGTCTATTTTTGCTTGCAATGCCGATCCCGCGGGACAGCGTATCGGCATCGCAAGCTGTGTACACACGATGCAATATGCACTATCCTTATGATTTTTACTATATAGTCAAAATCGTAAGAAAAGTTAAGTGCATATCGCACCGTATGTACACACCTTTACTAACATGGTATTAAGCTGACATATGTTGATGGATTACCAACAATTAATGACAGACTTGCACCTTCGGTCTGAGTCGCCCAACACTGTGCAAGTCCAGTTTGTAAAAAGCAAAGGAGATGAATGCACTTATCGTCACCTCTCTAATCACAGAGCTAATTTATTGCACTAGCCAAGCTGGTGGGCTCTTGGTCCCCATTAACTATGATGATTAGCAGTATTGCTGCCAAGAACAAGCAATGGGTCCCAGTAGGAAGAGTTATAACTCTGCTGAGTTGGGGTTCTACTTGTTACCCCAGCTTGACAAAGTACTCCAAATACATAGCTATTCACATACTGCCTGAGGGACTTTTAGCACAGAGGATCAAGGCTATTGTGACTGTGAATTTGGCTGAGCAATGTGAGGCACTACACGGGCATGCCTTAAACCTTTCCCTCTCAGGCCACTCCATACCACTGGACCTCTACATCTTTTACCCTACGGCAATCATTGGTAGAAAATCAAAGTGAAGATACTACCCTCTGTGTATATTTTTAACTAGTGAAATAGACTGTGAGAATAGGTATTGCTGTTTTACCCATTTGTAAAAAATTCTGTAACATATGTATGTATGTAAGTATATATTTATAGGTTTGCCCACTGGTTGCACTGGCCCTGGCTGGATGGTAAATGTGGCAATTGTCCAGCAGCACTAATGTTGCCATGATGTAGCTGTTCATCCTACACTAAAAAGGTCAACATCAGTGGCTGTATCAAAGTATATGAATGATGAAATACTCAAATGACTACACAACATAGCAAACTATGGGTAGGGGTCTGACTAATGGGGTAATTCAGAACTCTGCAGCGGCAGTGTTCGCAGTCTGGTGAGGTGTATGCACGCGCAGAAGCTGCACTGCGCGTGCGAACATGTGAGATGCACTGGTACGATCGCCCCTGTCTGACAGGCAAAGGTGGTCGTGGGGTGTGTTGACGGGGTGTGTCGGTGGCATTGGGGGGGGGCACAGTCCGGACAATGCAGGCATGTCCGACCGTTTGCGGGGCAGGCTGCGGCGGCTGCATGCTGTCACATGCATCCGCTGCGACCGAAAACATGGAGGGTGAGGGCAGGGAGTCACGTGGCAGGTGCAAAAGCATCACCGTTGTGCGATGCTTTCGCTCATGTGCGGGGCTGGGGGGGGGGGGTTACTTAGGGCCTGGCATGTGGGGCGGACTAGCCCTGTGCTGGGTGTCCCCCTGCATTTCAGAGATTGTGATCGTAGATGTGCGTTTTTCGCACATCTACAATCACCTCTGAATCACCCCTTATGTCGCTCTAGCCTCCTGGCCCCCTGACTCTATTCTCAGAAAAGAGGAGGCCTGTTCTGAGCTTGGATCACTGAGAAGAATCCTGCTAATTACGGGTAGAAAGGGAACCTTAGAGGCGGAAGTGGTGGAGTGGACTCAGAAGGGAGGGATGAATCAGCATCACCTCTAAACCCCATAGTGGCTGCTCTTGACTGAGACTATACAGTAAATATTGTTCTATTGATTGCTTACAGCTAGGAGCTTTTTGTAAAGCAACTGCATGTGTTGGCCATGACATCTTTTATTTCTCTCTCTGCATTAATATCTTCGTTAATTGGCCTGCTATTACTATATTTGTCTGCATTTAATATGCCCTGGCCTCCAGGCAAGATGAAGCTGGACCCTGGGAGGTGTGGGGAAATTACTTTATTTGGTCACTGTGGTGATACAGTTTTGCAAAACATAGGGCTATGATGACAGTTGCTGCAGAGAATTGCTTCACCATAGTCCATCTGGCCCATTTTGCTAGGACAGTGGTCTTCAAACTCTGTCCTCAGGACGCCACACAGTTCACATTTTCCATGATTTTAAAAATCCACTGATGACCTGGAAAACATGCACTGTGTGGGGTCCTGAGGACCGACTTTGAGAACCTCTGCACCAGGACATGGGTGTGATGTAGGAGGGTGTTTTATTCTTCAGAGAATCCATGCGATGAACCACAAACTTAGAGTATGGTATTATCATAGCAGATTCTAGTCATAATCTGCCTCAAGGTAAGTATAAATTTGGAGCACCCTGTTTAGAACCCTTTCCAAAGGAACATATGCCTCAAATTCTTGCCTGCATATAGTACAAGAAAAATGAGGATCGAACTATTACATATAGTGTAGTTGCTCGCTGTAGTTACATACTGTAACACAATAATATCTCTGTTTATCTCAGCCCAAACCCAGCGTCCCTGTGCAGTGGTAAAACAGCAAATGTTGACCCTTAAATTCCCTTAGGGATGGCACCAAATCCTTCTTAATTAGATTTTAATGAAGGATACATGTACTACTATCGATGAAACCAAATTTATCCTGGAGGCATACATCTACATAGATACAATAAAGAGACTGCATTACATTTTATGCAACTACTGGTTTTCTCTTGACAAATTGAGTCTAACGAACAGTCAGTGCCTTAGCAGGCTTAATAGTCACCGTCCTTTCCTCAGGCCTTAACTATATCCCAGTGCAACAGTTTCCCCTAACTAAATGCCCACTCCTACAGCCAGTCACATTATCCTTAATTAATAGCAAAGCTCTGACACCCTACGAACATTAATGTAATGAGGCTTTGGGGAGATCGGTTCACACGTAAAATGGAAAATGTCCTTATCTAAATAATAGAGGATGAATTGATGTTTAAATAAGAGCTAACTATAAGAAGCACATTAGTTAAAAACACATGCTGTATAGACAAATGTAATATTTATATCTTTTTGATTACGTTAGTAACAAGAAGAATGAGTTCCTTTATTCAGAAAGGTGATATGGATTTTGTCACTTTACTCGTGTCCTTTTACAAGAGTGCCATCTGTTGGTTATTTTTATTCAGTAATTCTACATGCACAACCGCGTTTCAAACAAAATATGAACTAGCTCTTTTTTCAAATGATATACAGTATATAATTTATTTTACATTGTGTCCATATAAACTGCAGAATATGCAATCATAAATTAATTTAGTGAACACAAATTATTTGCAAAGCAATCCCAGATAATCAATTATTAAAATATGTATTTAGCAACCAAGCCTAATTCAATTCTTTATCTTATGTGAAGGAAATACATGTTTTTTTGTAAATGTTTTGTAGAGAGAAGCAAAACTGATGGCAGGTTAAATTTATAAAAGTGATTTGCCATATCAGAACAGTACACTAGAATTCAGATTATATTGAAGAGCTCACAATTGGTATATTATAATGTTAAATCTGTTAGTATAATTTGTTTAGTACAAATTTTACAGTGATATCACATTTTAAAAGATAAGTAACTTAACAAGCATACAAGGATAATGAAAACCTTTCCATTGAGATGTTCCAATTTAAAGACTGGCATTTTTCAGAATTCCAAACCAACAGTGACACTCTACTAGCAATAATGTCTATACTCATCTGCCATTTACAGGCAGCTTTGTTTTACCATTCCACAGTGTTTCTAGGTACCCTTTCCTCCATAGAGACAGGGCTACAGCTGGAGAGGGGGGTGAGGTGTGTGTGTGTGTGTGTGTGTGTGTGGGGGGGGGGGGGGGGGGGTCCCGGATTTGAGTGGCCACCTGGACGGTCGGAGACCTAAAGTAGGAAACCCTGTGATGAGTCAGAAGCATGCTGTGGTGGTGGTAGGCTTTAGAGGGTAGGCCAGGGCCGGATTTAGGGGGGTGGCACAGAAGGCGAGTATCCCCGGGCCCCCCTCTCTCAGGGGCACCCTAGTCAGAGCTCTCCCTGAGAAATTAAGTTTGGTGATTGTGACCAGGCTCCATGCCTGCACCGCTGGACTAAGTAGCAGGGCACAGGCAAAGAGAGACAGGGATCACTCCTGGCACTGTAAAAAAAAAAATCCTTATCTGCACTGCATATGTGATGTCACGCGCACTGAAGAACAGTGTGTGAGGAGCCTGCAACTGCCTTAAGAAGGAGCAAGGAGAAGATCCAGGTATGGAGGGAGGGGGGAGACACAAAGGTTGCTGCTGTGATACGAAAGGACGGGGGGGGGGGGGGGAGAACACACACGTCAGCGGTGACTGGATGGGCCTTCGGAAACCCTGAGCATCCCTATGTTGTCTCCAGTTGCGCAGAGTGTGTGTGTGTCGGGGGGAGCGGGTACCCTTTACCTGGGCCCGGTCCTGTTGGAGGGGCCCAGGACCCGGTGCTCCCCCTTCCGACTTTGTAGACACCGCCGACACTTGGGGGTGGGGAGAGAGAGTATTGATTGCTGTTGCATAGTAAATTTAGCCCCATATGACAAAAAGGGAAAATTTGGGATTTGACCAAAACAAAAATTAAAAGTGAAGGCAACCTTTAAGCAAATGTCTTGCAGCAAAGGTCTAAGAGTAGGATAGTGGTTTAAACTAGCAAATATACCATATTGCGATCTGCAGAGCAGGTCCATCATTCATATCAGAAAGAGACGCCATGGTGAGGAAATTGGTCACCTGCAAGATCTTTGATCAAAGGGAAAAAAGGGAAAAAAAAAAAGCAGTACTTTATGCTGACACATATTTGAACAAACTATGTCACACAGTTGAATTATACAATTTTCCTTCAATAAAAGTTCAATTAACTACAAGAAAATAAGCACTGGCGGCTCAGTCCCGGGCCCTCCCCCTTGTCCCTTCCTTGGCCCTCAATAACTTGGCATTGTACATTGGGGATAATTCAGAGTTGATCGCAGCAGCAACTTTGTTAGCAGTTGGGCATAATCTTGTGCACGGCAGCGCGGCAGATATAACATGTGCAGAGAGAGTTAGATTTGGGTGGGGTGTGTTCAAACTGAAATCTAAATTGCAGTGTAAAAATAAAGCAGCCAGTATTTACCCTGCACAGAAACAAAATAACCCACCCAAATCTAACTCTCTCTGCAAATGTTATATCTGCCCCCCACCCCCCTGCAGTGCACATGGTTTTGCCCAACTGCTTACAAATTTGCTGCTGTGATCAACTCTGAATTACCCCCATTCTTGTGAGTTATTTCTGTGCTGCTGCAACAGAACAGCATGACACCATAGTGAGTATGGAGGTGGCTGGGTCCCGTCACGGATTGTGAGGGGGCGGAGCCATCGGAGACTAGGTAGGGGTTATGCACTGCAACAAAAGACTGCACAGTCTCAATAGGGGAGGGACAGGGAAGTTCATTCAACTGACCACAGACTGGCCATCTCCCTGACGAAAATGTACAAAAAAATGTACTGTAAAAGAAAAAAAAATACATATGGGACCTCTGAGCTGCCCCATTAGGACAACGGCCTAGAAAGGCATATGGTCAATAGCTCTCCCTGATAATTGAGTAGTCTATAAACCCCTATCCACATTCATTACACTAACTTGCTGTTCCATACGGACTCCTGAGCTGTATACAGTAGAGGCAGACTATGCTGTCTGCCTCCCTTGCTGACAACACATGGGGATGGCACGCATGTCAGGAGAAGCACAGCCCCATGCTTGACAGGAGCAGGGGCTGTTACTCTGTGGGTAGGGATACAAAAGGGGAGTCAGCCACAAGCATAGGGAAATGAAAAGAAGAAAGTGGGAGAGGCTGCAATACACTGAGGAGAGAGGGGGGAAACAGGCGTAGAGGCTGTCACATGTGAAGAGGAATACAAAGTTACAGGGAGGAAGAGTGCAGACTTTCACACATAGAAGGGAGGCAGGCAGCAGCATGCTGAAGGAGAGGGTGTCACATGAAGAGAAAGTAGGATGAAGAGCAGAGGCGTTACTAGGGTTTTCAAGGGCAAGATGAAAAATGTTGCGCCCCCCACAAAAAAAATATATATAAAAGCTTATATAGAAGAAATATATATACTGTAGGTTCTTAAACTAGGACAGGGATAGAGGAGGGGGGGGGGGGCTTTGCGGGGCAACAGGGGCAGGAAACAGGCAGTCTCTAGTATACATACTGTATACAGGATAGGGGAGGGAGGACTGTGAGAGGCAATATGGGCAGGGTGCAAGGGTAGTGCCTATATTACTATACATATAACACAAAGCATAGGACATAATGGGTGAAGGAGCTGTCCTTGGCAATAGGGGCAGAAAGTAAAGTCAGTCTCAATCAATGTATACAGTAGATATAACTGAGGACAGGAGAGGGAAAACTTTGAGAGGTAATAGGGGCAGATCTATGGATAGTGCCTGTAAAAATATAAGAGAGTAAGAATAAGGTGGGAGAAAGGACAAGGAGGAGGAAAAGGAGAAGATAGGGAGAAAGAGGAGTGTGGAGAAAAAGAGAGAGAAGGAGAAGAAAGAGGTTGAGAAGAAGAAAGAGGGAGGAAGTGAGAGAGGGGAAGAGAAGGAGGGAGGAGGATGATATGAAGAGAGATATGGGAGAAGGAGGAGGAGAGAGAGGAGACGGAGAAAGGAGGAGGAAAAGGAGGTGTTAAGAAGAAAAGAGAAAGACAGGAAAAGAAGGAGGAGAGGAGAAAGAGGGGGAGGAGGGTAAAGAAAGAGTGGGACGAGGAGAGGAGTAAAGAGAGAGAGAGAGAGAGAGGGTGGGAGGAGAAAGAGAAGAGAGACTGGGAAGGAGCTCTGTCTTGTAAAACGAGGACCGCTAAAAGTGGGACGGTTGGGAGGTATGCAACTGATGTCTAGAAACTAGTGATGAGCGGGTTCGGTTCCTCGGAATCCGAACCCCCCCCGAACTTCACCCATTTTACACGGGTCCGAGTCAGCCTCGGATCTTCCCGCCTTGCTCGGTTAACCCGAGCGCCCGAACATCATCATCCTGCTGTCGGATTCTCGCGAGATTCGTATTCTATATAAGGAGCCGTGCGACGCCTCCATTTTCACTCGTGCATTGGAGATGATAGGGAGAGGACGTGCAGCGTTCTCTCAGTTGTGTTCAGTGTGCTGCAAATATCTGTGCTCAGTGTGCTGCAAATATCTGTGCTCAGTGTGCTTGCAAATATCTGTGCTCAGTGTGCTGAAAATATCTACGTTCTCTGCCTGAAAAACGCTCCATATCTGTGCTCAGTGTGCTGCAAATATCTGTGCAGAGCCGGATTAAGGCTCTGGGGGGCCCGGGGCACTTCAGAGAGCGAGGCCCCTAATTAAAAGGCAGGCAGCTGATATATATATATATATATATATATATATATATATATATATATATATATACACACACACACACACACACACACACACACACGTAAACATACATACACATATAAATACAAATACATATATACACACGCATATACAGTATGTTTACATATACTGTATATGCACACACAGATATATACACAGATAAAGATATATACACAGATAAAGATATATACACAGATAAAGATATATACAGATAGTATTATATATATATATATATATATATATATATAAATACTAACAAACGTGAGCTATAATTATACAGCCAGCCTTACTTTTGCTGGCAGGCTGCTGTAGCACAGGAGACAGGAAAGTGAGTGTTCGTTCCTCTCCTTCTCCAAACACTGCTCCGTACTGCTGCCATTCCCTACACTACATTTTCTCATACAGCCTGCGCGCTCAGACGGTGACTGAGCCGCAGGCTGTTACACTATTGGACAGCTGAGCCGTCGCTCAGCTGTCCTGTACTGATAGGCGGCGCCGGAGCCACGGCTCAGGTGTTAGGTTGCCAGGGCAACCATACGGGAGCCGGAAATGCAGCGCAGCGCCGCAGATCGGTAAGAGCTCCGATCTGCGGCGGGGGGCCCTTTTAGGAAGGGGGGCCTGGGGTACATACCCCCGGGCCCCCCCCCTTAATCCGGCTCTGTATCTGTGCTCAGTGTGCTTTATTATGGGGACTGGGGACCACCAGTATTATATAGTAGGAGGACAGTGCAGAGTTTTGCTGACCAGTGACCACCAGTATTATACGTTCTCTGCCTGAAAAACGCTCCATATCTGTGCTGCATTGTAGTATATAGTAGGAGGACAGTGCAGAATTTTGCTGTGACCACCAGTATATATATATAGCAGTACGGTACAGTAGTCCACTGCTCTACCTCTGTGTCGTCAAGTATACTATGCATCCATACCTGTGGTGCATTTTAGTTGTACGCAGTATATATAGTAGGAGGACAGGGCATAATTTTGCTGACCACCAGTATATAATATATAGCAGTACGGTACAGTAGTCCACTGCTCCACCGACCTCTATGTCGTCAAGTATACTATCCATCCATACCTGTGGTGCATTTAAGTTGTGCGCAGTATATATAGTAGGAGGATAGTGCATAATTGTGCTGACCACCAGTATATAATATATAGCAGTACGGTACAGTAGTCCACTGCTCTACCTACCTCTGTGTCGTCAAGTATGCTATCCATTCATACCTGTGGTGCATTTAAGTTGTGCACAGTATGTATAGTAGGAGGACAGTGCATAATTTTGCTGACCACCAGTATATAATATATAGCAGTACGGTACAGTAGTCCACTGCTCTACCTACCTCTGTGTCGTCAAGTATACTATCCATCCATACATACCTGTGGTGCATTTAAGTTGTGCACAGTATATATAGTAGGAGGACAGTGCATAATTTTGCTGACCACCAGTTTATAATATATAGCAGTACGGTACAGTAGGCCACTGCTCTACCTACCTCTGTGTCGTCAAGTATACTATCCATTCATACCTGTGGTGCATTTAAGTTGTGCGCAGTATATATAGTAGGAGGACAGTACATAATTTTGCTGACCGCCAGTATATAATATATAGCAGTACGGTACAGTAGGCCATTGCTATTGATATATTACTGGCATATAATTCCACACATTAAAAAATGGAGAACAAAAATGTGGAGGGTAAAATAGGGAAAGATCAAGATCCACTTCCACCTCGTGCTGAAGCTGCTGCCACTAGTCATGTCCGAGACGATGAAATGCCATCAACGTTGTCTGCCAAGGCCGATGCCCAATTTCATAGTAGAGAGCATGTAAAATCCAAAAAACAAAAGTTCAGTAAAATGACCCAAAAATCTAAATTAAAAGCGTCTGATGAGAAGCGTAAACTTGCCAATATGCCATTTACGACACGGAGTGGCAAGGAACGGCTGAGGCCCTGGCCTATGTTCATGGCCAGTGGTTCAGCTTCACATGAGGATGGAAGCACTCATCCTCCCACTAGAAAAATGAAAAGACTTAAGCTGGCAAAAGCACAGCAAAGCACTGTACGTTATTCTAAATCACAAATCCCCAAGGAGAGTCCAATTGTGTCGGTTGCGATGCCTGACCTTCCCAACACTGGACGGGAAGAGGTGGCGCCTTCCACCATTTGCACACCCCCTGCAAGTGCTGGAAGGAGCACCCGCAGTCCAGTTCCTGATAGTCAAATTGAAGATGTCACTGTTGAAGTACACCAGGATGAGGATGTGGGTGTTGCTGGCGCTGAGGAAATTGACAAGGAAGATTCTGATGGTGAGGTGGTTTGTTTAAGTCAGGCACCCGGGGAGACACCTGTTGTCCGTGGGACGAATATGGCCATTGACATGCCTGGTCAAATTACAAAAAAAAAAAAAATCACCTCTTCGGTGTGGAATTATTTTAACAGAAATGCGGACAACAGGTGTCAAGCTGTGTGTTGCCTTTGTCAAGCTGTAATAAGTAGGGGTAAGGACGTTAACCACCTTGGAACATCCTCCCTTATACGTCACCTGGAGCGCATTCATCAGAAGTCATTGACAACTTCAAAAACTTTGGGTGACAGCGGAAGCAGTCCACTGACAACTAAATCCCTTCCTCTTGTAACCAAGCTCCTGAAAACCACACCACCAACTCCCTCAGTGTCAATTTCCTCATTAGACATGAAAAACAATAGTCCTGCAGGCCATGTCACTGGCAAGTCTGACGAGTCCTCTCCTGCCTGGGATTCCTCCGATGCTTCCTTGAGTGTAACGCCTACTGCTGCTGGCGCTGCTGTTGTTGCAGCTGGGAGTCGATCGTCATCCCAGAGGGGAAGTCGGAAGACCACTTGTACTACTTCCAGTAAGCAATTGACTGCCCAACAGGAAGATGAAATATCACAGCAGTCATCCTGCTGCAAAGCGGATAACTCAGGCCTTGGCTGTTATGCACACCAGTGCCTGCAGGAAAGTACTAGTGTCAGAACTGTTATGCACTCCAGTGTCTGCAGGAATGTACTGGTGTTTGAACTGTTATGCAAAACAAATGGACTCACAGACAAACTGGGGAATATGACATAACGTACACAGAAGGTGATAGGGTAACAAAATACACACACAGTGAACAGAGAAGCCCAGAGGCTAAGGAACTGGGTATCTCCCTTGTATTAGAACTGCTCAGATGTAAAAAGCAAGATGTTGTGTTTTAATACGTAGAGAACCCGAAATGCTGTTGCTAAAGGGCAACAGCAAAACCCTAAAGGGTTACCAACGGGTGTGGCAGTAAACTCCTTGGTCAGAGATGGAATGATAGACACAAGGAGAGCCTCCACAATCCTGATTCTCACTTGCAGTGCACAGGTTTAAGCTTACTGCCACTAAACTGACCCCTGACACCTAGCACAGTGAGACAGGATTAGACAGGCAAGTGTTAGAATACAGCCGCAAACTTGCTAAGTTCACAGAGTAATAACAGAACCCCAGCAAGCTAAACGACTGACTCCAGTCTTACTGCTAGGTCTGGATTGGCAGAGTGTAATACCAAATCCCCAGGCCTATTTGCAGTAAGCAACAAACAAATACAAAGCTACACAGTACTGGCTAACTTTCATGAACTGACTAACCAACAGAGATTCAGCAGCATCTGCTTACCCTGAAAAGAGGCCTTATAAAGCAGGTGCTGTCCACGCCCCACTCAGACCTCACAGACTTTGAGCACAAAAACCAGCACCGGATCCCCTGCCGTGCACAGAGCCTATAACCACTGCACAGCAAAAGACCCGAACCGGAGTATCAGCTGCGCTCAGGTTACTCCACTAGCACTTGTCTCCCGGTTGCCATGACGACGTGGCAGCACAGGGCAGGAGACCCTAACAGTACCCCCCCTCTGACGAGGGGTCAAAGAACCCCTACCACCGGGTTTATCGGGGAACTGCGAGAAGAAAGAGCGTATCAGTCTGGGGGCATGAAGATCACAACTGCGCACCCACGACCGCTCCTCCGGGCCATACCCCTTCCAGTGCACCAAAAATGACAGCCGACCCCGAACCACCTTGGAGTCAAGAATCCTTTCAACAACAAACTCCCTCTGGCCACGTATCAGAAGAGGGGAAGGTCTTCCGCTGGAAGAAGGATTACTAATCGCCCGTTTTAAAAGGGAACAATGAAATGTTTTATTGATACCCAAAGAACGGGGCAGATCTAACTGAAATGCCACCGGATTGATAACCCTGGTGATCTTATAAGGGCCGATGAACCGGGGCCCTAACTTATGAGATGGCTGTCTCAACTTCAAATTCTTGGTAGACAACCAGACGAAGTCTCCTAATTTGAAGCTGCAGGGTCTTTTCCGCTTATCAAAAACCCTTTTGGTCACTAATGACACAGACACAAGGGCTTTCTTCACTTTCCGCCAAATACCTCTAAGGACCGAAACCACAGAGGAACCACCAGGCGTGGAGTCCAGGGGGTCAAAAGAATTGGCCTTAGGATGATGCCCATACACAGAAAGGAAGGGAGAGATCCCTGTAGCAGAGTGAGCCGCGTTGTTATAGGCAAACTCCGCCATGGACAGATGAGCAACCCAGTCAGTCTGACACTTGGAGACATAACACCTGAGGAACTGCTCCAAGGACTGGTTCACCCTTTCAGTCTGCCCATTAGACTGCGGATGGTAGCCTGACGACAAGCTGACAGAAATCTGGAGATCGGAACAAATTGCCCTCCAGAATTTGGCCACAAACTGGGATCCGCGGTCAGAGACCACATCAAGTGGCAACCCGTGGAGACGCACAACATGCAGCATAAATAATTCAGACAGGCGTCTGGCTGATGGCAGCCCAACCAGTGGAACGAAGTGCGCCATCTTCGAAAACCTGTCAACGACAACCCAGATGGCTGTCATCCCCGAGGATTTGGGCAAGTCCACCACAAAATCCATTGAAATGTGGGTCCATGGCTTAGATGGGATAGAGAGTGGATGTAATGGGCCAACAGGAACCCCTCTAGGAGTCTTATTTCGGGCACAGATGTCACATGCCCGAACCCACTGATCCACATCCTTAGCCACCGAGGGCCACCACACCGCCCTAGATAGCAACTCCCGAGTTCTGGCAATACCCGGGTGACCTGCCGACTTCTTGGCATGGAATTCCAGGAACACTCGCTGTCTTAACCTAGGAGGCACAAACAAAAGACCTACCGGAAGGTCTGGAGGAGCCTGCTCCTGTGCTCTAAGGACTAATGATAAGAGGTCCTGGGTAATGCCCACTTTAATACATGATGGGGAAACAATGGGCAACGGCTCCTCGGTGGTCTCCTGGATTGGAGCAAAACTCCGCGAGAGCGCATCAGCCTTGATGTTTTTTGACCCAGGGCGATATGTTATCAAAAAATTAAAGCGAGCAAAAAACAAAGCCCATCGTGCCTGCCTGGCATTGAGACGCTTCGCTGACTCTAAATATGCCAGATTCTTATGGTCAGTGAGAATTGAGACCACAAACTTAGCCCCCTCAAGCCAGTGTCTCCACTCCTCGAGTGCATCCTTAATAGCCAACAATTCCCGGTTACCCACGTCATAATTCATCTCGGCAGGCGAAAATTTACGGGAAAAGTAAGCACAGGGATGAAGGCGATTATCAGACACTCCCATCTGAGAAAGCACTGCCCCAATACCCATCTCAGAGGCATCCACCTCCACCACAAAAGGACGCTCTGGATCTGGGTGTCGCAGCACCTTGGCCGAAACAAATGCCCTTTTGAGACGGGCAAAAGCCGCTTTAGCCTCACAAGACCAGTGAGCAACATCCGCCCCTTTCTTAGTGAGTGCCACCAAGGGCGCCACTATAGACGAAAATCCAGCGATAAATCGTCTATAAAAATTCGCAAAGCCCAGGAAACGCTGAAGCGCCTTCAAACTAGTGGGCTGCACCCAATCCAGGACTGCCTGTACCTTGGAACCCTCCATTTGGAAACCTTCTGGGGAGATAATATATCCTAGAAATGCGATTTGCTGAACTTCAAATTCGCACTTCTCCAGCTTCGCCCCAAGCCGGTGGTCTCTGAGTTTCTGGAGGACTAAGCGTACATGCTTCCGATGTTCCTCCAGGGAATGGGAGAAGATTAGGATGTCATCTAAGTATACAACTAAGAATCTATCCAAATATTCCCTGAGCACATCATTCATGAAATCCTGGAAGACTGCCGGGGCATTACAGAGCCCAAAAGGCATCACCAAATATTCATAATGCCCTGAGTGGGTATTAAAGGCAGTCTTCCATTCATCCCCCTCTCTTATTCGGATTAGATTGTACGCACCGCGTAGGTCAATCTTAGAAAAAATGGTGGCAGTACGAAGCTGGTCAAACAAGACCGAAATGAGAGGCAGTGGGTATGAGTTTTTAATCGTGATACGGTTCAATTCCCTGAAGTCGATGCAGGGTCGCAACGAACCGTCCTTTTTACCCACGAAGAAGAACCCCGACCCAACTGGAGACTGTGAAGGTCTGATAAATCCCTTAGCCAAGTTCTCCTGAATGTACTCTGCCATAGCCTGAGTCTCAGGACGTGACAGGGAGTACAACCTGCTCTTGGGAAGCTTAGCATTTGGCAACAAATCAATGGCACAGTCATAGGGGCGATGGGGAGGTAGTACCTCTGCAACTTTTTTGGAGAACACGTCCGCAAAATCTGCATAACACCCTGGCAATCCTGGCAAACTTAGCTGCGAGAGCCTGACTGGAAGGCTCAAGCAACTCCTGAAACAATCAGTACCCCAACTAAGAATCTCCCCAGAGACCCAGTCAAATTGAGGATTGTGGGCCCTTAACCAGGGTAACCCCAACACCAATGGGGCAAAAGTACAGACAGTCACATAAAAGGACAATTTTTCAGAGTGTGTGGCTCCAATAAACAAAGAAATCTGGCTAGTGCAAGAGGTAATTTTACCTTGGGATAATGGTTCCCCGTTTAACCCACAAATCTCAATTTCCGATGCCAAGGGTACTAAGGGAACAGAGTGTTTTAGGGCGAATTGGCGGTCCATAAAAACCCCGTCGGCCCCACTGTCCACAAAGGCCTCAGTCTTGACAGTTTGACCGAGGATCTTCAAGGTCACCGGAATGATAAAAGTCTTCTTGGGAAATTCTGACTTCTGGCCTGACAGGATATTTCCCATCACCCTCAGGCCCTGAAGTTTTCCGGCTTTTCTGGGCATGATACTACCACATGACCTTTATTCCCACAGTACAAACACAACCCCTGCTGTCTCCTCCGCGTCTTCTCACGCGAGGAGAGGCGGGTAGCCCCAATCTGCATAGGCTCCTCAGAAAATTCCTCAGAGTCTGAGGTTCCCTTGGGAAGGAAGGAAATCTCAGTCTCCCTTTCAAGCCTACGCTCTCTCAGCCGTCTATCCACCCGGATGGATAACTGCATGAGCTGATCCAAGCTATCAGGCAAGGGATATTGTACCAGTTGGTCCTTTATCTGGTTAGAAAGACCTCTTCGGTACTGGTGTCTCAGGGCTGGGTCATTCCACTGGGTATCATGGGCCAACCTCCGAAACTCCGTACAGTAAACCTCAACTGGCCTTCGCCCTTGCTTAAGGATCGAAATCTGAGCCTCGGCTGAGGCCGTCTTGTCAGGGTCATCATACAACATGCCCAGTGCCGTAAAAAAAGCATCAACACTTTTAAGCGACGGACAGTCAGGCTGCAACCCATATGCCCAGACCTGTGGGTCTCCTTGTAGCAAGGAAATCACTATGCCCACCCGCTGAATCTCCGACCCAGAAGACTGAGGCCTAAGCCGGAAGTATAGCTTGCAGCTCTCCTTGAAACAAAAGAACTGCGAGCGATCTCCAGAAAAACGATCCGGGAGATTTACTTTCGGCTCCTTAACCCCTGCAGGTGCTGCTGCTGCGGGAGCTCCGCCAGCAGCCTGGGAGGTGTGCATTTTAGTGGACAAATCATTAAATTGCCGAGTCAGGACCTGCACCTGATCGACCACCTGGTGCAACGTATTTTGAGGGGTATGCTCCATATTCCCACAAAATTTCAACAGGAGTATTAGGCTGCTGAATATGTTATGCACACCAGTGCCTGCAGGAAAGTACTAGTGTCAGAACTGTTATGCACTCCAGTGTCTGCAGGAATGTACTGGTGTTTGAACTGTTATGCAAAACAAATGGACTCACAGACAAACTGGGGAATATGACATAACGTACACAGAAGGTGATAGGGTAACAAAATACACACACAGTGAACAGAGAAGCCCAGAGGCTAAGGAACTGGGTATCTCCCTTGTATTAGAACTGCTCAGATGTAAAAAGCAAGATGTTGTGTTTTAATACGTAGAGAACCCGAAATGCTGTTGCTAAGGGCAACAGCAAAACCCTAAAGGGTTACCAACGGGTGTGGCAGTAAACTCCTTGGTCAGAGATGGAATGATAGACACAAGGAGAGCCTCCACAATCCTGATTCTCACTTGCAGTGCACAGGTTTAAGCTTACTGCCACTAAACTGACCCCTGACACCTAGCACAGTGAGACAGGATTAGACAGGCAAGTGTTAGAATACAGCCGCAAACTTGCTAAGTTCACAGAGTAATAACAGAACCCCAGCAAGCTAAACGACTGACTCCAGTCTTACTGCTAGGTCTGGATTGGCAGAGTGTAATACCAAATCCCCAGGCCTATTTGCAGTAAGCAACAAACAAATACAAAGCTACACAGTACTGGCTAACTTTCATGAACTGACTAACCAACAGAGATTCAGCAGCATCTGCTTACCCTGAAAAGAGGCCTTATAAAGCAGGTGCTGTCCACGCCCCACTCAGACCTCACAGACTGTGAGCACAAAAACCAGCACCGGATCCCCTGCCGTGCACAGAGCCTATAACCACTGCACAGCAAAAGACCCGAACCGGAGTATCAGCTGCGCTCAGGTTACTCCACTAGCACTTGTCTCCCGGTTGCCATGACGACGTGGCAGCACAGGGCAGGAGACCCTAACATTGGCAGCCTGGGCGGTATTAAACGTGTTTCCGATATCCACCGTTAATTCACAGGGAACCTATTGCTTGAGGTACTGTGTCCCCGGTACCAAATACCATCTAGGTTCCACTTCTCTAGGCAGGCGATACCGAGAATGTACACAGACGTCAGAAAAAGAGTCACCAGTGTCCTAAAAAATGCAGTTGTACCCAATGTCCACTTAACCACGGACATGTGGACAAGTGGACCAGGGCAGACTCAGGACTATGTGACTCTGACAGCCCACTGGGTAGATGTATTGCCTCCCGCAGCAAGAAAAGCAGCGGGGCACCAGTAGCAGCATCTCGCAAACAGCAACTCGTTCCTAGGCAGGCTACGCTATGTATCACCGCTTTTCAGAAGAGGTACACAGCTGACAACCTCTTACGGAAACTGAGGAACATCATCGCAGAATGGCTTACCCCAATTGGACTCTCCTGGGGATTTGTGACATCGGACAACGCCACCAATATTGTGCGTACATTACATGTGGGCAAATTCCAGCACGTTCCATGTTTGGCACATAAAATGAATTTGGTGGTGCAGAATTATTTAAAAAACGACAGGGGCGTGCAAGAGATGCTGTCGGTGGCCCGAAGAATTGCGGGCCACTTTCGGCATTCAGCCACCGCGTGCCAAAGACTGGAGCACCAGCCAACACTCCTGAACCTGCCCCGCCATCATCTGAAGCAAGAGGTGGTAACGAGGTGGAATTTAACCCTCTATATGCTTCAGAGGATGGAGGAGCAGCAAAAGGCCATTCAAGCCTATACAGCTACCTATGATATAGGCAAAGGAAGGGGAATACACCTGACTCAAGCGCAGTGGAGAATGATTTCAACGTTGTGCAAGGTTCTACAACCCTTTGAACTTGCCACACGTGAAGTCAGTTCAGACACTGCCAGCCTGAGTCAGGTCATTCCCCTCATCAGGCTTTTGCAGAAGAAGCTGGAGGGATTGAAGGAGGAGCTAAAACGGAGCGATTCGGCTAGGCATGTGGGACTTGTGGATGGAGCCCTTCATTTGCTTAACCAGGATTCACGGGTGGTCAATCTGTTGAAATCAGAGCACTACATTTTGGCCACCGTGCTCGATCCTAGGTTTAAAGCCTACGTTGGACCTCTCTTTCCGGCAGACACAAGTCTGCAGAGGTTCAAAGACCTGCTGGTGAGACAATTGTCAAGTCAAGCGCTCCTCCTTCACATTCTCGTCAACAGCTCCTCCTTCAACAGCTCCTCCTTCACATTCTCCCGCAACTGGGGCTGCGAGGAAAAGGCTAAGAATTCCGAGCCCATCCGCTGGCGGTGATGCAGGGCAGTCTGGAGCGAGTGCTGACATCTGGTCCGGACTGAAGGACGTGCCAACGATTACTGACATGTCGTCTAATGTCACTGCATATGATTCTGTCACCATTGAAAGAATGGTGGAGGATTATATGAGTGACCGCATCCAAGTAGGCACGTCAGACAGTCCGTACGTATACTGGCAGGAAAAAGAGGCAATTTGGAGGCCCTTGCAGAAACTGGCTTTATTCTACCTAAGTTGCCCCCCCTCCAGTGTGTACTCCGAAAGAGTGTTTAGTGCAGCCGCTCACCTTGTCAGCAATCGGCGTACGAGGTAACTTCCAGAAAATGTGGAGAAGATGATGTTCATCAAAATGAATTATAATCAATTCCTCCGTGGAGACATTCACCAGCAATTGCCTCCAGAAGATGATGGATTCCAGTGGGGATGAATTAATAATCGTGAGGAGGGGGATGTACACAGTGAAAGGGGTGAGGAATCAGACGATGAGGAGGAGGTGGACATCTTGCCTCTGTAGAGCCAGTTTGTGCAAGGAGAGCTTGATTGCTTCTTTTTTGGTGGGGGCCCAAACCAACCAGTCATTTCAGTCATAGTTGTGTGGCAGACCCTGTCGCTGAAATGATGGGTTTGTTAAAGTGGGCATGTCCTGTTTATACAACATAAGGGTGGGTGGGAGGGCCCAAGGACAATTCCATCTTGCACCTCTTTTTGCTTTCATTTTTCTTTGCATGATGTGCTGTTTGGGGACTATTTTTTAAATCTGCCACCCTGTCTGACACTGCAGTGCCACTCCTAGATGGGCCAGGTGTTTGTGTCGGCCACTTGGGTCACTTAGCTTAGTCATCCAATGACCTCGGGGGAAAATTTTAGGACTAAAAATAATATTGTGAGGTGTTTAGAATAGACTGGAAATGAGTGGAAATTATGGTTATTGAGGTTAATAATACTATGGGATCAAAATGACCCCCAAATTCAATGATTTAAGCTGTTTTTGAGGGGTTTTTGTAAAAAAACACCTGAATCCAAAACACACCCAAACCCGACAAAAAATTTTCGGGGAGGTTTTGCCAAAATGCGTCCGAATCCAAAACACGGCCGCGGAACCGAATCCAAAACCAAAACACAAAACCCGAAAAATGTCCGGTGCACATCACTACTAGTAGAAACTGAAGTAATTTTTTTAATTTTCCTTGTTTCCTTTGTGTTATACATGAGAATTTGAAGATGCATTTGATTTGCATCAGTTTGTTTTGGCAGCAGTGTGGATTAGACAGCGAGAGTCAATTATGACTTGAGATTCGGTAAGTATGAGCTGGTTGTTGCAGCGTTATAGCACTGGTGGAGCATTATGGTAGTTTTATTATAATACAGCTAGAGGACAGCAAGATGCTAAGCTTTATGCTGCACTAAATGCTATAATCAGTCATTTGGATTTGTCAAAATATAGTGACATTATTAAAGTACGGATGTTGCAGCCTAGAAAAGATACGTAAGGTAGGTCATACATTGTTACATTCATCCTGTTACTACGTAGGGACTAAACATATTTTCTGTAATATTTAATTTGTGGTTAAAAATGATATTTACAATTGGTCTGAATAGACTCAATCCCTCCCCTCATCGCTCTTCCCATACAATCTTTTTAACACATAACAGAAATGCCACGTCTGCCGGGAAAACAAACTGTCTTACACGACTATAAAGGATTAGTTGAAAAAAATGAGAATGTTATACATATATAATTATCTTTCTATTAAAGCAATTATTCTGAAGTACCCTCCTAGCATATGACTTTGCCTGCAAATAACCTTTCTATCATGATATTCATATCTATGGCTCTGAAGCCTGTAATTAAACCAATACATTAGAAAGTGTCATTTTCCGAGTTCACTGGATATCCTTCATTTATAAGGAACCTGCTGAAGTGTTCTATTTGACAATTTAGTGCATTCACCTGGGTTCAATAGTGAAGCTGAATGTTAACTGAATAAAAACAAAGGAGAAGTTGGGATGGACTATGGTCTTTATGACCAGTTATTGGTCACTACAGGAAAGGCTTCTTTCAAGGGTGAATACATATAAAATACAGGATGCCTCCTATAAAACAGATATTAAAAAGAACCTCTTCGGAATTTTGTATGTTTTAGAAGGTGGTGTCTTCCAGCTAGTCTTTTGCAGATAACAATAGCACAATAACAACAATAACACATTGGGGGTCATTCCGACCCGATCGCTCATTGCAGTTTCTCGTAGCGCAGCGATCGGGTCAGAACTGTGCATGCACTGGCGCCGCAGTGCGCCGGCGCATGCCAGCCGTCGTTGCCCAGCGATCCCCTCTGAGGCAGAGGCGGTCGCTGGGCGGGAGGGGGCTGGACGGTGGCCGGACCGCTGGGGTGGGGGGGGGCGGCTGAATGACGTCACACACAGCCGCTGCGGGCCAGCGAGCGACGAGTAGCTCCCAGCCAGCACGCTAAAGCTGCGTTGGTCGGAAGCTACTCTTGAAGTGCAAAGGCATCGCCGCTGTGCAATGCCTTTGCACTTCTGCGGGGGGGCGGCACTGACATGCGGGGCGGACTAGCCCTGTACTGGGCGTCCCCCCCGCATGTCAGTGTGAATGATGATAGCTATGCTAAATTTAGCACTGCTACGATCAACTCGGAATGACCCCCATTGTTCCTGATGTTGATCTCTAATGGCAAAGACTCTCTTATATGGCAGCATAGTAACAGATTTGCTCACGTCTTGATTTATTATGTACATGGTCACAGGGCCGGATTAAGGGCCTCATAGGCCTGGGGCTGAAATTGTTCAAGGGCCTATTACAAGAAGCAGCAGGAGTGTGACTAATGCTCTGTGGGCGTGGCCAGTGTCACATAGACATGTAGACCCTGTACACTATCAGCCCCAATGTATATGGAAATATGTAAAAATACAACAATTGCATAATTTTCGTGTGGAAAATAGAAATACAGTTGAATGCTGTGCAGCTGGTGATCATTATGCTGTCATGATGATGGGCCTATTTTTATGTGGAGGCCTGGCGCTGTAGCTCCATCCGCCCCATTGTTAATCTGGCCCTGCATGGTCAGCATAGGCAAATGCAAGGGAGGGGGGTTCGGGGTCCCAACCCCCCGCTACTTGGTAAGGGGCTCAAATGGTGATAATAGCAATGGTATATTGGGCATCATTTAGCTTGGCAGCCCAGCAGCCCCCCTCTCTCACCTGACAGTGTAGGCACCTGGGATTGTGCTGCTGCTACTGGCTGGGAGGACGGAGGAAGGAGAGGGAAGAGCGCTGGCCTCCGTCGCTCCCGCCGCACGCACCAGGGACAGCTGCGGCTCCAACACCAGTCACCACTGGGTCCCGGCGCCACTTCCGCCTGCCGTGCCGCATATGGGTGATTCGACAGCGGATCCAGCACTGGATCCGCTGTCCAATCAAAGCTGCCTCGCTGACATAGGCGTGATGTCCCTGTCAACGAGGCACTTGTAGATGTGCCGCTTTCAGTATGTTTTTTTAATGGGCTTTTACAGCCCAGTGCTTGGCCCTGCCCCCCCCGCTCAATCCCCGTTCCCACTGTCTACGGGAGGCACCGCTATCAGTGCCTCCCAAACTAATTTAATGAGGTAAAATTATTAGAATAAAATAAAGAAGATACTGATGACACAGAATATGTGCCATAAGTATCTTCTTTGTATTATTTTAATAATTAATCATAGGGGAGACACTGCCTCCCCTGACTGCACATCCCTGGTGTGTATTCAGCATAACTCTTCATTGTCCGTTCTTATATAGCTCTGTATATGTTATTATATTCTCATTTATATTACACAACTAATATAGACCTATCTACTTTCACTAATGTCCAGCTCTAGTGACCATTTGCAGAGTCTTCCAGTCTCTGTAATAGATACTTAGTTGTCCTAAACTTACCCTTATTTTTACTGTTACTAGAATCACCGGGTGTGGTATACAAGATCTATAATGTCTAGGCCAACAGTCATTAGGTCGACACCATATGGTCAACATGCATTTGGTCGACAATGACAAAAGGCCGAGATGGACAAAAGGTCGACCTATAAAAGGTTGACAGTGCAAAAGGTTGACATGGACAAAAGGATCAGGATCAAAAGGTCGACATGGAAATGATTGACACACCTTTTTTTTTGCATTTTTGGGGTTAATGTGAATAGTTTTTCCATTTGAAACCACCATTTGTAGAAATGTGTTCCCTCGCAGACTGGCTTTGCTCACCATGTTTCGGCCGCGGTGTCTCACTCCGCTCCACTTGACACAAGGTTATTATATGTTATGATTTGTGACATGGATAGTCAAGGATGGAAATAGTCCAAAAACATGAAAAAACCCTATTGCCATGTCATCCATTTGAACCGGTCGACCTTTCATAGGTTGACCTTTTGTCAATGTCGACCTAATGCATGTCGACTATATGGGGTTGACCTAATGACTGTTAACCTAGACATTGTCAACCTATAGTCCAGATCCCAGTATGAGCAAACTGGCCAATGTTACAGCATGTGTGCATCATTCAATGATATGAATGGGGGCCCACTCAATATAGCGGTAGCCTTGTCTGACACAATGAGTTTTTCTCTGGCGCTGGGCTGCAGCTGAAGGCACACATCCTGCACACTCCTAAGCTTCCACTGTGACACTGGCAGGTCCTCCTCTGGCATTGGCAGTTCTCTCTGTGACTCTGTAATCTTTTGCTATTAAACTATATACATACATACAGGGCCATACTGCCCATCTGGCTCTTGTGGCAAATGCCAGAAGGGCCAATGACCTGATTGGCCAGTCCGACCACACAGAGAAACCGTGCTGCATACAGTGACACAGGGGCCTGCCATGAGGTCAGGCCCCCTGAACTCACAGCATGCCCCCTTACAATGCTATATATTGTAACAAGGTCACAGTCAAAGTCAGGACACAGTAGACAGTATGCAGAGTTTGTGCGAGTATTTAATGGCAAACAGGCGGCAAACAAACTTCACACCATACAAAGGAAATACATTTTCCAATCCGCTGACCGTATACATGGTCTCTCTGTGCCTTCGGGCACTGATGGTCCAAGTCCCTAGCACTAGGGGAAACTTTCTCTACTCGCTGGCCACTTATCGGCACCAGTGTGTTGAGCAGTAGACTTAGCAGGGTTTAAATCCCTGCCAGTACAATTAGACCAATTCCCAGCTGTGGCTTGGAAGGTCAGAAAACCTGGACCTGAGCCGTGTGGTTGAGAGCCCACCCTTTTCTCCCTCAACCATACCTCAGAGCCCCTTTGCACTGAACCAGGTTCTTTTACCTGGCTGCAAAGCACTTTCTCAGAGGATGGATGGCTTTTCTTTAACCCTCTACAGAGAAGATGTGACCAGGGAAATACTGCATTCCCTGGTGAAACTAACCCTGTCTCACTACACATCCCCCCCTTCGCTTCTCCACAAGTGGGGAAGCGCCTTGCTCCCCTCGAGGGGTCAGATGTCCTTGTGGTCTTTAAAATTTCCTAGGAAGGGCATCAGCATTTTTATGTCGAGCCCTGGGACGGTGCTCCACTCTGAATTTATATTGTTGTAGGGTTAAAATCCACCTAGTGACCCTGGGATTAACCTCTTTATTGAGGTGCATCCATCTCAATGGTGCATGATCGGTGACCAGGACGAATTCTCGTCCCAATAAGTAATATTTTAAGGTCTCAATGGCCCATTTTATGGCAAGGCACTCCAACTCGACTATAGCATAACGAGTTTCCCTTGGCAAGAGCTTTATGCTTAGGAAAAGAACAGGCTTTTCTTCATTGTCTATTATTTGTGATAGGATGGCACAGTGGTCGAAGTATCTGTTTGTAGGAGGAACGGCTGAGTGAAGTCTGGTGCCTGAAGGACTGGATAAGTACATAGGGCCATTTCAGGTCCTTTCAGGCCCTCTCATGGAACAGTCCATACTATCTTCTCGGGAAAAGCCTTTTTCAGGGAGTCAGTCAAGGGCAGGGCTCTTGCAGCAAAGTTCTAGATAAACCTCCTGTAGTATCCCAGTAACCCCAAGAAGGTCTGGATCTGTTTCTTAGTGCTGGGTTTTGGCCAGGACATAATTGCCTCTACTTTTTTCAATTGGGGTTTTACTTCACCTTTGCCAATGACATACTCTAAGTAATTGGCTTCTGACAGACCAATATGGAATTTTTCAGGTTGGCAGTAAAGCCGTGTTGCCTGAGGGCATTTAGCACATTTGTAGTTTATCTAGATGACTCTCCCAGTTGGTACTGTAAATGACAATATTGTCGAGATATGCGACAGCATACCCCGGTGGGGTCTCAGATGGCAGTACCATAGCCCTCTGAAACACTGCCGGCGCTCCATGAAGTCCAGATGGCAGTACCAGATACTGGTGGAGACCATCAGGTGTAGAGAAGGCAGTTTTCTCTATTGCTGCTTTACTTAAGGGTATATGCCAGTATCCTTTAGTTAGGTCTAGAGTTGTGAGATACTTGCTACCGGCTAGGTCTTCCACCAATTCATCCACTTGGGAAGTAAGTAGGCATCAAACATAGAGCCTTGATTAAGGCGTCTGAAGTCATTTCAGAACCTCATTATTCCATTGGGTTTGGGTACTAGGACTATTGGACTAGACCAGTCACTTTTCAATTCCTCAATTATACCCAACTTTAACATTTCCTGCACTTCAGCACTTACCACCTGTTAGGGCCTTTGCTTTACTACTACTCCTTTAGGGGTGTGAATTTCATGTTCCACTAAGGTGGTCCACCCAGGAATGGATGAGAAGACATCATGATTCTTTCAGACTAGGGCTTCGGCCTCCTGCCTCTGAGTAGACATCAAAGTCTTGACTAATGGGATGTCCGAACTCCCTAATGCACTGGTGAGGAGGGTTGGAGTAGGTTCCTCCTGCCAAGGTTTCAGCAGATTAACATGATATATCTGTTCAGTATGACATCTCCCTGGTTGTCTAACTCGATAGCACACTGGACCTACAGCCTCCACGACTTCATACAGACCTCTCCACTGAGCAAATAGCTTACTCTCCTGAGTGGGAACAAGGACTAATACTTTGTCTCCTGGTTGGAATTCTTGAACTTCCACTGTGGCATCATAGGCTCACTTTTGTATGGCTTGAGCTTTTATGAGGTTTTCGCAGAAATTTGGGCCAATTTGGTGAAGTCACTGGTAAAGTTTATTACAAATTCCACAGAGTTGGATTCATCGGACTGCAGTCGTTCCGAGTCCTCTTTTAATATGTCCAGAACTCCACGGGGTTATCTCCCGTACAACGGCTCAAAGGGGCTGAAGCCAGTTGACGACTGCACGACCTCTCGAATGGCAAACATCAGGTATGGAAGTACATCGTCCCATTCCCGCTTGTTGTCCAAGACGGCCCTTCAGATCATTCTTTTAAGAGTCTGATTAAAGCGCTCTACCAATCCATCTGTTTGTGGATGATAGACGGAGGTGTGGAGGCGAGAAATCCCTATCTTGCGGCAGAGTACTGTAAAAATTTGAGACATAAAGGGGGTCCTCTGGTCCATTAGGATCTCCTTAAGAAACCCCAACTGAGTAAACAGCAGCAACAGCTCTTTAGCAATAGTTACCATTTTTATGTTTCGCAGCGGGATTTCCTCTTGGTAGCAAGTGGCATAATCCATTATGACTAGCATGTACTGGTTGCACTTCTTGACTTGTCCAGAGGGCCAACCAGATCCATAGCAATCCTGTCGAAAGGCACCCCAATGACATGCATTGGAACAAGGGAGGCCCTGAGATGAGGCTTTGGACAGGTTCTCTGGCAAATGGAGCAACGTTGACAGAACCCTTTTACTTCAGTGGTTACGCCCGGCCAAAAGAAATGCAGAAGTACCCTCTCATTGGTTCTCTTCTACGAGGGGTATTGAAGCTTCAGGCTGTTGGCTGCTATTACTTCATGACAGCTACCACTTAAGCCAAACCTGATTCGAACTTTTGGAAACCTTTCTTGGTGGAACCTTGGACGCACAATACGTCTACAGAGCCTAGACCTCTCTCTGTTACCCTGGGTAACATAGCCTCAGACACACGTGTCAATTCACTGCCTGTATCTACTAGGGCAGAAAATTTGCGACCCCCTAATACAACTGGTTCCCACAACAGGGGAGCCCGTGTAGTCAGTGGAACCATAGTACAAAAAACAGGGTAAGCTGGCTTCAAACTGGCAGAACTACAGTCGATTTGGTTCGGCTTTTTTAGGACAATCTCATCTCACATACCCCTGTTCGCCACATAACAATTTATGGAGATTTATTTATACCCTTCTACATTGCTAGGCCTTTCAAGAGGAGGCAAGCACCAGTGAGGTGCCAACTTCACCGTCTGCAGGGCCCTAGGCTCCATTTTAGGCATTCTAGCCATATTGACTACAGCTTCATACCGTTCTATAGAGAGGACCAACGCATCCAGCGACTGGGGATCCTGGTGAAGTACCTAGTGCTGCATCTCTCATCCCAGTGAACGTACACATTGATCTATGGCTACATCTCTACCACCTGCATAGCAGTATGAGCTTCTGGCTGCATCCAGCTTCTGCCATAGCGGGAGAGCACAGCCAGCTGCTTCCGGACTGATACCCCTGGACACAGGGCCCAGTCCCTGAAGCGCTGTGCTTTACCCACTGCCGTAAGACCGCTGCATGTTTTGACTTTCTCATAGTTAGCAGCTTCATTATCTGGCAAGTCTGCGTACGCTTTCTGTAACTCCCCAGTAAGGTAAGGTGCTAGTTTGTGTGCCAAGCAGGCTTGCAGCCACCTTAAACGTTGTGTCACTCGTTCAGAAATAAGGAGATATGCCGCTGGGTCATCCTTGGCAGACTTTTTTTTAACTGACCAGAGGTATGGCAGCCACCACATTGTAACAAGGTCGCCGTCAAAGTCAGGATACAGCAGGCAGTATACAGAGTTTGTGCGAGTATTGAATGGCATACAGGCGGCAAACAAACTTCACACCATACAAAGGAAATACATTTTCCAATCCGCTGACCATATACATGGCCTCTCAGTGCCTTGGGGCACTGATGGTCCAAGTCCCTAGCACTAGGGGAAACTTTCCCTACTCGCTGGCCACTTATCGGCACCAGTGTGTTGAGCAGTAGACATAGCAGTGTTTAAATCCCTGCCAGTGCAATTAGACCAATTCCCAGCTGTGGCTTGGAAGGTCTGAAAACCTGGACCAGAGCCGTGTGGTTGAGAGCCCACCCTTCTCTCCCTCAACCACACCTCAGAGCCCCTATCCGGGCTTTGCACTGAACCAGGTTCTTTTACCTGGCTGCAAAACACTTTTTCTGAGGCTGGACGGCTTTTCTTTAACCCTCTACATGGAAGTTGTGACCAGGGAAATACTGCACTCCCTGGTGAAACTAACCCTGTCTCACCACAAATATATATACATACCTCCCAACATGACCCTCTCCAGGAGGGACAGAATTCTCTGCTTCAGGACTTTTCTCTTAATTTATGATTGCCATCACCTGTTTTGAACAGGTTAATGGATAAGAAAGGTGTTTCAGCACAGGTGATGGCAATTGTAAATTAAGAGGGAAGTCCAGGGGCAGATCATTGTGTCCCTCCTGGAGAGGTCATGTTGGGAGGTATGTATGTATGTATGTATATATATATATATATATATATATATATATATATATATATACACACACACACACACAGTATGTGTTTCTCTCTCTCTCTATATATATATATATATATATATATATATATATGTGTGTTAAAGGAACGATCATTATATGGTGATTCTGTTACTTCTGTAATTCACAGTGCAGTTGACCAAACCATAATTTCCAAAAAACTGTACATCTGCATAAGTGGAAAACCTGTAAAATACACTTGTTCTAGCATGGATTTTGCATAACTGAACTTTAAACAAAAATCGACTAAAGTGGATTAAAAAAACACAGAGCAGAAAACCTTACCAGTTGAGAAAGGAAAATGTATGATGATTTTAATCTGCAGAACTATATATCTAAAATCGTTTTTCTACACTGACAAACATTCCTGAAATCATTTTGACTGATTGATCTGGGATTGGTTCCTTCATCTCTACTTTTAAGTTAAATTATTATGCCTTATGGATAATCTGTGTATATAACATTAGACTCCTTTTAAAATAATAAGCATGATGAAATTCTGTAAAGCGCCTTTAATCCTACTGTAGGAGAAATAGCACTATATAAATAAAATTATTATTATTATTATTATTATTATTATTATTGTTATTATCAGTTTTGCTTAAGGTTCACTTAACTCAATTCTATGCACTACTGCAAAACATTTAACATTTTATGAAAAGTAAATTGGCATAATAACAAGGGCCCTCATTCCGAGTTGTTTGCTCGCTATCTGCTTTTAGCAGCCGTGCAAATGCTAAGCCGCCACCCTCTGGGAGTGTATCTTAGCTTAGCAGAAGTGCGAACGAAAGGATCGCAGCGCTGCTGCAAAAAAGATTGTGCAGTTTCTGAGCAGCTCGAGACTTACTCCTAGCTTGCGATCACTTCAGACTGTTTAGTTCCTGTTTTGACGTCACGAACACGCCCTGCGTTCGGCCAGCCATGCCTGCGTTTCTCCAGGCACGCCCGAGTTTGTATCTGACATGCCTGCGTTTTTACACACACTCCCCGAAAACGGTCAGTTACCACCCAGAAACACCCACTTCCTGTCAATCACTCTGCGGCCAGCAGTGCGATTGAAAAGCGTCGCTAGACCTTGTGTGAAACTGCATCGGCTTTTGTGAAAGTACGTCGCGCGTGCGCATTGAGCCGCATACACATGCTCAGAAGTGCCAATTTTTAGCCTGATCGCTGCGCTGCGAACAGCGGCAGCTAGCGATCAACTCGGAATGACTCCCAATATGTATAAATTCCACAGCAATCAAAATGAAATCACTAATACTGGAGCTAATTAGGAAGATGTTGTAAAACATTGTTTTTGCAGTGTAACATCATTATTATATAAGTAATATGGTTATAGGTCACCGATTACAAAGAACTTTAATTCACTACTAGAAGTTGTTGACAAGTGTAGGTACCATACATTGCTTAGCAAAAATTAAATTGAATAATAGCCATACATTCTAGGGGGCACATTGTCCAGAGTGAAAAATACATCATCACAGAAAATGGTAGGATTCTTGTGTTTAACAAGCAATGCTGTCCACATTTTTATTTAACATGGACATATTTTGATTTGACCAACCATAGTAAAGTTTGTGACTACATCTTACTTAATCAATGCAATTGGATTGGTAGCCAGTGTGGTTTGCAAAAGAAGTAGCAAATATTGTGAAAGCAAAAAAGATGGCTTTTAGGAAATATTAGCAGACACAAAATAATGAAGACAAAGAGATATATCTTGTTAGATAGAAGAAGACTAAGAAGGTAATCAGATGTGCAAAGGTACAAGCTGAGGAGAAAATGGCCCAGTCAGTAAAAGGAGCAAAACTTTTTTCAGGTATATAAGCGAAAGGAGAAAAACAAAAGGTGGAATAATAAAATTAAAGACAGAGACTGGGAGTCTTGTTGAGGGAAACAATGTAATAGCAGATCATCTTAATAATTATTTTTGCTCAGTATTCACTACTGAAAGAGAGGGGAAGGGGCCACAGTTAAGTTGCAGGGATATTCAGGAAAATGAAACAAGTGCATTTACAGAGGAGAAGGTCCTAACAGAACTCTCAAAGCTGAAAGTGAACAAATCTATGGGCTCCAGATAGGATACATCCAAGGATACTAAAATAACTATAAAGAGGTGCTGGTAGCACCAATGACAGAATTATTTAACCAGTCATTAGCTACAGGAGTAATTCCAGAGGACTGGAAAAGAGCGAACGTAGTCCCACTGCACAAAAGTGGATGCAAAGAAGAGGCAAACAACTACAGACCAGTGAGTCTTACATCAGTAGTAGGAAAATTGATGGAAACACTCTTAAAAGAAAGAGTTGTAGATTATCTCAAATCCAGCAATTTACAGGATCCCAAACAGCATGGATTCACTGGGGGGAGATAATGTCAAACAAATCTTATTGACTTTTTGACTGTGTGACTAAAGTGATGGATAAAGGTGGAGCCGTGGATATAGCTTATCTAGACTTCAGTAAGGCTTTTGACACTGTTCCTCCTCGCAGACTGCTAAATAAACTTGGAAGTTTGGGATTGGATACTAGGAATATTGAATGTATAAGATCTTGGTTGCAGGATAGAAAACAGAGAGTTGTGGTAAATGGAGTGAATTCACCAGGGACGTGCAGTCAGGGGAGGCAGGGGAGGCAGTGCCTCCCCTGTCATAATGATTAGAATAATACTAAGATACTTATGACATGTTCAGTGCCATAAGTATCTTCTTTAGTCTTTATATTATTTTAATCATTTCTATAAAGTCTACAACGTTTTAAATATGTTTAGGAGGCACCGCTGTCGGTGCCTCCTGCTGTGAGTGTGAAAGGGCTGTAAGCGGGGGGGGGGGGGGGGGGCAAACAATGGGCAGAAAAAGACCATTAAGAAAAGCATAGTAAGCAGCACCTACTGGAAGTGCCTCTATTACAGGGGCGTGCTTTCAGCCCATGTGAAAGCACACCCCTGTCACCTAGGTTGATCTGAGTGGACAGTGGGCAGGGTCCGACTGGCTACCCGTCCCCCAAACCACTTCCCTTTCTGGGGCCGGCTACCGCAAGCGTGCGCCGTCCCCTCCCCTTTCCCTCTACCCTGCAAGAGTTTGTAGCTGCGGCATTTCCTCTTCTGCCGTGAGCTTACAGCAATGGCGCCGATAGTGCCAATCCACACACAGAAGTATACAGCAGCGGCTTTACCGCTCCTATTGCCACTTCATATGCAGGCCTGCAGCGGAGGTCCCAGCCGCCAACCGCACTCAGGGGAATGTCTGCATTGGCCGGCACCAGTAGTGAGGCGGACACTGTTGGAGGCACTGAAGAGCTGAGGTGCGCCCCTCCCCGCAACCCACTGGACCGTGCAGGGAAAAGATGGGTGTGAGCTGCCTGAGAAGCAGGACCCATCACTGTCCCAGTGTACATCCTGTGTGAGCCTGCTGTAAAGAGGTGAGGTTCAACTTATGCTCAACGGGTCCCTTCCACTCCCATCCTGCCCACTTGACACCACTACTCCCATCTTGCCCATTTCACACCACTACTCCCATCCTGCCCATTTCACACCACTACTCCCATCCTGCCCACTCCACACCACTACTCCCATCCTGCCCATTTCACACCACTACTCCCATCCTGCCCACTTCACACCACTACTCCCATCCTGCCCATTTCACACCACTACTCCCATCCTACCCACTCCACACCACTACTCCCATCCTGCCCACTCCACACCACTACTCCCATCCTGCCCACTTGACACCACTACTCCCATCTTGCCCATTTCACACCACTACTCCCATCCTGCCCATTTCACACCACTACTCCCATCCTGCCCACTCCACACCACTACTCCCATCCTGCCCATTTCACACCACTACTCCCATCCTGCCCACTTCACACCACTACTCCCATCCTGCCCATTTCACACCACTACTCCCATCCTACCCACTCCACACCACTACTCCCATCCTGCCCACTCCACACCACTACTCCCATCCTGCCCACTCCACACCACTACTCCCATCCTGCCCATTTCACACCACTACTCCCATCCTGCCCATTTCACACTACTCCCATCCTGCCCACTTCACACCACTACTCCCATCCTGCCCATTTCACACCACTACTCCCATCCTACCCACTCCACACCACTACTCCCATCCTACCCACTCCACACCACTACTCCCATCCTGCCCACTTCACACCACTACTCCCATCCTGCCCACTCCACACCACTACTCCCATCCTGCCCATTTCACACCACTACTCCCATCCTGCCCACTTCACACCACTACTCCCATCCTGCCCATTTCACACCACTACTCCCATCCTGCCCACTCCACACCACTACTCCCATCCTGCCCACTTCACATCACTACTCCCATCCTGCCCACTCCACACCACTACTCCCATCCTGACACCTTTTTATTACTCTCTGCCTGCTCCTCCTCCCCCCCTCTAAACAGGATGCAGTTAAGTTCCTGAGGGATGGGATCCCGGCGTTTTATATATTGACAACAGAATCCTGAAGGATGACAAAAGCCCGGTGTCTAAATACCAACGCTGCTCGGGATACAGGTGTCAGAATACCAACAGTCGGATTCCTGAACGTCCTACCAGCGGGACGTGCTGGGTCAGGTTTAGGCATGAGAAGGGGGGTTAGGATTAGGGTGCAGGGCCGGGAAGGTACCGGGAAGGGAGGGTTAGGTATAGGCACGTAGAAGGGGAGGTTAGGGCTAGGCACCAAGTGGGAAGGGTTAGGTTTAGGCACCCACAAGGGAGGGTTAGGGTACTTTACAGGGGGCTGTCGGCAATCATACTAAACCCCTCTGCAATACTATTACTCACTGCCTGCCCCCCTATTCTGAACTACTATTACTCCCATCCTGTCCCCACTACTATTCCCAGCCTGCCCTCTGCTCTCCACCATTACTACTCCCAGTCTGTCCCCCCCTCCTCACTACTACAACTCTCAGTTTGCCCCCTGCTCTCCACCATGACTACTCCCATCCTACCCCCTGCTCTTTCTCCCATCTCCCCATATTCCTTCCTTTCCAATAAAAAAAAAAAAAAAAAACAATATACAGATGGAGCCACGCTAATCGTGGCTCTGTCTGTGCCTGGGCGTGCCTATCGCCGTGTCTGTGACAGAGATGCGCTCCATTCACTAGAATTGGAGATCGTCTCTGTGCACTCCCTGCAGGGTTAGGCGGACGGATCACCTAGTCACGCCGGGAGTGCGCGCCTGTGATGGAGCCACACTGGATGAGTGCGGCTCCATCTGTATTAGCCGCCTGCTCTTTACAAGTTTGAGGAGCAGGCAGGCTGCGGCATTGGCAGTGGAATCGGACTGAGATGTGGATTAGCAGATGGAGGCTGGGCGGTTGATGGCGGCGATTTTGTAGGCCATTGGCGGGGGCAACGGCAGTAGCGGACATTGGCTCGGCAGTGGTAGGAGTCATTGGTGGGACTCGACGGACATTATGGCTGCAGTGCCTCACCAGCCACTGACCTCACCGCACGCCACTGGAATTCACAGGAGGGAAATGTTACCGATGGAGTACCCCAGCGATCTGTACTTGGACCAGTGCTTTTTAATATCTTTATTGGTGACATTGCAAATGGCATTAAAGGGAAAGTATGCCTTTTTGCAGATGACACAAAGGTATGCAACAGGGTAGACACACCAGGTGGGGTAAAATAAATGATTGGGGAGCTAGGTAGACTAGAGGAATGGTCAAGAGTGTGGCAATTACAGTTTAATGCCAAAAAATGCAAAATCATGTACTTGGGTCTCAAAAATCCAAAGGCTAAATAGGGTACTAATGGCTCTATACTGGAAACTACTGAGGAGGAAAGGGATCTACAAGTCACTATTTCATGTGACTTAAAGGCAGGTAAGCAATGTAACAAAGCAATGAGGAAAGCTAGTCAGATGTTTGGCTGCATTGGGAGAGGAATCAGCAGCAGAAAGAAAGAAGTAATGCCATGGAATATGTCATTGGTACGGCCTCATCTAGAATACTGTGTTCAATTCTGGAGGCCATATCTTCAAAAGGATGTAAATACAGTACAGATTGTACAAAAAAGGGCAACTAAAATGGTGTATGGCCTACATCACAAAACATACCCAGAAAAACAAAAAAATCTCAATATGTATAATATGGAGCAGAGAAGGGGGAACATGATAGAAACTTTCAAATATATCAAGGGTTTTAACTAAGTCCAGGAGGGAAACATTCTCCAAATGAAGAGAAGCAATAGAACACGAGGACATGCACTGAGACTGGAGGGGGGGAAGGTTTAGGGGAAATGTGAGGAAAAATTACTTCACAGAAAGGGTAGTGGACAAGTGAAATAGCCTTTCATCAGAGGTGGTAGAGGCTAAGACAATAGAGCAATTTAAACATGCATGGGATAGACATAAGGATATCCTTGCAAAGAAATAAGGGTCAAAAAAGGTTTGAGATAAAAATATGGTAAAAAAAAAAAAAAAGGCAGACTAGATGGGCCAAGTGGTTCTTATCTGCCGTCAAATTCTATGTTTCTATGGATTTGAAAAACAGGTTAGCAAATGCTCCTTATGTGAGTAAGGTCATAAACTCCTTTACTGTGTGTTAGATATGGGCAAACCCAAATACACAGAGGCAGAACTACCATTGGTGCAGTAGGTGCATTGCACCGGGGCACCTGAGGGCTAAGGACTGCTGACCCAGACCACCAATGAGTTATCCCCTGGAGCCCGGTAGACCATATTAAGCAACGTCAGATGAATCAGCTCTGGTGATCACAGCCACATACTGCCTCTAATTAACAGACAGCTGTACATTTGTTCTGATTCACTGTTGTCTGCCAATTAAAGGCAGCTCACAACCAGGGTAACTGGCACTGTTAAGAGTCTGCCAGACTGAGTGCCAAACTGAGGAAAGCACAATGGCCGGGGGCCCCTGTCAAATACAAAGCAGAGGCCTCTGTGTTCCTGCCCCCACAAAGGTACATGCCTCGTTCTCCACACCACACAGGACATTGTGCTTGTACCCAGTGCATAATTACCATGGGTGCAGGGGGTGCAGCTGCTATGGGTCCCAGGCTGCTTCCATGACCTGCATCTCGCCCTGCATGCCGTCATGGGTTGCCTACAAGGCCCAACACTCCCCATTCAACCCTGCCATCCGGACAGAACGGCCACTACGAATAGCAGCCTTGCAGACTGCAGCTGCGGAAGATGCAGCTGGAGTGGGGGCCCCCACACTGCTGCAAACTTTGCCCTAGCCAGGCCGGCTCCCAGCAGAAGGGTAGTGCTGTGCCGCAATTTGTGGGTATTTAGGGGGCAGAGCTTAATGCCATGAGTGCCCTCCCCATCAGTGACCTGTGGCTGTGCTGTAGTCATGTAGTGCTCGCTCCTCCTCCCTTTACTTTCTCCATGACATCCTCTTTTTAGCTCTCCTCGCTCTTTCTCTCCCTGACACTCTCTCTCTCTTGCTCCTCTCTCTCTCCCTGACTCCGTGTCTGTCTCCCTGTCACTCTCTCTCTTGCTCCTCTCTCTCCCTGACACAGGCACTCTCCTCCCCCCTGACACTGTCTCTCTCCCTGACAATGTGTCTCTCTCTGACAGTCTCTGTCCTTCACTCTCTTCTTGACTCTCTCTTTCTCTGACACTGTCTCTCTCTCTAACACTGTCTCCCTCTCTCTCCTTGACACTGTGTCTCTCTCCTCCTCTATCCTTGACACTCTCTCCCTCTCCTTTACAGTCTTTCGCTCCCTTTCCCTCTCCCTAACATTGTCTCTCTCTCCATGACACGGTCTCTCTCTCCATGACACTGTCTCCCTCCCTCTCTCCTTGACACTTCTCTCCTTTTCTCTCTCTCTTTGACACTGTCTCTCCCTCCGACACTGTCTCTTTCTCTGACAGTGTCTCTTCCTCACTCTGTCTCCCTCCATGACACTGCGTCTCTTTCCCTGACACTGCCTCTCTCTACATGACACTGTCTGTATCTCTCTCCCAGACACTGTTTCTCTTTCCCTCTCTACTTGACACTGTCTTTCCCTTTCCCTCTCTCCTTGACACCATGTCTCTCTCTCCCTCTATCCTTGACACTATCTCTCTCTCCCTCTATACTTGACAGTTACTTGCTCACTCTCTTTCCCTAAGAATGTCTCTCCCCTCTCTCCCTGACACTGTCTGTCTCCCTCTCTCTCATTATCCCTAGAACTGTCTCTCTCTCCCTGACACTAGGGGTCATTCCGACCCGATCGCTCGCTGCAGTTTATCGCAGCACAGCGATCAGGTCTGAACTGCGCATGTGCTGGTGCCGCAGTGCGCCGGCGCATGCCGGATGACTGAAGGCCGTCGTTCCCTAGCGATCGTCTCTGCCTGGTCGCTGGGTGGGAGGGGTTGGCACGGCGGCATTTGGCTGCTGTTTTGGGGGTGCGGTCTGGCCAAAGCAGGCATGGCCGGACCATAAGGGGGGCGGGCCACAGCGGCTGCGTGACATCACACGCAGCCGCTGCGACCAGGGGCAGCGACGAGCAACTCCCGGTCAGCCGCAGGAGCTGCTCTGTCCGGGAGTTACTCAACAAGTACAAAAGCATCGCCGCTGTGCAATGCTTTTGTACTTGTGTGTGTGTGTGGGGGGGTGGACAAACATGCGGGGTGGGCTAGCCCTGTGCTGGGCATCTCCCCGCATGTCTGGGAAGATGATCGTAGCTGTGCTAAATTTAGCACAGCTACAATCACCTCAGAATGACCCCCACTGTCTCTCCCTCTCGCCTTGACACTCTTTCTCTCCCTTTCCCTCTCTTCTTGACACTGTCAGACTGAGTGCCAAACTGAGGAAAGCACAATGGCCGGGGGCCCCTGTCTCTCTCTCCCTGACACTGTCTCTCTCCCTGTCTCTCTAAATGACACTGTCTTTCTCCCAGTCACTGTCTCTCTCTCCATAACCCTGTCTCTCACTTCCTCTCTCTCCTTGACACTGTCTCTCTTTCCCATACACTCTCCCTGACACTGTTTCTTTCCTTCTGTTTCTCTCTCTCTTCCTGACACTGTCACGCTCTCCCTGTCTCTCTCTATAAACACTTTCTATCCATAAAGGTGGGCACATACATTAATACCAGTGCTTTCAGGGCCTACAACACCCTAGAATGACGTTTCTTATAGGCCAATCTGAAAATTGTAATTGCTTTAAATTAGAGATGTGCAACGGAAATTTTTCGGGTTTTGTGTTCTAGTTTTGGATTCGGTTCCACGGCTGTGTTTTGGATTCGGACGCGTTTTGGCAAAACCTCCCTGAAAATTTTTTGTCGGATTCGGGTGTGTTTTGGGTTCAGGTGTTTTTTTTCAAAACCCCCTCAAAAACAGCTTAAATCATAGAATTTGGGGGTGATTTTGATCCTAAAGTATAATTACCCTCAATAAACATAATTTCCACAAATTTCAAGTCTATTTTGAACACCTCACAATATTATTTTTAGTCCTAAAATTTGCACCGAGGTCGCTGGATGACTAAGCTAAGCGACCCAAGTGGGTGGCACAAACACCTGGCATATCTAGGAGTGGCACTACAGTGTCAGACAGAATGGCAGTTAAAAAAATAGTCCCCAAACAGCACATGATGCCAAGAAAAAAAGAGGTGCACCAAGGTCGCTGGATGGCAAAGCTAAGCGACCCAAGTGGCCGGCACAAACACCTGGCCCACCTAGAAGTGGCACTGCAGTGTCAGAAAGGATGACACTTAAAAAAATAATCCCCAAACAGCACATGATGCAAAGAAAAAAAGAGGTGCACCAAGGTCGCTGGATGACGGTTGCTGGATGGCTAAGCTAAGCGACCCAAGTGGCCGGCACAAACACCTGGCCCATCTAGGAGTGGCACTGCAGTGGCAGACAAGATGGCACTTAAAAAAATTGGCCCCAAACATCACAGATAAATTAAAAAAAAAGTGCAAGATGGAATTGTTCTTGGGCCCTCCCACCCACCCTTATGTTGTATAAACAGGACATGCACACTTTAACAAACCCATCATTTCAGCGACAGGGTCTGCCACACGACTGTGGCTGAAATGACTGGTTGGTTTGGGCCCCCACCAAAAAAAGAAGCAATCAATCTCTCCTTGCTCAAACTGGTTCTACAGAGGCAAGATGTCGACCTCATCATCATCCTCCGATTCCTCACCCCTTTCACTGTGTACAGTGGGGATCGAAAGTTTGGGCACCCCAGGCAAAAATTCATTCTAATGTGCTAAAAGAAGCCAAGGAAAGATGGAAAAATCTCCAAAAGGCATCAAATTACAGATTAGACATTCTTATAACATGTCAAAAAAAGTTTGATTTTATTTCCATCATTTACACTATCAAAAGAACAGAAAACAAAAAATGTCATCTGCAAAAGTTTGGGCACCCTGCAGAGTTCATACCTTGTACTGCCCCCTTTGGCAAGTATCACAGCTTGTAAACGCTTTATGTAGCCAGCCAAGAGTCTTTCAATTCTTGATTGAAGTATCTTCGCCCATTGGGGGTCATTCAGAGTTGTTCGCTCGGTAAAAATCTTCGCATCGCAGCGATTTTCCGCTTAATGCGCATGCACAATGTCCGCACTGCGACTGCGCCAAGTAAATTTGCTATGCAGTTAGGAATTTTACTCACGGCTTTTTCATCGTTCTGGCGATCGTAATGTGATTGACAGGAAATGGGTGTTACTGGGCGGAAACAGGCCGTTTTATGGGCGTGTGGGAAAAAACGCTACCGTTTCCGGAAAAAACGCAGGAGTGGCCGGAGAAACGGGGGAGTGTCTGGGCGAACGCTGGGTGTGTTTGTGACGTCAAACCAGGAACGACAAGCACTGAACTGATCGCAGATGCCGAGTAAGTGTGGAGCTACTCAGAAACTGCTACGAGGTGTGTAATCGCAATATTGCGAATACTTCGTTCGCAATTTTAAGATGCTAAGATTCACTCCCAGTAGGCGGCGGCTTAGCATGAGCAAATCTGCTAAAATCCGCTTGCGAGCGAACAACTCGGAATGACCCCCATTCTTCCTTACAAAAGTCTTCCAGTTCTTTAAGATTCCTGGGCTGTCTGTGATGCACTGCTCTTTTAAGGTCTAGCCATAGATTTTCAATTATGTTGAGGTCAAGAGATTGTGAAGGCCATGGCAAAACCTTCAGTTTACGCCTCTTGATGTAATCCACCGTGGATTTTGAGGTATGTTTAGGATCATTATCCATTTGTAGAAGCCAGCCTCTCTTTAACTTCAGCTTTTTCACAGATGGCATCAAGTTAGCGTCCAAAATTTGCTGGAATCTTATTGAATCCATTTTTCCTTCTACTCATGAAATGTTCCCTGTACCACTGGCTGCAGTACAACCCCAAAGCATGATTGATCCACCCCCATGCTTAACAGTTGGACAGAGGTTCTTTTCATTAAATTCTGTGCCCTTCCTTCTCCAAACGTACCTTTGCTCATTCCGGCCAAAAAGTTCTATTTTAACCTCATCGGTCCACAAAACTTTATTCCAAAATGCATCAGGCTTGTCTATATGTTCATTTGCAAACTTCAAATGCTGATTTTTGTGTTGAGGACGTAGAAGAGGTTTTCTTCTGATGACTCTTCCATGAAGACCATATTTGTACAAGTATCTCTTTATAGTGGAATAGTGTACCACAACTCCAGTGTCTGCCAGATCTTCCTGGAAGGATCGTGCAGTCAAACGTGGGTTTTGACTTGCTTTTCTCACAATCCTGCAAGCTGTTCTGTCTGATATTTTTCTTGGTCTTCCAGATTTTGCTTTAACTTCCACTGTTCCTGATGACTGCCATTTCTTAATTACATTCCGAACAGAGGATATGGGCATCTGATAACGCTTTGTTATCTTCTTATAGCCTTCTCCTGCTTTGTGAGCGTCAACTATTCTCAGTTTCAGTGTTCTACACAACTGCTTAGAGGAACCCATGGTGCTGATTGTTGGAGCAAGGTCAGATGAGTCTGGGCTTTTAAAACCTTTGAGATTGACATCACCTGGTCTTTCCAGACGATGATTGAGAACAATCCATGACACTGCCTGGTCTCAGCTGTCCAAAGGGGGCAGTACATGGTATTAACTCTGCAGGGTGCCCAAACTTTTGCAGATGCCATTTTTTGTTTTCTGTTCTTTTGATAGTGTAAATGATGGAAAAAAAATCAAACTTTTTTTGACATGTTATAAGAATGTCTAATCTGTAATTTGATGCCTTTTGGAGATTTTTCCATCTTTCCTTGGCTTCTTTTTGCACATTAAAATGAATTTTTGCCTGGGGTGCCCAAACTTTCGATCCCCACTGTACATTCCCCTCCTCACAGAGAATTAATTCATCCCCACTGGAATCCACCATCACAGGTCCCTGTGTACTTTCTGGAGGCAATTGCTGGTAAATGTCTCCACGGAGGAATTGATTATAATTCATTATGATGAACATCATCTTCTCCACATTTTGTGGAAGTAACCTCCTACGCCGATTGCTGACAAGGTGACCGGCTGCACTAAACACTCTTTCGGAGTACACACTGGAGGGGGGGCAACTTAGGTAAAATAAAGCCAGTTTGTGCAAGGGCCTCCAAATTGCCTCTTTTTCCTGCCAGTATACGTACGAACTGTCTGACGTGCCTACTTGGATGCTGTCACTCATATAATCCTCCACCATTCTTTCAATGGTGATAGAATCATATGCAGTGACAGTAGACGACATGTCAGTAATCGTTGGCAGGTCCTTCAGTCCGGACCAGATGTCCGTTTTTGCTCCTGACTGCCCTGTATCACCGCCAGCTGGTGGTTTTGGAATCTGATCCTTTTCCTGGCAGCTCCAGTGGCGGTAGAAAATGAAGGAGGAGCTGTTGGTGGGTCACGTTCCGCTTGACTTGACAAGTGTCTCACCAGCAGGTCTTTCAACATGTGCAGACTTGTGTCTGCCGGAAAGAGAGATACAATGTAGGCTTTAAACCTAGGATCGACCACGGTGGCCAAAATGTAGTGCTCTGATTTCAACAGATTGACCACCCGTGAATCCTGGTTAAGCGAATGAAGGGCTCCATCCACAAGTCCCACATGCCTAGCGGAATCGCTCCGTTTTAGCTCCTCCTTCAATCTCTCCAGCTGCTTCTGCAAAAGCATGATGAGGGGAATGACCTGACTCAGGCTGGCAGTGTCTGAACTGACTTCACGTGTGGCAAGTTCAAAGGTTTGCAGAACCTTGCACAACGTTGAAATCATTCTCCACTGCGCTTGAGTCAGGTGCATTCCCCCTCCTTTGCCTATATCGTAGGCAGATGTATAGGCTTGAAGGGCCTTTTGCTGCTCCTCCATCCTCTGAAGCATATAGAGGGTTGAATTCCACCTCGTTACCACCTCTTGCTTCAGCTGATGGCGGGGCAGGTTCAGGAGTGTTTGCTGGTGCTCCAGCCTTCGGCATGCGGTGGCTGAATGCCGAAAGTGGCCCGCAATTCTTCTGGCCACCGACAGCATCTCTTGCACGCCCTTGTCATTTTTTACAAAATTCTGCACCACCAAATTCATTGTATGTGCAAAACATGGGACGTGCTGGAATTTACCCACATGTAATGCACGCACAATATTGGTGGCGTTGTCCGATGTCACAAATCCCCAGTAGAGTACAATTGGGGTAAGCCAATCTGCGGTGATGTTCCTCAGTTTCCGTAAGAGGTTGTCAGCTGTGTGCCTCTTATGGAAAGCGGTGATACAAAGCGTAGCCTGCCTAGGAACGAGTTGGCCCTTGCGAGATACTGCTACTGGTGCCGCTGCTGCTGTTGTTGCTGCGGGAGGCAATATATCTACCCAGTCGGCTGTCACAGTCATATAGTCCTTAGTCTGCCCTGCTCCACTTGTCCGTGGTTAAGTGGACATTGGGTACAACTGCATTTTTTAGGACACTGGTGAGTGTTTTTCTGAGGTCTGTGTACATTTTCGGTATCGCCTGCCTAGAGAAATGGAACCTAGATGGTATTTGGTACCGGGGACACACTACCTCAAGAAATTCTCTAATTTCCTGTGAACTACCGCCAGATACCGGACGCACGTCTAACACCAACACAGCTGCCAAGGCCTGAGTTATCCGCTTTGCAACAGGATGACTGCTGTGATATTTCATCTTCCTCACAAAGAACTGTTGGACAGTCAATTGCTTACTGGAAGTAGTACAAGTGCTCTCCATAAGATTCCTCCTTGTCAATTTCCTCCTCAGCGCCTGCAACACCCATATCCTCATCCTGGTGTACTTCAACAGTGACATCTTCAATTTGAATATCAGGAACTGGACTGTGGGTGCTCCTTCAGCACTTGCAGGGGGCGTGCAAATGGTGGAAGGAGCCACCTCTTCCCGTCCAGTGTTGGGGAGATCAGGCATCGCAACCGATACAATTGGACTCTCCTTGGGGATTTGTGATTTAGAAGAACGCACAGTTCTTTGCTGTGCTCTTGCCAGCTTAACTCTTTTCATTTTTCAAGCGGGATGAGTGCTTCAATCCTCATGTGAAGCTGAACCACTAGCCATGAACATAGGCCAGGGCCTCAGCCGTTCCTTGCCACTCCATGTCGTAAATGGCATATTGGCAAGTTTATGCTTCTCCTCAATAGGCAATGGTCTACTGTACTGTACTACTATATACTGGTGGTCACCAAAATGCTGCACTGTACTACTATATACTGCTCACAACAATGCAGCACAGATATGGATATTTGAAGTGACATGGAGCTGCAAGATACAGCAATGGCCTACTGTACTGTACTACTATATATATTGGTGGTCACCAAAATGCTGCACTGTACTACTATATACTGCTCACAACAATGCAGCACAGATATGGAAACTTGAAGAGACACGGAGCTGCAAGATACAGCAATGGCCTACTGTACTATACTACTATAATTACTGGTGGTCACCAAAATGCTGCACTGTACTACTATACACTGCTCACAACAATGCAGCACAGATGTGGATACTTGTAGAGACACGGAGCTGCAAGATACAGCAATGGCCTACTGTACTATACTACTATAATTACTGGTGGTCACCAAAATGCTGCACTGTGCTACTTTATACTGCTCACCACAATGCAGCACAGATATGGATACTTGAAGAGACACGGAGCTGCAAGATACAGCAATGGCCTACTGTATTGTACTACTATATACTGGTGGTCACCAAAATGCTGCACTGTACTACTATATACCACTCACAACAACGCAGCACAGATATGGATACTTGAAGTGACACGGAGCTGCAAGATACAGCAATGGCCTACTGTACTGTACTACTATATATACTGGTGGTCACCAAAATGCTGCACTGTACTACTATATACTGCTCACAACAATGCAGCACAGATATGGATACTGTACTGTCCTACTATATATACTGGTGGTCACCAAAATGCTGCACTGTGCTACTATATACTGCTCACCACAATGCAGCACAGATATGGATACTTGAAGAGACACGGAGCTGCAAGATACAGCAATGGCCTATGGTATTGTACTACTATATACTGGTGGTCACCAAAATGCTGCACTGTACTACTATATACTACTCACAACAATGCAGCACAGATATGGATACTTGAAGTGACACGGAGCTGCAAGATACAGAAATGGCCTACTGTACTGTACTACTATATATACTTGTGGTCACCAAAATGCTGCACTATACTACTATATACTGCTCACAACAATGCAGCACAGATATGGATACTGTACTGTACTACTATATATACTGGTGGTCACCAAAATGCTGCACTGTACTACTATATACTGCTCACAACAATGCAGCACAGATATGGATACTTGAAGAGACACGGAGCTGCAAGATACAGCAATGGCCTACTGTATTGTACTACTATATACTGGTGTTCACCAAAATGTTGCACTGTACTACTATATACTACTCACAACAATGCAGCACAGATATGGATACTTGAAGAGACACGGAGCTGCAAGATACAGCGATGGCCTACTGTACTGTACTACTATATATACTGGTGGTCACCAAAATGCTGCACTGTACTACTATATACTGCTCACAACAATGCAGCACAGATATGGATACTTGAAGAGACACTGAGCTGCAAGATACAGCAATGGCCTACTGTACTGTACTACTATATACTGGTGTTCACCAAAATGCTGCACTGTACTACTATATAGTATATACTGGTCACACAACAATGCAGCAGAACCCCATTTTTCTTGGACACAGGCAGGTCGGGGGGAGGGGGGGGGGGGGGAATAGAGAGCCGGAAGACTGCTCTGCATGCGCCAATCCCGGTTCTCTGTATGGCAAGTCCTGACCCTAATCCAATTTAAATGTTGTGGAAGAACTTGAAGCGAGCAGTTCATGGGAGGAAACTCACCAACATAACAGAACTGAAGCTGTTTTGTATGGAGGAATGGGGTAAAATTCCTCCAAGCTGATGTTCAAGACTAATCAACAATTGCTGTTATTACTGCACACGGGGGTCATATCTGATACTGGAAACAAAGGTTCACATACTTTTGCCACTCACAGATATGTGATATTTTCCTCAATGAAAAACGTCTTATTTGTTTGTCTAATTTTTTTTTGATTCGGTTCTCTTTATTTACTTTTAGGACTTGTGTAAAAATCTGAGGTAGCTTTAGGCCAAATTTCAGAAGAAATATAGAAAATTCTGAAGGGTTCGCAAACAAGCACCACTGTATATTACAGGTGTATGTCGGCAAACCTTACCTGTCTGACTGGCCTCGGCAGACACAGATGGTTACCCAGTGCCGGACCTTCCCCACAGGGGTAACTGATGCTTCTCCCTGATCTTCATCATGACTCTGACAGATTCTTCTTCATCCAGGTGTCTCTCTGCAGTCTTGACTCTTGGTTTTATATTAACATATTAGTATATATCAGAAATGCATAGTATCGTTGAAAACAATGTTGAGAAAGGTGCCCCACTGAGGCCTTATCTGTCTGTCTGATCTCGACCCCACAGCGTTCAGAGACGTTCCTACCTGATCCTCTGTTTGACTATCGGCAGTTCATCTTTGTCCAAGTGTTTCTCTGCAGTCCTGACTCTCAGTGTTACATACCTCCCAACATGACCCCCTCCAGGAGGGACAGAATGCTCTGCTCCTGGACCTCCCCCTTAATTTATGATTGCCATCACCTATGGTGAAACACCTTTCTTATCCATTAACCTGTTCAACACAGGTGCCGGCAATCATACATTAGAAAAAAAGTCCAGAAGCAGAGCATTGTGTCCCTCCTGGAGAGGGTCATGTTGGGAGGTATGGTGTTATTTTAACACATTAGTATATAACAGACATGCATACTTATATTGAAAACAGTGTTAAGTTGAGAGAGGTGTACTACTGAGGTCTTATCTGTCTTATATGTATGGATAACCTTGGTGGGCACAGAGAGGCACCCTGTGCCGGCCCTTCCCTGCTGGGGTCAACAACGCTACTCCCTGATTCTCAGATTGACTCTTGATGCTTCTTTTTTGTCCAGGCGTTGCTTGGCTCGCAGTGTTACAGTAACACATTAGTACAGAGTTTCTCAAATGCATCCTCAAGGCATCTCAACGGTCCAGTTTTTAGGTATATCCATGGCTCAGCATAGATGGTTAAGTCAAATTGACTGAGGTGTTAATTAAGTAACCTGTAATCAAGCATGGATAAATGTAAAATCTGGACCGATGGGGTGCCTTGAGGACTGCATTTGAAAACCTCCACATTAGTATATAATAGACATGATAGCTGCATTAAAAACAATGGGGGTCATTCAGACCTGATCACTGCTAGAATTTGCATCGCAAGCGTCGGGCTTTAGCCAAATGCCAGGATTGCGCATGTGCCGGTCTTGTTGCCGTGCGAAGAATGTGCAGCTATACACATGGGATTTGTGATCGCTGTCAGGCAATGACAAAGAGGCGTGGTGAAGGCGGTGCGGGGGCAGCATTGCTTCGCAGGCTATCGAAAAGGGGCGTGAAAATGGGGGAGTGTGATAAGGGCTGCAAGTGTGGTTTTAGCACTGCTGCAAAGCTAGTCACTGTCAGTGCACACTGGGCGTTCGCAGCTGACGAGTAAGTCTAGGGCTGTGCACGGCTTGTGAATGCTCTGTGCAGGTGTCCTGTCAGGCCTCTCCCAGCGATTAATTGCAAATCAAACACACCTGTTTGCAATGCAAGCAACTCAACAGCTCGTTGCATCTCTAGCTCTCTCTGAAATGGTATGTAGAGTTTCACTCCCTGGAACACACAATCTTCTCAAATGTTTGTTTATAACTATTACAAGTGTATTGCACATGTACTACATGTGTTGTTTGTCAAGCAATTGTTCACATTACACACATCAGAATTATTTTTTTAAAGGCCGGCTTTCTGTGTTGACATTGCTTTAAGCTGTGTATGAAGCTGCTTTTTGCTTTCAAAATACACATATTATATTCATATATCCCACATACATGCCATGTTTTCCTGAGGAATACATTTGTTGTCTGGTTCTTATAACAACATTTCAAACATAATGCATGTTTATCTATAAGGTTCATCAATAATGCTTCAGGTACTACATTCTTAGGGGTAAATTTACTTAGCTGCGAGTTCTTTTTAAGATGGGATGTTGTCCATAGCAACCACTCAGATTCTACTTCTCATTTATCTAACACCTTCTAGTAGTTAATACCTGAATTCTGTTTAGTTGCTATTGGCAACATCCCATCTTAAATACAACTCCAATCTTTGTCAATTTACCCACCAGAATGTTTGTTTTCAAAACCAAAAAACTACTCATATTTTCTTTGTTTTGTTTTAAAAACACAAAAACCTTCATCATGCATAACAATTGAAAAAACACCATTTCAGGACAAAGTGTAAGGGGTTAAAAGATTTTTACTCATAACTCCACAAACAAATAATCATAACACAAAGGGAAAGGGAAAAAAAGTCGAAACACAAAGGGAAAGGGAAAAAAAATGAAATTGGCACAGCAACTAGCACCTGGCTGTGCCAAAAAGAGGATTACAGTACCCAGTAGTCAGGTTCACCCATCTCTGCAACAAAATCAACAAGAGGCTGGTGTCAGTACCCTGGCTGAGGAAGATGTTGGGCAAATTGAGGAAGATTCTAGGGCTAAAGGGGGTCATTTCGACCTGTTCGCACGCAGCGGTTCATTGCTGCAGTGTGAACTGGTCGGAACTGCGCATGCGCGGCAGCCGCATTGCGCATGTGCATCATTGCTCGGCAACAGTTTTCGCCGGGCAGCGGCCAGAATAAAGAAGAAAGTGATCGCTAGCGCGATCGCAAGAAGATTGACAGCGGGGAGGCGTTCCGGGGCGTCTACTCACCGTTTTCCGGGCGTGGAGATCCGAAAGCAGGTGTGTCCAGGCATTTGGAGGGCGGATGTCTGACGTTAATTCTGGGACCTTCATCGCTGGATCCTTCGCACAGGGTAAGTAACTACAGGGCTAGTCTTGTTCTGCACAAAACTTTTTTTTAGCGTAGCAAGGCTGCACAAGCGATCTCAGCCTTGCTATACTAAAATACAATCCCCCATAGGTGGAGTCTAGTTGATCGCACGAGCAGCAAAAAGAGGCGGCGTCTAGTTGATTGCACGAGCAGCAAAAAGAGCAGCGTAATGTGTAAAATGGGAACACTTGCCTGCCGCAATGTGTAAAATGGGGACACGTGCCTGCTGTAATGTGTAAAATGGGGACTCTTGCTTGCGTAATGTGTAAAATGGGGACACTTGCCTGCCGCAATGTGTAAAATGAATGGGGACACGTGCCTGCTGTAATGTGTAAAATGGGGACTCTTGCCTGCCGTACTGTGTAAAATGGGGAGACGTGCCTGCTGTAATGTGTAAAATGGGGACTCTTGCCTGCATAATGTGTAAAATGGGGACACTTGCCTGCCGCAATGTGTAAAATGGGGACACGTGCCTGCTGTAATGTGTAAAATGGGGACTCTTTCCTGCCGTACTGTGTAAAATGGGGACACTTGCCTGCCGCAATGTGTAAAATGGGGACACGTGCCTGCTGTAATGTGTAAAATGGGGACTCTTGCTTGCGTAATGTGTAAAATGGGGACACTTGCCTGCCGCAATGTGTAAAATGAATGGGGACACGTGCCTGCTGTAATGTGTAAAATGGGGACTCTTGCCTGCCGTACTGTGTAAAATGGGGAGACGTGCCTGCTGTAATGTGTAAAATGGGGACTCTTGCCTGCATAATGTGTAAAATGGGGACACTTGCCTGCCGCAATGTGTAAAATGGGGACACGTGCCTGCTGTAATGTGTAAAATGGGGACTCTTTCCTGCCGTACTGTGTAAAATGGGGACACTTGCCTGCCGCAATGTGTAAAATGGGGACACGTGTCTGCTGTAATGTGTAAAATTGGGACTCTTGCCTGCCGTACTGTGTAAAATGGGGACACTTGCCTGCTGCACTGTGTAAAATGGGGACACTTGCCTGCCGCAATGTGTAAAATGGGGACACGTGCCTGCTGTAATGTGTAAAATGGGGACTCCTGCCTGCATAATGTGTAAAATGGGGACACTTGCCTGCCGCAATGTGTAAAATGGGGACACGTGTCTGCTGTAATGTGTAAAATTGGGACTCTTGCCTGCCGTACTGTGTAAAATGGGGACACTTGCCTGCTGCACTGTGTGAAATGGGTACACGTGCCTGCGTAATGTGTAAAATGGGGACACTTGCCTGCCGCAATGTGTAAAATGGGGACACGTGCCTGCTGTAATGTGTAAAATGGGACTCTTGCCTGCCGTACTGTATAAAATGGGGACAGTTGCCTGCCGCAATGTGTAAAATGGGGACACATACCTGGTGGCCTTGTTCAACCTGCCCCTCATCCTCGAAGGCCAATGATGCATGCAAGGCGACGTATCTTTCATTCCCGTGTTAGTCTTTTTGGAATGCCAGATGACGTGGTGGTGCGACCCTATAGGCTGCCACCTCATGTCATCTTAGATACTCTCTGAATAATAGAGAATGATCTGGAGGGTTCAATATGGCATCCTACAGCAATTCCACCACTGACACAATTCCTTGCTGTCTTACATTTCTGCGCCTCAGGGTCCTACCAGCATGTGGTTGGAGTCCTAGTAGGCGTCTCCCAGGCAGCATTTTCAAGGATCCTGAGGCACGTAATTGCTGCTTTCTTGAAAAGAATGAAGCAGTTAATTTCAATGCCATTGGATGTGGGGTCCCTAGCTGTGGTGAAGCGGCAATTCCATGAAGGGGGTAGTCACTTCCCACACGTTACTGGGGTAGTGGATGGGACACACGTTCCACTTATGCCACCAACACATAATGAAGAAATCTTTAGGAACAGAAAAATGTTCCACTCTTTGAATGTGATGGTTGTTTGTGGCCCATCCCTCCAGATCCTTTCCCTGTATGCACGGTACCTAGGAAGTGCTCATGATTCCCACGTGGTCAGGCAATCAGGGATATGGCAAAGATTACGTTTGTTGGAAGGACAAGATGCGTGGATATTGGGTGACTTTGAGGCGCATCATGTAGTAAAGGTTCTTTTTATTTGTATTTGCCAGAAATAGTAAGTAAAATCGTGGTCCTGTGTGTAATCCTCCACAATATTGCTGTAAGGAGGCGTGTGGAGCTGCCTCAAAATGAGGTATTGGCCCCAGAGGATGAGGAGCCAGAGGTTGGCCCGACATGGAGAAAAGACATGCCCTAAGGTCAAGAATAGTGCAACAATATTTCAGGTAGGTTTGAGTTATGAGCACGTCAGACAAGTGTTTAATGGTTTTTTTGAAAATCATATTTTTGTAATGTATAACATATTTATTTATTAATAAAAAAACAATGCCATACCAAATTGTTGGCAGATTTGGAGTTGCTTACAAACATTATTACAGGTTTTTTTTTTTGGATACAACAATTAGAGCAATGTTAGTGGTTGAACATAAAAAAATATTGAAGGTTTTTCTAATCCAAAATAAACATGTCATGAGTTAATGAACACCAGTAGTGTTGTGTTGACAACATATATATTGTTTATAAGAACAATGATGTAATGTTTGTATTGTGACATTACAATGTTTAAAAAAAACAAAAACCTGCTGCATATGTGTTTGATTGCGATGCCTTTATGTGTATTAAATGTTGCTGTTGTTGTTTTTCAAAAACTAACACAACGATCCTGCAATGTATAGTTGAGTGCAGAACATAAATGAAAGGTACGTTTTTTGCAAATTTTCTAAGTACAGTAGCATACACTCGCAATTGCGTATGCAACCGAGAGTACGGACCATACTGTTAATGTGTATTAATATTAGTGATGAGCGGGTTCGGTTTCTCGGAAACCGAACCCCCCCGAACTTCACCCTTTTTACACGGGTCCGAGCCATACTCGGATTCTCCCGTATGGTTCGGGTAACCCGAGCGCGCCCGAACGTCATCATCCCGCTGTCGGATTCTCGCGAGATTCGGATTCTATATAAGCAGCCGCGCGTCGCCGCCATTTTCACTCGTGCATTGGAAATGTTAGGGAGAGGACGTGGCTGGCGTCCTCTCCGTTATTGTTGAACTTGATTGTGCTGTGCACTATTGCTTAATTGTGGGGAGGGCTGGGGAGCAGCTGTATATAGGAGGAGTACAGTGCAGAGTTTTGCTGATCAGTGACCACCAGTTATCTGTTCTCTGCCTGAAAAAAACGCTCCATATCTGTGTTCACAGTGTGCTGCATATATCTGTGCTCACACTGCTTAATTGTGGGGACTGGGGAGCAGCTGTATTATATAGCAGGAGTACAGTGCAGAGTTTTGCTGACAGTGACCACCAGTATACGTTGTCTGCCTGAAAAACACTCCATATCTGTGCTCAGTGTGCTGCTTTATTGTGGGGACTGGGGACCACCAGTATAATATTATATAGGAGGAGTACAGTGCAGAGTTTTGCTGACCAGTGACCACCAGTATATAATATATAGCATTACGGTACAGTAGGCCACTGCTGTACCTACCTCTGTGTCGTCATTAAGTATACTATCCATCTACATTCTATACCTGTGGTGCATTTTAGTTTTGTAGTTTGCTGACACAGTGACCACCAGTATACTACATATAGCAGTACGGAAGGCCACTGCTGTACCTACCTCTGTGTCGTCATTAAGTATACTATCCATCTACATTCTATACCTGTGGTGCATTTTAGTTTTGCAGTTTGCTGACACAGTGACCACCAGTATACTATATATAGCAGTACGGAAGGCCACTGTTGTACCTACCTCTGTGTCGTCATTCATTAAGTATACTATCCATCTACATTCTATACCTGTGGTGCATTTTAGTTTTGCAGTTTGCTGACACAGTGACCACCAGTATACTATAGCAGTACGGAAGGCCACTGCTGTACCTACCTCTGTGTCGTCATTCATTAAGTATACTATCCATCTACATTCTATACCTGTGGTGCATTTTAGTTTTGCAGTTTGCTGACACAGTGACCACCAGTATACTATATATAGCAGTACGGTACGGAAGGCCACTGCTGTACCTACCTCTGTGTCGTCATTCATTAAGTATACTATCCATCTACATTCTATACCTGTGGTGCATTTTAGTTTTGCAGTTTGCTGACACAGTGACCACCAGTATACTATAGCAGTACGGAAGGCCACTGCTGTACCTACCTCTGTGTCGTCATTCATGAAGTATACTATCCATCTACATTCTATACCTGTGGTGCATTTTAGTTTTGCCGTTTGCTGACACAGTGACCACCAGTATACTATATATAGCAGTACGGAAGGCCACTGCTGTACCTACCTCTGTGTCGTCATTCATTAAGTATACTATCCATCTACATTCTTTACCTGTGGTGCATTTTAGTTTTGCAGTTTGCTGACACAGTGACCACCAGTAAACTATAGCAGTACGGTAGGCCACTGCTGTACCTACCTCTGTGTCGTCATTCATTAAGTATACTATCCATCTACATTCTATACCTGTGGTGCATTTTAGTTTTGCAGTTTGCTGACACAGTGACCACCAGTATACTATAGCAGTACGGAAGGCCACTGCTGTACCTACCTCTGTGTCGTCATTCATTAAGTATACTATCCATCTACATTCTATACCTGTGGTGCATTTTAGTTTTGCCGTTTGCTGACACAGTGACCACCAGTATACTATATATAGCAGTACGGAAGGCCACTGCTGTACCTACCTCTGTGTTGTCATTCATTAAGTATACTATCCATCTACATTCTATACCTGTGGTGCATTTTAGTTTTGCAGTTTGCTGACACAGTGACCACCAGTGAACTATAGCAGTACGGTAGGCCACTGCTGTACCTACCTCTGTGTCGTCATTCATTAAGTATACTATCCATCTACATTCTATACCTGTGGTGCATTTTAGTTTTGCAGTTTGCTGACACAGTGACCACCAGTATACTATATATAGCAGTACGGTACGGAAGGCCACTGCTGTACCTACCTCTGTGTCGTCATTCATTAAGTATACTATCCATCTACATTCTATACCTGTGGTGCATTTTAGTTTTGCAGTTTGCTGACACAGTGACCACCAGTATACTATAGCAGTACGGTAGGCCACTGCTGTACCTACCTCTGTGTCGTCATTCATTAAGTATACTATCCATCTACATTCTATACCTGTGGTGCATTTTAGTTTTGCCGTTTGCTGACACAGTGACCACCAGTATACTATATATAGCAGTACGGAAGGCCACTGCTGTACCTACCTCTGTGTTGTCATTCATTAAGTATACTATCCATCTACATTCTATACCTGTGGTGCATTTTAGTTTTGCAGTTTGCTGACACAGTGACCACCAGTGAACTATAGCAGTACGGTAGGCCACTGCTGTACCTACCTCTGTGTCGTTATTCATTAAGTATACTATCCATCTCTTTTATCCGCCTCTTTTTTTCTTTGCATCATGTGCTGTTTGGGGACTATTTTTTTGAAGTGCCATCCTTCCTGACACTGCAGTGCCACGCCTAGATGGGCCAGGTGTTTGTGTCGGCCACTTGTGTCGCTTAGCTTAGTCTCGCAGCGACGTTGGTGCGCCTCTTTTTTTTCTTTGCATCATGTGCTGTTTGGGGACTATTTTTTTGAAGTGCCATCCTGTCTGACACTGCAGTGCCACTCCTAGATGGGCCAGGTGTTTGTGTCTGATACTTGTGTCGCTTAGCTTAGTCTCACAGCGACCTTGGTGCGCCTCTTTTTTTCTTTGCATCATGTACTGTTTGGGGACTATTTTTTTGAAGTGCCATCCTGTCTGACACTGCAGTGCCACTCCTAGATGGGCCAGGTGTTTGTGTCGGCCACTTGTGTCGCTTAGCTTAGTCTCACAGCGACCTTGGTGCGTCTCTTTTTTTCTTTGCATCATGTGCTGTTTGGGGACTATTTTTTTGAAGTGCCATCCTGTCTGACACTGCAGTGCCACTCCTAGATGGGCCAGGTGTTTGTGTCGGCCACTAGGGTCGCTTAGCTTAGCCATCCAGCGACCTCGGTGCAAATTTTAGGACTAAAAATAATATTGTGAGGTGTTCAGAATAGACTGGAAATGAGTGGAAATTATGGTTATTGAGGTTAATAAAACTATGGGATCAAAATGACCCCCAAATTCTATGATTTAAGCTGTTTTTTAGGTTTTTTTGTAAAAAAACACCCGAATCCAAAACACACCCGAATCCGACAAAAAAATTTCGGTGAGGTTTTGCCAAAACGCGTCCGAATCCAAAACACGGCTGCGGAACCGAATCCAAAACCAAAACACAAAACCCGAAAAATGTCCGGTGCACATCACTAATTAATATCATTAAAACTAATTTGTATTTATTAGCGTCACAGCTGTTGACCAATCAACAGCGGGCAGACAGTATAAATATTTGCAAGTTAGCTGAAGACGCCATTGGCACAATGTGAGCTGACACATTTACTATGAGGGAGCTGCTGCTCCTCACCTCATTTATGGACCGCCTCATAGGCCGCACGGGCCCATATGTGTCAAGCGCTCGTAAGCGTGCGGCCTACGCGGAGGTCCAGAGAAAACTACGGGTGAGGCTTCGCTCTCGGCGGACCATTGTCCAATTGGAGCAGTGGTGGTCAGACCTCCACCGTCGTCAGCTGTGCTTGCTGGCACAACTGCGCCAGCAGATAACAGCCAGTAAGCAATGCATACTGTAGTATTTGTGTATACATGAGTGTTTTTGCAGTTTAATGTTGCATAATATTTGCATGCATAAATGTGTGTATGTTGTTTAGCCTGCATATATTGAGAATGTATGTTGGTATATGCACTTTTTTGTTTGGATGTTTGTTCTGAATATATAGAGTATGTGTGAGTTGTGTGTTGAGTAAAGTACAAACATTAGCATAGCAGTAAGAATTGTGTGTTTATTTGTAGCATCATTTTTTTTTTTTTTCTTATTTTAAATGTAGGTTTCATGTTGATTATTGAGTAGGGTTTTTTGCTGTGGTCCGGACCAGAGTGTCTGGTTACCATGGAGATTATATGAACACTTCGGTGTTCTAACGTGTTTTGGTTGCCGCCGGAGCCCGTCCAGTGTCATAGATATTGTGTATGGAACGCATAGCGGCATTATGTAACTTCCTGGTGCGCTACCCGGAAGTCACAAACGGTCTCGGCGCCACCCAGCTCACATTCACGGGATTAGTGGGGACTTGTGGAAAATGAATATGTTTGTGTATTTAAGGTATGTACTGTTGTAGAGATGAGCGCCTGAAATTTTTTCGGGTTTTGTGTTTTGGTTTTGGGTTCGGTTCCGCGGCCGTGTTTTGGGTTCGACCGCGTTTTGGCAAAACCTCACCGAATTTTTTTTGTCGGATTCGGGTGTGTTTTGGATTCGGGTGTTTTTTTCAAAAAACACTAAAAAACAGCTTAAATCATAGAATTTGGGGGTCATTTTGATCCCAAAGTATTATTAACCTCAAAAACCATAATTTACACTCATTTTCAGTCTATTCTGAATACCTCACACCTCACAATATTATTTTTAGTCCTAAAATTTGCACCGAGGTCGCTGTGTGAGTAAGATAAGCGACCCTAGTGGCCGACACAAACACCAGGCCCATCTAGGAGTGGCACTGCAGTGTCACGCAGGATGTCCCTTCCAAAAAACCCTCCCCAAACAGCACATGACGCAAAGAAAAAAAGAGGCGCAATGAGGTAGCTGTGTGAGTAAGATTAGCGACCCTAGTGGCCGACACAAACACCGGGCCCATCTAGGAGTGGCACTGCAGTGTCACGCAGGATGGCCCTTCCAAAAAACCCTCCCCAAACAGCACATGACGCAAAGAAAAAAAGAGGCGCAATGAGGTAGCTGTGTGAGTAAGATTAGCGACCCTAGTGGCCGACACAAACACCGGGCCCATCTAGGAGTGGCACTGCAGTGTCACGCAGGATGGCCCTTCCAAAAAACCCTCCCCAAACAGCACATGACGCAAAGAAAAAAAGAGGCGCAATGAGGTAGCTGTGTGAGTAAGATTAGCGACCCTAGTGGCCGACACAAACACCGGGCCCATCTAGGAGTGGCACTGCAGTGTCACGCAGGATGTCCCTTCCAAAAAACCCTCCCCAAACAGCACATGACGCAAAGAAAAAAAGAGGCGCAATGAGGTAGCTGTGTGAGTAAGATTAGCGACCCTAGTGGCCGACACAAACACCGGGCCCATCTAGGAGTGGCACTGCAGTGTCACGCAGGATGTCCCTTCCAAAAAACCCTCCCCAAACAGCACATGACGCAAAGAAAAAAAGAGGCGCAATGAGGTAGCTGACTGTGTGAGTAAGATTAGCGACCCTAGTGGCCGACACAAACACCGGGCCCATCTAGGAGTGGTACTGCAGTGTCACGCAGGATGTCCCTTCCAAAAAAACCCTCCCCAATCAGCACATGATGCAAAGAAAAAGAAAAGAAAAAAGAGGTGCAAGATGGAATTGTCCTTGGGCCCTCCCACCCACCCTTATGTTGTATAAACAAAACAGGACATGCACACTTTAACCAACCCATCATTTCAGTGACAGGGTCTGCCACACGACTGTGACTGATATGACGGGTTGGTTTGGACCCCCCCCAAAAAAGAAGCAATTAATCTCTCCTTGCACAAACTGGCTCTACAGAGGCAAGATGTCCACCTCATCTTCACCCTCCGATATATCACCGTGTACATCCCCCTCCTCACAGATTATCAATTCGTCCCCACTGGAATCCACCATCTCAGCTCCCTGTGTACTTTGTGGAGGCAATTGCTGCTGGTCAATGTCTCCGCGGAGGAATTGATTATAATTCATTTTAATGAACATCATCTTCTCCACATTTTCTGGATGTAACCTCGTACGCCGATTGCTGACAAGGTGAGCGGCGGCACTAAACACTCTTTCGGAGTACACACTTGTGGGAGGGCAACTTAGGTAGAATAAAGCCAGTTTGTGCAAGGGCCTCCAAATTGCCTCTTTTTCCTGCCAGTATAAGTACGGACTGTGTGACGTGCCTACTTGGATGCGGTCACTCATATAATCCTCCACCATTCTATCAATGTTGAGAGAATCATATGCAGTGACAGTAGACGACATGTCCGTAATCGTTGTCAGGTCCTTCAGTCCGGACCAGATGTCAGCATCAGCAGTCGCTCCAGACTGCCCTGCATCACCGCCAGCGGGTGGGCTCGGAATTCTGAGCCTTTTCCTCGCACCCCCAGTTGCGGGAGAATGTGAAGGAGGAGATGTTGACAGGTCGCGTTCCGCTTGACTTGACAATTTTGTCACCAGCAGGTCTTTCAACCCCAGCAGACCTGTGTCTGCCGGAAAGAGAGATCCAAGGTAGGCTTTAAATCTAGGATCGAGCACGGTGGCCAAAATGTAGTGCTCTGATTTCAACAGATTGACCACCCGTGAATCCTTGTTAAGCGAATTAAGGGCTGCATCCACAAGTCCCACATGCCTAGCGGAATCGCTCCCTTTTAGCTCCTTCTTCAATGCCTCCAGCTTCTTCTGCAAAAGCCTGATGAGGGGAATGACCTGACTCAGGCTGGCAGTGTCTGAACTGACTTCACGTGTGGCAAGTTCAAAGGGCATCAGAACCTTGCACAACGTTGAAATCATTCTCCACTGCACTTGAGACAGGTGCATTCCACCTACTATATCGTGCTCAATTGTATAGGCTTGAATGGCCTTTTGCTGCTCCTCCAACCTCTGAAGCATATAGAGGGTTGAATTCCACCTCGTTACCACTTCTTGCTTCAGATGATGGCAGGGCAGGTTCAGTAGTTTTTGGTGGTGCTCCAGTTTTCTGTACGTGGTGCCTGTACGCCGAAAGTGTCCCGCAATTCTTCTGGCCACCGACAGCATCTCTTGCACGCCCCTGTCGTTTTTTAAAAAATTCTGCACCACCAAATTCAAGGTATGTGCAAAACATGGGACGTGCTGGAATTGGCCCAGATTTAATGCACACACAATATTGCTGGCGTTGTCCGATGCCACAAATCCACAGGAGAGTCCAATTGGGGTAAGCCATTCCGCGATGATCTTCCTCAGTTGCCGTAAGAGGTTTTCAGCTGTGTGCGTATTCTGGAAAGCGGTGATACAAAGCGTAGCCTGCCTAGGAAAGAGTTGGCGTTTGCGAGATGCTGCTACTGGTGCCGCCGCTGCTGTTCTTGCGGCGGGAGTCCATACATCTACCCAGTGGGCTGTCACAGTCATATAGTCCTGACCCTGCCCTGCTCCACTTGTCCACATGTCCGTGGTTAAGTGGACATTGGGTACAGCTGCATTTTTTAGGACACTGGTGACTCTTTTTCTGAGGTCTGTGTACATTTTCGGTATCGCCTGCCTAGAGAAATGGAACCTAGATGGTATTTGGTACCGGGGACACAGTACCTCCAACAAGTCTCTAGTTGGCTCTGCAGTAATGATGGATACCGGAACCACGTTTCTCACCACCCAGGATGCCAAGGCCTCAGTTATCCGCTTTGCAGTAGGATGACTGCTGTGATATTTCATCTTCCTCGCAAAGGACTGTTGAACAGTCAATTGCTTACTGGAAGTAGTACAAGTGGGCTTACGACTTCCCCTCTGGGATGACCATCGACTCCCAGCGGCAACAACAGCAGCGCCAGCAGCAGTAAGCGTTACACGCAAGGATGCATCGGAGGAATCCCAGGCAGGAGAGGACTCGTCAGAATTGCCAGTGACATGGCCTGCAGGACTATTGGCATTCCTGGGGAAGGAGGAAATTGACACTGAGGGAGTTGGTGGGGTGGTTTGCGTGAGCTTGGTTACAAGAGGAAGGGATTTACTGGTCAGTGGACTGCTTCCGCTGTCACCCAAAGTTTTTGAACTTGTCACTGACTTATTATGAATGCGCTGCAGGTGACGTATAAGGGAGGATGTTCCGAGGTGGTTAACGTCCTTACCCCTACTTATTACAGCTTGACAAAGGGAACACACGGCTTGACACCTGTTGTCCGCATTTCTGGTGAAATACCTCCACACCGAAGAGCTGATTTTTTTGGTATTTTCACCTGGCATGTCAACGGCCATATTCCTCCCACGGACAACAGGTGTCTCCCCGGGTGCCTGACTTAAACAAACCACCTCACCATCAGAATCCTCCTGGTCAATTTCCTCCCCAGCGCCAGCAACACCCATATCCTCCTCATCCTGGTGTACTTCAACACTGACATCTTCAATCTGACTATCAGGAACTGGACTGCGGGTGCTCCTTCCAGCACTTGCAGGGGGCGTGCAAATGGTGGAAGGCGCATGCTCTTCACGTCCAGTGTTGGGAAGGTCAGGCATCGCAACCGACACAATTGGACTCTCCTTGTGGATTTGGGATTTCAAAGAACGCACAGTTCTTTGCGGTGCTTTGCCTTTTGCCAGCTTGAGTCTTTTCAGTTTTCTAGCGAGAGGCTGAGTGCTTCCATCCTCATGTGAAGCTGAACCACTAGCCATGAACATAGGCCAGGGCCTCAGCCGTTCCTTGCCACTCCGTGTGGTAAATGGCATATTGGCAAGTTTACGCTTCTCCTCCGACAATTTTATTTTAGGTTTTGGAGTCCTTTTTTTACTGATATTTGGTGTTTTGGTTTTGACATGCTCTGTACTATGCCATTGGGCATCGGCCTTGGCAGACGACGTTGCTGGCATTTCATCGTCTCGGCCATGACTAGTGGCAGCAGCTTCAGCACGAGGTGGAAGTGGATCTTGATCTTTCCCTAATTTTGGAACCTCAACATTTTTGTTCTCCATATTTTAATAGGCACAACTAAAAGGCACCTCAGGTAAACAATGGAGATGGATGGATTGGATACTAGTATACAATTATGGATGGGCTGCCGAGTGCCGACACAGAGGTAGCCACAGCCGTGAACTACCGCACTGTACTGTGTCTGCTGCTAATATATAGACTGGTTGATAAAGAGATAGTATACTCGTAACTAGTATGTATGTATAAAGAAAGAAAAAAAAAACACGGTTAGGTGGTATATACAATTATGGACGGGCTGCCGAGTGCCGACACAGAGGTAGCCACAGCCGTGAACTACCGCACTGTACTGTGTCTGCTGCTAATATATAGACTGGTTGATAAAGAGATAGTATACTCGTAACTAGTATGTATGTATAAAGAAAGAAAAAAAAAACCACGGTTAGGTGGTATATACAATTATGGACGGGCTGCCGAGTGCCGACACAGAGGTAGCCACAGCCGTGAACTACCGCACTGTACTGTGTCTGCTGCTAATATATAGACTGGTTGATAAAGAGATAGTATACTCGTAACTAGTATGTATGTATAAAGAAAGAAAAAAAAACCACGGTTAGGTGGTATATACAATTATGGACGGGCTGCCGAGTGCCGACACAGAGGTAGCCACAGCCGTGAACTACCGCACTGTACTGTGTCTGCTGCTAATATATAGACTGGTTGATAAAGAGATAGTATACTCGTAACTAGTATGTATGTATAAAGAAAGAAAAAAAAACCACGGTTAGGTGGTATATACAATTATGGACGGGCTGCCGAGTGCCGACACAGAGGTAGCCACAGCCGTGAACTACCGCACTGTACTGTGTCTGCTGCTAATATATAGACTGGTTGATAAAGAGATAGTATACTCGTAACTAGTATGTATGTATAAAGAAAGAAAAAAAAACCACGGTTAGGTGGTATATACAATTATGGACGGGCTGCCGAGTGCCGACACAGAGGTAGCCACAGCCGTGAACTACCGCACTGTACTGTGTCTGCTGCTAATATATAGACTGGTTGATAAAGAGATAGTATACTCGTAACTAGTATGTATGTATAAAGAAAGAAAAAAAAAACACGGTTAGGTGGTATATACAATTATGGACGGGCTGCCGAGTGCCGACACAGAGGTAGCCACAGCCGTGAACTACCGCACTGTACTGTGTCTGCTGCTAATATATAGACTGGTTGATAAAGAGATAGTATACTCGTAACTAGTATGTATGTATAAAGAAAGAAAAAAAAACCACGGTTAGGTGGTATATACAATTATGGACGGGCTGCCGAGTGCCGACACAGAGGTAGCCACAGCCGTGAACTACCGCACTGTACTGTGTCTGCTGCTAATATATAGACTGGTTGATAAAGAGATAGTATACTCGTAACTAGTATGTATGTATAAAGAAAGAAAAAAAAACCACGGTTAGGTGGTATATACAATTATGGACGGGCTGCCGAGTGCCGACACAGAGGTAGCCACAGCCGTGAACTACCGCACTGTACTGTGTCTGCTGCTAATATATAGACTGGTTGATAAAGAGATAGTATACTCGTAACTAGTATGTATGTATAAAGAAAGAAAAAAAAACCACGGTTAGGTGGTATATACAATTATGGACGGGCTGCCGAGTGCCGACACAGAGGTAGCCACAGCCGTGAACTACCGCACTGTACTGTGTCTGCTGCTAATATAGACTGGTTGATAAAGAGATAGTATACTACTAATATTATATACTGGTGGTCAGGTCACTGGTCACTAGTCACACTGGCAGTGGCACTCCTGCAGCAAAAGTGTGCACTGTTTAATTTTAATATAATATTATGTACTCCTGGCTCCTGCTATAACCTATAACTGGCACTGCAGTAGTGCTCCCCAGTCTCCCCCACAATTATAAGCTGTGTGAGCTGAGCAGTCAGACAGATATATAATATATATATAGATGATGCAGCACACTGGCCTGAGCCTGAGCAGTGCACACAGATATGGTATGTGACTGACTGAGTCACTGTGTGTATCGCTTTTTTCAGGCAGAGAACGGATATATTAAATAAACTGCACTGTGTGTCTGGTGGTCACTCACTATATAATATATTATGTACTCCTGGCTCCTGCTATAACCTATAACTGGCACTGCAGTAGTGCTCCCCAGTCTCCCCCACAATTATAAGCTGTGTGAGCTGAGCAGTCAGACAGATATATATAATATTATATATAGATAATAGATGATGCAGCACACTGGCCTGAGCCTGAGCAGTGCACACAGATATGGTATGTGACTGAGTCACTGTGTGCTGTGTATCGCTTTTTTCAGGCAGAGAACGGATTATAAATAAAAGTGGTGGTCACTGGTCACTATCAGCAAAACTCTGCACTGTACACTACTGAGTACTCCTAATGCTCCCCAAAATTAGTAAATCAAGTGTCTCTCTAATCTATTCTAATTCTAAACGGAGAGGACGCCAGCCACGTCCTCTCCCTATCAATCTCAATGCACGTGTGAAAATGGCGGCGACGCGGGCTCCTTATATAGAATCCGAGTCTCGCGATAGAATCCGAGCCTCGCGAGAATCCGACAGCGTCATGATGACGTTCGGGCGCGCTCGGGTTAACCGAGCAAGGCGGGAAGATCCGAGTCGCTCGGACCCGTGAAAAAAAACTAGAGATGAGCGCCTGAAATTTTTCGGGTTTTGTGTTTTGGTTTTGGGTTCGGTTCCGCGGCCGTGTTTTGGGTTCGAACGCGTTTTGGCAAAACCTCACCGAATTTTTTTTGTCGGATTCGGGTGTGTTTTGGATTCGGGTGTTTTTTTCCAAAAACACTAAAAACAGCTTAAATCATAGAATTTGGGGGTCATTTTGATCCCAAAGTATTATTAACCTCAAAAACCATAATTTACACTCATTTTCAGTCTATTCTGAATACCTCACACCTCACAATATTATTTTTAGTCCTAAAATTTGCACCGAGGTCGCTGTGTGAGTAAGATAAGCGACCCTAGTGGCCGACACAAACACCGGGCCCATCTAGGAGTGGCACTGCAGTGTCACGCAGGATGTCCCTTCCAAAAAACCCTCCCCAAACAGCACATGACGCAAAGAAAAAAAGAGGCGCAATGAGGTAGCTGTGTGAGTAAGATTAGCGACCCTAGTGGCCGACACAAACACCGGGCCCATCTAGGAGTGGCACTGCAGTGTCAGGCAGGATGGCCCTTCAAAAAAATACTCCCCAAACAGCACATGACGCAAAGAAAAATGAAAGAAAAAAGAGGAAGGTCAGGCATCGCAACCGACACAATTGGACTCTCCTTGGGGATTTGTGATTTCGAAGAACGCACAGTTCTTTGCTGTGCTTTTGCCAGCTTAAGTCTTTTCTTTTTTCTAGCGAGAGGATGAGTGCTTCCATCCTCATGTGAAGCTGAACCACTAGCCATGAACATAGGCCAGGGCCTCAGCCGTTCCTTGCCACTTCGTGTGGTAAATGGCATATTGGCAAGTTTACGCTTCTCCTCCGACAATTTTATTTTAGGTTTTGGAGTCCTTTTTTTACTGATATTTGGTGTTTTGGTTTTGACATGCTCTGTACTATGCCATTGGGCATCGGCCTTGGCAGACGACGTTGCTGGCATTTCATCGTCTCGGCCATGACTAGTGGCAGCAGCTTCAGCACGAGGTGGAAGTGGATCTTGATCTTTCCCTAATTTTGGAACCTCAACATTTTTGTTCTCCATATTTTAATAGGCACAACTAAAAGGCACCTCAGGTAAACAATGGAGATGGATGGATTGGATACTAGTATACAATTATGGACGGGCTGCCGAGTGCCGACACAGAGGTAGCCACAGCCGTGAACTACCGCACTGTACTGTGTCTGCTGCTAATATATAGACTGGTTGATAAAGAGATAGTATACTCGTAACTAGTATGTATGTATAAAGAAAGAAAAAAAACCACGGTTAGGTGGTATATACAATTATGGACGGGCTGCCGAGTGCCGACACAGAGGTAGCCACAGCCGTGAACTACCGCACTGTACTGTGTCTGCTGCTAATATATAGACTGGTTGATAAAGAGATAGTATACTCGTAACTAGTATGTATGTATAAAGAAAGAAAAAAAAACCACGGTTAGGTGGTATATACAATTATGGACGGGCTGCCGAGTGCCGACACAGAGGTAGCCACAGCCGTGAACTACCGCACTGTACTGTGTCTGCTGCTAATATATAGACTGGTTGATAAAGAGATAGTATACTCGTAACTAGTATGTATGTATAAAGAAAGAAAAAAAAACCACGGTTAGGTGGTATATACAATTATGGACGGGCTGCCGAGTGCCGACACAGAGGTAGCCACAGCCGTGAACTACCGCACTGTACTGTGTCTGCTGCTAATATATAGACTGGTTGATAAAGAGATAGTATACTACTAATATTATATACTGGTGGTCAGGTCACTGGTCACTAGTCACACTGGCAGTGGCACTCCTGCAGCAAAAGTGTGCACTGTTTAATTTTAATATAATATTATGTACTCCTGGCTCCTGCTATAACCTATAACTGGCACTGCAGTAGTGCTCCCCAGTCTCCCCCACAATTATAAGCTGTGTGAGCTGAGCAGTCAGACAGATATATAATATATATAGATGATGCTGCACACTGGCCTGAGCCTGAGCAGTGCACACAGATATGGTATGTGACTGAGTCACTGTGTGCTGTGTATCGCTTTTTTCAGGCAGAGAACGGATTATAAATAAAAGTGGTGGTCACTGGTCACTATCAGCAAAACTCTGCACTGTACACTACTGAGTACTCCTAATGCTCCCCAAAATTAGTAAATCAAGTGTCTCTCTAATCTATTCTAATTCTAAACGGAGAGGACGCCAGCCACGTCCTCTCCCTATCAATCTCAATGCACGTGTGAAAATGGCGGCGACGTGCGGCTCCTTATATAGAATCCGAGTCTCGCGATAGAATCCGAGCCTCGCGAGAATCCGACAGCGTCATGATGACGTTCGGGCGCGCTCGGGTTAACCGAGCAAGGCGGGAAGATCCGAGTCGCTCGGACCCGTGAAAAAAAACATGAAGTTCTGGCGGGTTCGGATTCAGAGAAACCGAACCCGCTCATCTCTAAAAAAAACATGAAGTTCTGGCGGGTTCGGATTCAGAGAAACCGAACCCGCTCATCTCTATACTGTTGTGGGTTCACTGTGAGTTCTTGATAAAGGTGGAGACACCGAAACGTTGAACAGAGCCTGACTTTGCAGTCGTGTGATTTCTTGTATACAGACCAGTGAGTGCCGCCTACAAACCATGGATATATCAAGGGTGAGTTTTCTCCCGGGAGGAGGGCACCGTAGCAAGTAATATTGTACAGTGGGAGTGCCGGCTCATTTTGTATTGTGAATATGTCTCCCATGTTGTGACGGCATGGCACCCAGATAAATGTATTAATCTTACCTTTTTCTACTGCACAAACAGTGGTTCAGTGACCCTTTTAGCTCAGGATTAACCCCCTGTGTTATCTCGTGTATTGCACCCACATCTGTTTGACCAATGACTTCAATATATTGGTTAAAGCAAGAGCTAGAGATGTGCGGCTGGCACTTTTCGTGTTTTGTGTTTTGGTTTTGGTTCTAATTCCATTTTCGTGTTTTGGTTTTGGCTTGGTTTTGCCAAAACCACCCTTTCGTGTTTTGGTTTTGGATCTGGATGATTTTTGGGGGGAAAAACCATAAAAACCGCTAAAATCACAGAATTTGGGGGTAATTTTGCTCCTACCGTATCAATTCCACTAATTTTCAGTCTATTCTGAACACCTCACAATATTGTTTTTAGGCCTAAAAGTTGCACCGAGGTGACTGTATTACAGCTAAGCGACACAAGTCTGTGGCACAAACACCTGGCCCATCTAGGAGTGGCACTGCAGTTACAGACAGGATGGCATTTAAAAAACTAGTCCCCAAACAGCACATGATGCAAAGAAGAAAAAGAGGTGCAATTAGGTAGCTGGATGGCCAAGTTAAACGACACAAGTGTGCGGCACAAACACCTGGCCCCAGAGCCGGCCCTAACCAATATGATGCTCTAGGCAAGATTTTGGCTGGTGCCCCCTAGCACCACCGCTAGTTCTGTAGGAGATGCCTGGCATGAGTCAGCTGGCAGCTCTGCTAACGTCGGGCGCCTTTTGTTTATGAAATTGCATCTTATTTGCACTGCTATGTGGCTAGGATGCACAAGCAGCTTCTGCTGATTAAAATGATATGCAGCATGCCTATATTCTGTGTATGACTGTGGCTGTATCTGCATACGAAATGCTACATTACAGTGATTTCCAGGAATACACACAATGTAGCATTTCATATGCAGATACAGCCTCAGTCACACACAGAAAATATGGGTGTAGTATGGTATGCCGGCGGCCGGGCTCCCGGCAACCAGCATTCCGGCGCCGGGAGCCCGACCGCCGGCATACCGACAGTGTGGCGAGTGTAAAGGAGCCCCTTGCAAGCTCGCTGCGCTCGCCACGCTGCGCTCGCCACGCTGCGAGCACGGTGGCGCGCTACGCACGCCGCGCTATTTTATTCTCCCTCCAGGGGGGTCGTGGACCCCCATGAGGGAGAATAGCTGTCGGCAGTGCTTAAAGTGGTCCTAGAGAGGTGGTGGAACTCACTCCCGTCCCCACGGTGCCCATCCAACAAAGGTATTGCGCGCGCCGCAAAAAAGGGCGTGGTCTAAAAAAGGGGCATGTTACACAATAGTAATAATGCCCACAGTAGTAGCACCCCATAATACACATAATGCCCACAGCAGTAGCGCCTCTTATACAATGCCCACAGTGGTAGTGCCCCTTATATAGAGCCCATAGTAGTGGTGCCCCTTATGCAATGCTCGCAATAGCAGTGCCCCTTATGACCCCAGGAGTGATTCCCCTTATGAAGTGCCCCCTTTACAATGCCCTCATTAGTAGTGCCCCCGGTAGTAATGCCCTTAATGGTAATGCCCCCAGTAGTAATGTTGCCTGTAGTAATGCCCCCAGTTGTTTAGCCCCTGTAGTTATGCCCCCTTGTAGTTTAGCCCCCAGTAGTAATGCCTCCAAGTAGTAATGCCCCCAGTAGTTTAGCCCCTGTAGTTACGCCCCCAGTAGTAATGCCACTGTAGTTATGCCCCCAGTAGTAATGCCCTCCTGTAGTTTGCCCCCTGTAGTTTGCCTCCCAGTAGTTTGCACCCAGTAGTAATGTCTCCCAGTAGATGCCCCTCTGTAGTTTGCCCCCCAGTAGTAATGCCCCCCCAGTAGTAATGCCCTCCTGTAGTTTGCCCCCAGTAGTAATGTCCCCCAGTAGTAATGCCCCTCAGTAGTTTGCCCCCCAGTAGTAATGGCCCCCAGTAAATGCCCCCGAGTAGTTTGTCCCCAGTAGATGCCCCTCAGTAGCTTTCCCCCCAGTAGTAATGCCCTTCTGTAGTTTGCCCCCTTGTAGTAATGTCCCCCAGTAGTACTGCCCCTCAGTAGTTTGCCCCACAGTAGTTTGCCCCCTTGTAGTTTGCCCCAGTAGTAATGTCCACCAGTAAATGCCCCCCAGTAAATGCCCCCCAGTAGTAATGCCCCCCAGTAGTTTGCCCCCCAGTAGTAATGCCCCCATAGTAATGCCCCCTCAGTAGTTTGCCCCCCAGCTGCTACACAAATAAAAAAAATAAAAAAACACAGCACACACAATACTTACCAAGCCCCGCTCCGTGTCCGGCCGCTGCAGTCCTCTCGCCGCCCGCTCCTCTGCACTATGAGAGAGACGTCATGACGTCTCTCCCATAGCGCGCACTGACTGAGCCGGAAGCCGGAGCTCAGTACTGAGCTCCTGCCTCCGGCTGCTGCTGTGCGGGGAGAGGGGTGCCCGCTGGTAACACACTCTCAGCGGGCGCCCATCATCTCCCTGCAGCGACGGGGACACATCGCCGGGTTAGGTGAGCCAGAGGAGGCGGAACTGCGTTCCGTCTCCAAGTGGAACTGACGGAACGCAGTTCCGCCCCGTTCCGGCTCACTTTAACCCCTGGCTGTCGGTATGCCGGGTGTCGGGATCCTGGTGCCAGTATACTGTGCGCTGGGATCCCGACATTCGGCATACTGAAGACCACCCAGAAAATATAGACATGCCACATATTATTTTAATCAGCAGAAGCTGCTGGTGCCTCTAAGCATACCAAATGCCCTAGGCATTTGCCTAGTTTGCCTATGCCTAAGGCTGACTCTGCCTGGCCCATCTAGGAGTGGCACTGCAGTTACAGACAGGATGGCACAAAAAAAACTAGTCCCCTAACAGCACATGATGCAAAGAAGAAAAAGAGGTGCAATGAGGTAGCAGGATGGCCAAGCTAAGCGACACAAGTGTGCGGCACAAACACCTGGCCCATCTAGGAGTGGCACTGCAGTTACAGACAGGATGGCACTTAAAAAAACTAGTCCCCAAACAGCACATGATGCAAAGAAGAAAAAGAGGTGCAAGATGGAATTGTCATTGGGTGCTCCCACCCACCCTTATGTTGTATAAACAGGACATGCACACTTTAACAAACCAGTCATTTCAGCGACAGGGTCTGCTACACGACTGTGGCAGAAATAACTGGTTTGTTTGGGCCCCCACCAAAAAAGAAGCAATCAATCTCTCCTTGCACAAACTGGCTCTACAGAGGCAAGATGTCCACCTCATCATCATCCTCCGATTCCTCACCCCTTTCACCATGTACATCCTCCTCACTGAGTATTAATTTGTACGCACTGGAATCCTCCATCACAGGTTCCTTTGTAAGTTCTGGAGGCAATTGCTGGTAAAGGTCTTCCCGGAAGACTTTATAATTCATTTTGATGAACATCATCTTATCCACATTTTGTGGAAGTAACCTCCTACGCCGATCGCTGACAAGGTTACCGGCTGCACTAAACACTCTTTCAGAGTACACACTGGAAGGGGGGCAACATAGGTAAAATAGAGCCAGTTTGTGCAAGGGCCTCCAAATTGCCTCTTTTTCCTGCCAGTATACGTACCGACTGTCTGACATGCCTACTTGGATGCTGTCACTCATATAAGCCTCCACCATTCTTTCAATGGTGACAGAATCATATGCAGTGACAGTAGACAACATGTCAGTAATCGTTGGCAGGTCCTTCAGTCTGGACCAGATGTCAGCTTTCGCTCCTGACTTCCCTGCATCACCGCCAGCGGGTGGGCTAGGAAATGTTATCCTTTTCCTTGCAGCCCCAGTGGCGGGAGAAATTGAAGGAGGAGCTGTTGATGGGTCACGTTCCGCTTGAGTTGACAAATAACTAACCAGCAGGTCTTTGCACATCTGCACACTTGTATCTGCTGGAAAGAGAGATACAACGTAGGCTTTAAACCTAGGATCGAGCATTGTGGCCAAAATGTAGTGCTCTGATTTCAACAGATTGACCACCCTTGAATCCTGGCAAAGCAAATGAAGGGCTCCATCCACAAGTCCCACATACTTTGCAGAATCGCTCCGTCTTAGCTCCTCCTCCAATCTCTCCAGCTGCTTCTGCAAAAAGCCTGATGAGGGGAAAGACCTGACTCAAGCTGGCAGTGTCTGAACTGACTTAACGTGTGGCAAGTTTGAAGGTTTGGAGAACCTTGCACAAGACGGAAATCATTCTCCACTGCTCTTGAGTCAGGTGCATTACCCCTCCTTTGCCTATATCGTAGAAGGATGTATAGGCTTGAATGGCCTTTTGCTGCTCCACCATCCTCTGAAGCATACAAACAATTTGGAAGCTGCTCAATCATACCTGGAGATAATTATATATCAGGTGCTGGAAGGGGGAGGGGTCATAGACAGACAAACAAAGAGGAAGGGGGGTGCAAATCCCCACCCCCAAATTCCCTTCCGCACACTGAAAATTACCTGTAACCATCCCTGAATCTATCTGGTAATAAAATTCAGAGAATTTGTCACAAATGTTTGCAAACACATGTTTAAGCTGCTGGCCACTTCACGGCTTCTCTGATACAGCAGTCCTAACTACTTAATAGCAGTGCCCACATTGGGCCATGTAATTTGTCACAGTACGCCTCATGATAAAGGTCATTACTAAAACATTTCCAGACAGAGAGCTAACTTACCAGGGAGCCACCCCCAGGATCTCCCATTGGCACTACAAGGAACAGCATGCCTTCCAAATGCTGCTCCCATTCAATGCCTCATGCACACAAGCAGACAAACAATTTGGAAGCTGCTCAATCATACCTGGAGATAATTATATATCAGGTGCTGGAAGGGGGAGGGGTCATAGACAGACAAACAAAGAGGAAGGGGGGTGCAAATCCCCACCCCCAAATTCCCTTCCGCACACTGAAAATTACCTGTAACCATCCCTGAATCTATCTGGTAATAAAATTCAGAGAATTTGTCACAAATGTTTGCAAACACATGTTTAAGCTGCTGGCCACTTCACGGCTTCTCTGATACAGCAGTCCTAACTACTTAATAGCAGTGCCCACATTGGGCCATGTAATTTGTCACAGTACGCCTCATGATAAAGGTCATTACTAAAACATTTCCAGACAGAGGGCCATGTAATTTGTCACAGTACGCCTCATGATAAAGGTCATTACTAAAACATTTCCAGACAGAGGGCTAACTTACCAGGGAGCCACCCCCAGGATCTCCCATTGGCACTACAAGGAACAGCATGCCTTCCAAATGCTGCTCCCATTCAATGCCTCATGCACACAAGCAGACAAACAATTTGGAAGCTGCTCAATCATACCTGGAGATAATTATATATCAGGTGCTGGAAGGGGGAGGGGTCATAGACAGACAAACAAAGAGGAAGGGGGGTGCAAATCCCCACCCCCAAATTCCCTTCCGCACACTGAAAATTACCTGTAACCATCCCTGAATCTATCTGGTAATAAAATTCAGAGAATTTGTCACAAATGTTTGCAAACACATGTTTAAGCTGCTGGCCACTTCACGGCTTCTCTGATACAGCAGTCCTAACTACTTAATAGCAGTGCCCACATTGGGCCATGTAATTTGTCACAGTACGCCTCATGATAAAGGTCATTACTAAAACATTTCCAGACAGAGAGCTAACTTACCAGGGAGCCACCCCCAGGATCTCCCATTGGCACTACAAGGAACAGCATGCCTTCCAAATGCTGCTCCCATTCAATGCCTCATGCACACAAGCAGACAAACAATTTGGAAGCTGCTCAATCATACCTGGAGATAATTATATATCAGGTGCTGGAAGGGGGAGGGGTCATAGACAGACAAACAAAGAGGAAGGGGGGTGCAAATCCCCACCCCCAAATTCCCTTCCGCACACTGAAAATTACCTGTAACCATCCCTGAATCTATCTGGTAATAAAATTCAGAGAATTTGTCACAAATGTTTGCAAACACATGTTTAAGCTGCTGGCCACTTCACGGCTTCTCTGATACAGCAGTCCTAACTACTTAATAGCAGTGCCCACATTGGGCCATGTAATTTGTCACAGTACGCCTCATGATAAAGGTCATTACTAAAACATTTCCAGACAGAGAGCTAACTTACCAGGGAGCCACCCCCAGGATCTCCCATTGGCACTACAAGGAACAGCATGCCTTCCAAATGCTGCTCCCATTCAATGCCTCATGCACACAAGCAGACAAACAATTTGGAAGCTGCTCAATCATACCTGGAGATAATTATATATCAGGTGCTGGAAGGGGGAGGGGTCATAGACAGACAAACAAAGAGGAAGGGGGGTGCAAATCCCCACCCCCAAATTCCCTTCCGCACACTGAAAATTACCTGTAACCATCCCTGAATCTATCTGGTAATAAAATTCAGAGAATTTGTCACAAATGTTTGCAAACACATGTTTAAGCTGCTGGCCACTTCACGGCTTCTCTGATACAGCAGTCCTAACTACTTAATAGCAGTGCCCACATTGGGCCATGTAATTTGTCACAGTACGCCTCATGATAAAGGTCATTACTAAAACATTTCCAGACAGAGAGCTAACTTACCAGGGAGCCACCCCCAGGATCTCCCATTGGCACTACAAGGAACAGCATGCCTTCCAAATGCTGCTCCCATTCAATGCCTCATGCACACAAGCAGACAAACAATTTGGAAGCTGCTCAATCATACCTGGAGATAATTATATATCAGGTGCTGGAAGGGGGAGGGGTCATAGACAGACAAACAAAGAGGAAGGGGGGTGCAAATCCCCACCCCCAAATTCCCTTCCGCACACTGAAAATTACCTGTAACCATCCCTGAATCTATCTGGTAATAAAATTCAGAGAATTTGTCACAAATGTTTGCAAACACATGTTTAAGCTGCTGGCCACTTCACGGCTTCTCTGATACAGCAGTCCTAACTACTTAATAGCAGTGCCCACATTGGGCCATGTAATTTGTCACAGTACGCCTCATGATAAAGGTCATTACTAAAACATTTCCAGACAGAGAGCTAACTTACCAGGGAGCCACCCCCAGGATCTCCCATTGGCACTACAAGGAACAGCATGCCTTCCAAATGCTGCTCCCATTCAATGCCTCATGCACACAAGCAGACAAACAATTTGGAAGCTGCTCAATCATACCTGGAGATAATTATATATCAGGTGCTGGAAGGGGGAGGGGTCATAGACAGACAAACAAAGAGAAAGGGGGGTGCAAATCCCCACCCCCAAATTCCCTTCCGCACACTGAAAATTACCTGTAACCATCCCTGAATCTATATTACCAGATAGATTCAGGGATGGTTACAGGTAATTTTCAGTGTGCGGAAGGGAATTTGGGGGTGGGGATTTGCACCCCCCTTCCTCTTTGTTTGTCTGTCTATGACCCCTCCCCCTTCCAGCACCTGATATATAATTATCTCCAGGTATGATTGAGCAGCTTCCAAATTGTTTGTCTGCTTGTGTGCATGAGGCATTGAATGGGAGCAGCATTTGGAAGGCATGCTGTTCCTTGTAGTGCCAATGGGAGATCCTGGGGGTGGCTCCCTGGTAAGTTAGCTCTCTGTCTGGAAATGTTTTAGTAATGACCTTTATCATGAGGCGTACTGTGACAAATTACATGGCCCAATGTGGGCACTGCTATTAAGTAGTTAGGACTGCTGTATCAGAGAAGCCGTGAAGTGGCCAGCAGCTTAAACATGTGTTTGCAAACATTTGTGACAAATTCTCTGAATTTTATTACCAGATAGATTCAGGGATGGTTACAGGTAATTTTCAGTGTGCGGAAGGGAATTTGGGGGTGGGGATTTGCACCCCCCTTCCTCTTTGTTTGTCTGTCTATGACCCCTCCCCCTTCCAGCACCTGATATATAATTATCTCCAGGTATGATTGAGCAGCTTCCAAATTGTTTGTCTGCTTGTGTGCATGAGGCATTGAATGGGAGCAGCATTTGGAAGGCATGCTGTTCCTTGTAGTGCCAATGGGAGATCCTGGGGGTGGCTCCCTGGTAAGTTAGCTCTCTGTCTGGAAATGTTTTAGTAATGACCTTTATCATGAGGCGTACTGTGACAAATTACATGGCCCAATGTGGGCACTGCTATTAAGTAGTTAGGACTGCTGTATCAGAGAAGCCGTGAAGTGGCCAGCAGCTTAAACATGTGTTTGCAAACATTTGTGACAAATTCTCTGAATTTTATTACCAGATAGATTCAGGGATGGTTACAGGTAATTTTCAGTGTGCGGAAGGGAATTTGGGGGTGGGGATTTGCACCCCCCTTCCTCTTTGTTTGTTTGCTTATCCTCTGAAGCATATAGAGTGTTGAATTCCACCTCGTTACCACCTCTTGCTTCAGTTGATGGCAGGGCAGGTTCAGGAGTGTTTGCTGGCTCTCCAGTCTTCCGCACGCAGTGGCAGAATGCCGAAAGTGGCCCGCAATTTTTCGTGCCACCGACAGCATCTCCTGCACACCCCTCTCATTTTTCAAAAAAATCTGTACCACCAAATTAATTGTATGTTCAAAACATGGGACATGCTGGAATTTGCCCAGTGTAATGCACGCACATTATTGGTGGCGTTGTCCGATATCACAAATCCCCTGGAGAGTCCAATTGGGGTAAGCCATTCTGCGATGATGTTCCTCAGTTTCCGTAAGAGGTTGTCAGCTGTGTGCCTCCTATGGAAAGCGGTGATACATAGCATAGCCTGCCTAAGAATGAGTTGGCGTTTGCAAGATGCTGCTACTGGTGCCACTGCGGGAGGCCATACATCTACCCAGTGGGCTGTTACAGTTATATTGTCCTTAATCTGCCCTGTTCCACTTGTCCACATGTCCGTGGTTAAGTGGACACTGGATACAACCGCATTTTTTAGGACCATGGTGACTCTTTTTCTGACGTCTGTGTACATTCTCGGTATCGCCTGCCTAGAGAAGTGGAACCTAGATGGGAATTGATACCGGGGACACAGTATCTCAAACAAATCTTTAAGTGACTCTGAACTAATGGTGGATACCGGACGCACCTCTAACACCAACATAGCCGTCAAGGCCTCAGTTATCTGCTTTGCAAAAGGATGACTGCTGTCATATTTCATCTTCCTCATAAAGGACTGTTGGACAGTCAATTGCTTTCTGGAAGTAGTGCAAGTGGTCTTCGAACTTCCCCTCTGGGATGACGATCGACTCCCAGCAGCAACAACAGCAGTGCCAGCAACAGCAGGCATACCACTCAAGGATCCTACGGAGGAACCCCGGTTAGGAGAGGACTCCTCAGTATTGACAGTGACATGGCCTGCAGGACTACGGACGTTCCTGACTGAGGAGGAAGTTGACGTTGAGGGAGTTGGTGGTGTGGCTTGCAGGAGCTTGGGTACAAGAGGAAGAAGGGATTTAGGTGTCATTGGACTGCTTACGCTCTTACCCAAAGTTTTACAACTTTACACTGACTTCTGATGAATGCGCTGCAGGTGACATATAAGGGAGGATGTTCCTAGGTGGTTAACATCCTTACCCCTACTTATTACAGATTGACAGAGGCAACAGATGGCTTGACACCTGTTGTCTGGATTTGAGGAGAAATAATTCCACACTGAAGAGGTGGCTTTTTTGGTAGTTTGCCCAGGCATCACAATGGGCTTCTTTGTCCCAAGGACAACAGGTGTCTCCCCTGGTGCCTGACTTAAACAAACATCACCATCAGAATCCTCATTGTCAACTTCCTCCTCAGCGCCAGCAACACCCATATCCTCATCCTGGTGTACTTCAACAGTGACATCTTCAATTTGAATATCAGGAACTGGACTGTTGGTGCTCCTTCCAGCACTAGCAGGGGGCGTGCAAATGGTGGAAGGAGTCACCTCTTCCAGTCCAGTGTTGGGAAGGTCAGGCATCGCAACCGCCGACACAATTGGATTCTCCTTGGGGATTTGTGACACCATCTCAGAGCGCACAGTTCTTTTCTGTGCTCTTTACAGCTTAACTCTTTTAATTATTCTAGTGGGATGATGAGGGCTTCCATCGCCATGTGAAGCTGAACCACTAGTCCTGAACATAGGCCAGGGCCTCTGCCGTTCCTTGCCACTCCGTGTCGTAAATGGCATATTGGCAAGTTTACGTTTCTCCTCAGACGATTTAAATTTCTTTTTTTGGTTCTTTTTACTGAACTTTGGCTTTTTGGATTTTACACGCCCTCTATCATCACATTGGGCATCGGCCTTGGCAGACGACGTTGATGGCATTTCATCGTCTATGTCATGGCTAGTGGCAGAAGCTTCAGCACTAGGAGGAAGTGGTTCTTCTTGATCTTTCCCTATTTTCTCCTCAAAATTTTGGTTCTCCATTATTTTTTGGGAGTTATAAAAGACAATGGGGGTAATTCTGAGTTGATCGCAGCAGGAACTTTGGGGGTAATTCCAAGTTGATCGCAGCAGGATTTTTGATAGCAACTGGGCAAAACCATGTGCACTGCAGGGGAGGCAGATATAACATGTGCAGAGAGAGTTAGATTTGGGTGGGTTACAGTGGCGTAAATTAATCCCAGTTGCCCGGAGGCAAGAGAAATATTGGTGCCCCCCCATATTTAGATAAATTTATATGTGTGTGTGTGTGTGTGTGCGCGCGCGCTCGTGTGTGTGTGCGCGTGTGTGGAGTGTTCTGAAATTTTTTTTATATACTGTATATATACATTTCATTGTCTTTTATTTTAAATCACACATTTCTTAGCAGTCATGCCCAGGTTTAGAACCCATGACCTGTTACACTTTACTGGTGGAGCTATTTGCTCCTGTACTGGAAGCATGAGAATTCTTACTATATGAAGTTATGTCTAATTGTCAGAGAAGTAACTTGATATAGTTAGAATTATCTTATTTCCTATACAGGAGCAAACAGCTTCATCAGTAAGGTGTTATAGGTTGTGGTTTCTAATCCTGGGTATGACACTTGTAAAACGTGTATCTACAGTGTAATAACAAGTGTGATTTGTAAGGTGCAAGGACCAGTGAGGAAGTCGGCCACTGAAGAGATAGTGGCAGCTATCTATTAACTTCATTCAAAGGTGTCAGAAAATGGAAGGAGAGGTGCCCCCCTTCAGAGCAGGAGCCCGGCGGCAGATGACTCCGTTGCCTCCCAGAGTTACGCCTCTGGTGGGTTATATTGTTTCTGTGCAGGGTAAATACTGGCTGATTTATTTTTACACTGCAAATTAGATTGCAGATTGAACACACCACACCCAAATCTAACTCTTTCTGCACATGTTATATCTGCCTCCCCTGCAGTGCACATGGTTTTGCCCAGTTGCTATCAAAAATCCTGCTGCGATCAACTTGGAATTACCCCCTTTGTTAGCAGTTGTGCAAAACCATGTGCACTGCAGGGGAGGCAGATATAACATGTGCAGAGAGAGTTAGATTTGGGTGGGTTATTTTGTTTCTGTGCAGGGTAAATACTGTCTGTTTTATTTTTACACTGCAATTTAGATTGCAGATTGAACACACCACACCCAAATCTAACTCTCTCTGCACATGTTATATCTGCCTCCCCTGCAGTGCACATGGTTTTGCCCAACTGCTAACAAAGTTCCTGCTGCGATCAACTCAGAATTACCCCCAATATGCTTCACAGGAATGACTGGAATTACTGATGACACTTCCAATGGTGATGCAGCCTAACAGGTTGTTATAATTGTTATACTGCTGCTGTGAATATATATATATATATATATATATATAGCAGCAGCATATATCGTCACTGGAATTACTGATAACATAGGACACTACCACTGGTCTGATGCAGCCCAACAGGTTGTTAATAATATAATTGTAATTTGTTATACTGCAGTAGTGGATATATATTTAGCAGAAGCGTATATCGTCACTGGAATTACTGATGACACAGGACACTACCAATGGTCTGAAGCAGCCTAACAGGTTGTTATAATTGTTATACTGCAGCAGTGGATATATAGCAGCAGCGTATATCGTCACTGGAATTAATGATGACAACAGGACACTAACAGTGGTCTGATGCAGCCCAACAGGTTGTTAATAATAATATAATTGTAATTTGTTATACTGCAGCAGTGGATATATGTAGCAGCAGCGTATATCGTCTCTGGAATTACTGATGACACAGGACACTGGATATATGGCAACAGAGAACACCAACACTGTGAATGGCTGGACTGATACAGCACAATACACTGACTAACCTGGACTGGTCTGCACAACACCGCCCCACTTTACAGCTACACTGGATATATGGCAGCTGAGAACACCAACACTGTGACTGCCTGGACTGAGGCAGCACAATACACTGAGTGACTACACTGGACTGGTCTGCACAACACAGCCCCACTTTACAGCTACACTGGATATATGGCAGCAGAGAACACCAACACTGTGACTGCCTGGACTGATGCAGCACAATACACTGAGTGACTACACTGGACTGGTCTGCACAACACAGCCCCACTTTACAGCTACACTGGATATATGGCAGCAGAGAACACCAACACTGTGACTGCCTGGACTGATGCAGCACAATACACTGAGTGACTACACTGGACTGGTCTGCACAACACAGCACCACTTTACAGCTACACTGGATATATGGCAGCACAGAGAACACCAACACTGTGACTGCCTGGACTGATGCAGCACAATACACTGAGTGACTATACTGGACTGGTCTGCACAACACAGCACCACTTTACAATAGTGATGAGCGGATTCGGTTTTACTCGGTTTTACTCGGTTTTACTCGGTTCTCAAAACAGAATCTTATTGGCTATCCAAAACACGTGACATCAGTGAGCCAATAAGATTCTGTTTTGAGAACCGAGTAAAACCGAATCATCACTACTTTACAACTACACTGGATATATGGACTGGACTGAGCAGCACAACACTTGTCACCCCACTTTTCCGCCCCAATAAACAGAGACTGAGCACACTGAATACACGTCCTCTCACTCTCCGAGACTGGAGTGAAAATGGCCGTAACGCGCGGCTCCTTATATGGAATCCCCAACGATAATCCGACAGCGGAATGATGACGTTTTGCCGAGTTCGAGTTTCCGAGTCAAGAGGGAAGATCCGAGCCTGGCTCGGATCCGGACTCGAAAGGCAAAGTTGGGGGGGGGGGGTTTGGTTCTCTGAGAACCGAACCCGCTCATCTCTACTTTTTACAGTGATATTGGTTGGTGGACTTATTACTGCATTTGTTGCACACATTCCCTGCATTTGCACTTTATTGCAGAAAGTTTGCACTTAGCATCTGCATTTGCACTTTATTGCAGAAAGTTTGCACTTGGCACCACACACTTTAGATTTCGTTGTCTACAAATATGGCGGCTGGCAGCTCCAATGATGGTTTGAATCCCTCTGATGACAGTGGGTTTTATGAATCTCCATCTCCCCATAGGAGAAGTTTTGAGTTTTAGTGACTCGGAAGCTGAAAATGTATATTTTAAGTAGAGATGAGCGCCTGAAATTTTTCGGGTTTTGTGTTTTGGTTTTGGGTTCGGTTCCGTGGCCGTGTTTTGGGTTCGAACGCGTTTTGGCAAAACCTCACCGAATTTTTTTTGTCGGATTCGGGTGTGTTTTGGATTCGGGTGTTTTTTTCAAAAAACACTAAAAAACAGCTTAAATCATAGAATTTGGGGGTCATTTTGATCCCAAAGTATTATTAACCTCAAAAACCATAATTTACACTCATTTTCAGTCTATTCTGAATACCTCACAATATTATTTTTAGTCCTAAAATTTGCACCGAGGTCGCTGTGTGAGTAAGATAAGCGACCCTAGTGGCCGACACAAACACCGGGCCCATCTAGGAGTGGCACTGCAGTGTCACGCAGGATGTCCCTTCCAAAAAACCCTCCCCAAACAGCACATGACGCAAAGAAAAAAAGAGGCGCAATGAGGTAGCTGACTGTGTGAGTAAGATTAGCGACCCTAGTGGCCGACACAAACACCGGGCCCATCTAGGAGTGGCACTGCAGTGTCACGCAGGATGTCCCTTCCAAAAAAACCCTCCCCAATCAGCACATGATGCAAAGAAAAAGAAAAGAAAAAAGAGGTGCAAGATGGAATTGTCCTTGGGCCCTCCCACCCACCCTTATGTTGTATAAACAAAACAGGACATGCACACTTTAACCAACCCATCATTTCAGTGACAGGGTCTGCCACACGACTGTGACTGATATGACGGGTTGGTTTGGACCCCCCCCAAAAAAGAAGCAATTAATCTCTCCTTGCACAAACTGGCTCTACAGAGTCAAGATGTCCACCTCATCTTCACCCTCCGATATATCACCGTGTACATCCCCCTCCTCACAGATTATCAATTCGTCCCCACTGGAATCCACCATCTCAGCTCCCTGTGTACTTTGTGGAGGCAATTGCTGCTGGTCAATGTCTCCGCGGAGGAATTGATTATAATTCATTTTAATGAACATCATCTTCTCCACATTTTCTGGATGTAACCTCGTACGCCGATTGCTGACAAGGTGAGCGGCGGCACTAAACACTCTTTCGGAGTACACACTTGTGGGAGGGCAACTTAGGTAGAATAAAGCCAGTTTGTGCAAGGGCCTCCAAATTGCCTCTTTTTCCTGCCAGTATAAGTACGGACTGTGTGACGTGCCTACTTGGATGCGGTCACTCATATAATCCTCCACCATTCTATCAATGTTGAGAGAATCATATGCAGTGACAGTAGACGACATGTCCGTAATCGTTGTCAGGTCCTTCAGTCCGGACCAGATGTCAGCATCAGCAGTCGCTCCAGACTGCCCTGCATCACCGCCAGCGGGTGGGCTCGGAATTCTGAGCCTTTTCCTCGCACCCCCAGTTGCGGGAGAATGTGAAGGAGGAGATGTTGACAGGTCGCGTTCCGCTTGACTTGACAATTTTGTCACCAGCAGGTCTTTCAACCCCAGCAGACCTGTGTCTGCCGGAAAGAGAGATCCAAGGTAGGCATTAAATCTAGGATCGAGCACGGTGGCCAAAATGTAGTGCTCTGATTTCAACAGATTGACTACCCGTGAATCCTTGTTAAGCGAATTAAGGGCTGCATCCACAAGTCCCACATGCCTAGCGGAATCGCTCCCTTTTAGCTCCTTCTTCAATGCCTCCAGCTTCTTCTGCAAAAGCCTGATGAGGGGAATGACCTGACTCAGGCTGGCAGTGTCTGAACTGACTTCACGTGTGGCAAGTTCAAAGGGCATCAGAACCTTGCACAACGTTGAAATCATTCTCCACTGCACTTGAGACAGGTGCATTCCACCTACTATATCGTGCTCAATTGTATAGGCTTGAATGGCCTTTTGCTGCTCCTCCAACCTCTGAAGCATATAGAGGGTTGAATTCCACCTCGTTACCACTTCTTGCTTCAGATGATGGCAGGGCAGGTTCAGTAGTTTTTGGTGGTGCTCCAGTCTTCTGTACGTGGTGCCTGTACGCCGAAAGTGTCCCGCAATTTTTCTGGCCACCGACAGCATCTCTTGCACGCCCCTGTCGTTTTTTTAAAAAATTCTGCACCACCAAATTCAAGGTATGTGCAAAACATGGGACGTGCTGGAATTTGCCCATATTTAATGCACGCACAATATTGCTGGCGTTGTCCGATGCCACAAATCCACAGGAGAGTCCAATTGGGGTAAGCCATTCCGCGATGATCTTCCTCAGTTGCCGTAAGAGGTTTTCAGCTGTGTGCGTATTCTGGAAAGCGGTGATACAAAGCGTAGCCTGCCTAGGAAAGAGTTGGCGTTTGCGAGATGCTGCTACTGGTGCCGCCGCTGCTGTTCTTGCGGCGGGAGTCCATACATCTACCCAGTGGGCTGTCACAGTCATATAGTCCTGACCCTGCCCTGCTCCACTTGTCCACATGTCCGTGGTTAAGTGGACATTGGGTACAACTGCATTTTTTAGGAGACTGGTGAGTCTTTTTCTGACGTCCGTGTACATTCTCGGTATCGCCTGCCTAGAGAAGTGGAACCTAGATGGTATTTGGTAACGGGGGCACACTGCCTCAATAAATTGTCTAGTTCCCTGTGAACTAACGGCGGATACCGGACGCACGTCTAACACCAACATAGTTGTCAAGGACTCAGTTATCCGCTTTGCAGTAGGATGACTGCTGTGATATTTCATCTTCCTCGCAAAGGACTGTTGAACAGTCAATTGCTTACTGGAAGTAGTACAAGTGGGCTTACGACTTCCCCTCTGGGATGACCATCGACTCCCAGCGGCAACAACAGCAGCGCCAGCAGCAGTAGGCGTTACACGCAAGGATGCATCGGAGGAATCCCAGGCAGGAGAGGACTCGTCAGACTTGCCAGTGACATGGCCTGCAGGACTATTGGCATTCCTGGGGAAGGAGGAAATTGACACTGAGGGAGTTGGTGGGGTGGTTTGCGTGAGCTTGGTTACAAGAGGAAGGGATTTACTGGTCAGTGGACTGCTTCCGCTGTCACCCAAAGTTTTTGAACTTGTCACTGACTTATTATGAATGCGCTGCAGGTGACGTATAAGGGAGGATGTTCCGAGGTGGTTAACGTCCTTACCCCTACTTATTACAGCTTGACAAAGGGAACACACGGCTTGACACCTGTTGTCCGCATTTCTGGTGAAATACCTCCACACCGAAGAGCTGATTTTTTTGGTATTTTCACCTGGCATGTCAACGGCCATATTCCTCCCACGGACAACAGGTGTCTCCCCGGGTGCCTGACTTAAACAAACCACCTCACCATCAGAATCCTCCTGGTCAATTTCCTCCCCAGCGCCAGCAACACCCATATCCTCCTCATCCTGGTGTACTTCAACACTGACATCTTCAATCTGACTATCAGGAACTGGACTGCGGGTGCTCCTTCCAGCACTTGCAGGGGGCGTGCAAATGGTGGAAGGCGCATGCTCTTCACGTCCAGTGTTGGGAAGGTCAGGCATCGCAACCGACACAATTGGACTCTCCTTGTGGATTTGGGATTTCAAAGAACGCACAGTTCTTTGCGGTGCTTTTGCCAGCTTGAGTCTTTTCAGTTTTCTAGCGAGAGGCTGAGTGCTTCCATCCTCATGTGAAGCTGAACCACTAGCCATGAACATAGGCCAGGGCCTCAGCCGTTCCTTGCCACTCCGTGTGGTAAATGGCATATTGGCAAGTTTACGCTTCTCCTCCGACAATTTTATTTTAGGTTTTGGAGTCCTTTTTTTACTGATATTTGGTGTTTTGGTTTTGACATGCTCTGTACTATGCCATTGGGCATCGGCCTTGGCAGACGACGTTGCTGGCATTTCATCGTCTCGGCCATGACTAGTGGCAGCAGCTTCAGCACGAGGTGGAAGTGGATCTTGATCTTTCCCTAATTTTGGAACCTCAACATTTTTGTTCTCCATATTTTAATAGGCACAACTAAAAGGCACCTCAGGTAAACAATGGAGATGGATGGATTGGATACTAGTATACAATTATGGACGGGCTGCCGAGTGCCGACACAGAGGTAGCCACAGCCGTGAACTACCGCACTGTACTGTGTCTGCTGCTAATATATAGACTGGTTGATAAAGAGATAGTATACTCGTAACTAGTATGTATGTATAAAGAAAGAAAAAAAAACCACGGTTAGGTGGTATATACAATTATGGACGGGCTGCCGAGTGCCGACACAGAGGTAGCCACAGCCGTGAACTACCGCACTGTACTGTGTCTGCTGCTAATATATAGACTGGTTGATAAAGAGATAGTATACTCGTAACTAGTATGTATGTATAAAGAAAGAAAAAAAAAACCACGGTTAGGTGGTATATACAATTATGGACGGGCTGCCGAGTGCCGACACAGAGGTAGCCACAGCCGTGAACTACCGCACTGTACTGTGTCTGCTGCTAATATATAGACTGGTTGATAAAGAGATAGTATACTCGTAACTAGTATGTATGTATAAAGAAAGAAAAAAAAACCACGGTTAGGTGGTATATACAATTATGGACGGGCTGCCGAGTGCCGACACAGAGGTAGCCACAGCCGTGAACTACCGCACTGTACTGTGTCTGCTGCTAATATAGACTGGTTGATAAAGAGATAGTATACTACTAATATTATATACTGGTGGTCAGGTCACTGGTCACTAGTCACACTGGCAGTGGCACTCCTGCAGCAAAAGTGTGCACTGTTTAATTTTAATATAATATTATGTACTCCTGGCTCGTGCTATAACCTATAACTGGCACTGCAGTAGTGCTCCCCAGTCTCCCCCACAATTATAAGCTGTGTGAGCTGAGCAGTCAGACAGATATATAATATATATAGATGATGCAGCACACTGGCCTGAGCCTGAGCAGTGCACACAGATATGGTATGTGACTGACTGAGTCACTGTGTGTATCGCTTTTTTCAGGCAGAGAACGGATATATTAAATAAACTGCACTGTGTGTCTGGTGGTCACTCACTATATAATATATTATGTACTCCTGGCTCCTGCTATAACCTATAACTGGCACTGCAGTAGTGCTCCCCAGTCTCCCCCACAATTATAAGCTGTGTGAGCTGAGCAGTCAGACAGATATATATAATATTATATATAGATAGATAATAGATGATGCAGCACACTGGCCTGAGCCTGAGCAGTGCACACAGATATGGTATGTGACTGAGTCACTGTGTGCTGTGTATTGCTTTTTTCAGGCAGAGAACGGATTATAAATAAAAGTGGTGGTCACTGGTCACTATCAGCAAAACTCTGCACTGTACACTACTGAGTACTCCTAATGCTCCCCAAAATTAGTAAATCAAGTGTCTCTCTAATCTATTCTAATTCTAAATGGAGAGGACGCCAGCCACGTCCTCTCCCTATCAATCTCAATGCACGTGTGAAAATGGCGGCGACGCGCGGCTCCTTATATAGAATCCGAGTCTCGCGATAGAATCCGAGCCTCGCGAGAATCCGACAGCGTCATGATGACGTTCGGGCGCGCTCGGGTTAACCGAGCAAGGCGGGAAGATCCGAGTCGCTCGGACCCGTGAAAAAAAACATGAAGTTCTGGCGGGTTCGGATTCAGAGAAACCGAACCCGCTCATCTCTAATTTTAAGGATACCTATCGGGAGTCAGCAGGTGCAGACCCTGCAGATGAATTATTTCAAACACTACTCAAACTAAAAAAGAAAGAAGTAGATTATTACCTCCATGGGGTAACATTGTCAGATTACCATAAAGAATGTAAAATACCGCAAGGTTTTAGAGTAAAAAATGTGCCAACAATTGGATGGAACAACACTGACTTTTGCAGACGTTGGGTAGCAGTGTGCAATAAATGTGCTTTAGATCTTATATTACTAGTCATTGAAGAGTAGGCCCGAGAATTGAGTAATATCAAAGCGACAATCAGTTTATTTGAAGCAAACCATAAGAGCACCTTAGAAGCTGATGATCAAAATAAATGGCTAGAAAAACTAGGAGCACACGTGGAAGAGCACAAAAGGACTTTCATTAAATTTAAGAAAGAGAAACTGACGAAAGTCAACTCTGATTATCAGGAGCAACGGGTGTATACCTGGGCTACTGGGAGGAACCCAGAGGGAAAGTTCAGGCGTGGGAATAGAAGGGCCTATGCCCGACACTTAGACACTGAGGCCTCAAGTGGGCTTACATCATCTGCCAGTGACACTAACTCTGCATCTAATATTAGTCAGAAACCCCCTTTAGGGGTAACCACTCGTGCCCGCAAAACCGGAGGCCGCGCATGAGACGTGGTGGCCAAAGGGAGAGGCAAAAAAACGCAGAGGTGTCACATGCCATAGGCAGTGTTCACCGCGCTTACCCCTGCGTGCCTGCTGGTCTGTGTTGCGGCCTCCGCCTTCGTTGGTCCACGGGCTCCGGCGCCTGGCTGGCGCGGCTCCCGGCGGTTCTCCGGGGCAGGGGCGCCGCCATGAAACCCGGCATCACGTGGGCGGGGAACAGGTGATGTCATCAGACTGTTCCGCCAATCCAGCGGAGGCGGGAGATTCAAAGGCAGACGCCGGGCAGCGCCTCGGCGCCTGAGTATCGTCTTTTCCCCTGAAGTGGATGCCAGTGCTTCTGTCCTCAGCGGATCTCTATGCAGCATACCCCAGTGTCTCCGGCATGTCCAGGTGTCAGTTGTTGCACAGCTTCCAGCGTTCCCAGCTTCAACTGCGCTCTAGTCACCAGTGCTTCTTGGAGTCAGCGTGGGCTGCAGGTTAAACGTCGCTCTCAAGTTATACAAGTCCTCAGTGTCTTTAACCCTCGCCCTCAAGTTATACAAGTCCTCAGTGTCTTTAACCCTCGCTCTCAAGTTATACAAGTCCTCAGTGTCTTTAACCCTCGCTCTCAAGTTATGCAAGTCCTCAGTGTCTTTAACCCTCGCTCTCAAGGAATACAAGTCTTCAGTGTCTTTAACCCTTGCTCTCAAGTTCTTCAAATCATCAGTGTCTTTCACCACCGCTCTCAATTTCTTCAAATCATCAGTGTCTTTAACCACCGCTCTCAAGTTCTTCAAATTATCAGAGTCTTAATCACCGCTCTCAAGTTCTTCAAATCATCAGTGTCTTTAACCACCGCTCTCAAGTTCTTCAAATCATCAGTGTCTTTAACCACCGCTCTCAAGTTCTTCAAATTATCAGAGTCTTAACCACCGCTCTCAAGTTCTTCTAATCATCAGTGTCTTTTAACCACCGCTCTCAAGTTCTTCAGTCACCAGTATCTTTTACCGTCACTCACAAGTACTTCCTGGACATTTCTCCATACACTCCTTCTCTATTATGTGACATTGTGTTGCTCTCTTCCTGCAATAAAGTACTTCAATATTTTTACCAAGCTTTTCTGTCAGAGTCCTGTATGAGGAAGACCGATATCAAGACATCCCTGTTCCGACCCAACTGTGGTTCCTCTCCCCTACCATCGGGAGAAACCCCGAGTTCACAACACTCCCAACCTAGGTCAGTGACAACAGGTAGCTGACATTGTAGTCAATTTATCCAAACATAACCTTAGTGATATTGAAAGGCAAGTTCTTAATAAAGGTCTCACATTTGTACCAACAAATGCTTTTAACAGTTTTGAGTGGAAAAAAGAAATGTGGAGACTATATCGTAGCATTAAACTAAAAGATTTTTTTCTGCAGCTGCTTCTTACATTGATGAAAGTAAATCTATGTGTCCAGTTAAGAAACAATCTAATTTTGAGCCTCAATCTCATAATCCCTCGATAAAAAGTTTTACACGCCTTTTAGATAAGGTGATGTCCCATCTAACATACAGCATAATCTGTCCCACGATGAACACAGAGCTTTGAAAGCTTTAAGTGAAGACAATTCCATTGTCATATGTCCAGCAGACAAGGGGGGAGCCCTTGTCATACAGGACATGTCTGCCTATAAAAAGGAAATGTATAGACAGCTGAATGACAGTGAGGTGTACTCCAAGCTAGAGAAAGATCCGACGGCTGCATTCAAACAAGAAATGGACATATTACTAACAGAAGGTGTGAATAACAAGTGGATTACAGATAATACCAAACAGAATTTACTCATGGAGAAACCTTTGGTTCCTGTTATATACACGTTGCTGAAATTGCACAAGTCACTGGTATCCCCCCCCCCCCCCTCCCCCCGGGCGCCCGATTATCTCTGCACAGTCGTCACTTTACAGCAGTGTCTCAATATACTTAGACTATTACCTACAGCTCCTCATTGCCTTGGAGCATTAATTTTTAAGAGACACAAACATGCTTTTGGAAAAACTGGACGAACTACATGACTTACCTGAACATCTGGTACTTTGTACGATTGTTGTAGTTTCGCTCTATACCAGCATCCCTCAATCACTTTTTTCACCGATCTTATCTACAGAACTGTCCGCAGTATCAGGGGCCGAACATCGACTTTTTTATTAAGTTATTGGAGAAGACGTTAGTGCATAACTATTTTTTATTTAGCAATCAATTCTATATACAACGCAGAGGATATGCCATGGGGTCTCATGTAGCCCCCTCGTTCGCCAACATATATATGTTTTAGGTGGAGGAGGAGGTATTTGTAAGGAATCCGGAATTCCAGCCATACGTAGCATTCTTTGGTCGATACATTGATGACATTCTCGTGCTGTGGACGGGTACAGTACAACAATTTGAGGCAGCCATGACAAGGATCAATCAACTGCATCAACACATCAAGTTTACATATGAATGCAGTGTTACAGACATCCATTTTTTGGATGTAAATATCAACTGGAATGGAACTGTTTTCAATACATGGATCCTGCATGCACAAAGTCATCATCCGATTCCTCTCAAGAAAGGCCTCGCTTTTTCCCAATTTCTAAGGATTCGAAGGATCACCAAGGATGATGCCTGTGCTGTTAAAGAAATTGATGACATGTTGCACAAATTTTTGCAAAAACGATATTCCCTTAAAGATTTGCAGACAGCCAAATCAAATGTACTCGATCGACCAAGGGCAGAATGGCTAGTTAAGACCAATCAGGAACGTCGCGGCAGGGAGAGGTTTTTACCATTTGTCACCAACTTCAATACTTCCAGCAAATTCATTAGCTCCACCACCAAGCAGTTATGGCCCATCTTAAACACAGATCAAGCTTTACAACCATTGAAGGACTCACGAGTCATGATGTGTTACAAAAGGGGCAGGAACTTGAAGGACTGGCTGGTTCACAATGATGTGTCCAGACCAGTTCACAGTTCTGACCAGCACTTCCTTAGCAGGAAACCTGTGTGCTATAAATGCACCGGGTGCACAACCTGCAGCTACAGTTGTGCTCATAAGTTTACATACCCTAGCAGAATTTGTGATTTTCTGGCCATTTGTCAGAGAATATGAATGATAACTCACAAACTTTTCTTTCACTCATTGTTAGTGGTTGGGTGAAGCCATTTATTGTCAAACAACTGTGTTTACTCTTTTTAAATCATAATGACAACAGAAACTACTCAAATGACCCTGATCAAAAGTTTACATACCCTGGAGATTTTGGCCTGATAACATGCACACAAGTTGACACAAACGGGTTTGAATGGCTACTAAAGGTAACCATCCTCACCTGTGATCTGTTTGCTTGTAATCAGTGTGTGTGTATAAAAGGTCAGTGAGTTTCTGGACTCCTGAAAGACACTTGCATCTTTCATCCAGTGCTGCACTGACGTGTCTGGATTCTGAGTCATGGGGAAAGCAAAAGAATTGTCAAAGGATCTGATGGAAAAGGTAATTGAACTGTATAAAACAGGAAAGGGATATAAAAAGATATCCAAGCAATTGAGAATGCCAATCAGCAGTGTTCAAACTCTAATTAAGAAGTGGAAAATGAGGGATTCTGTGGAAACCAAATCACGGTCAGGTAGACCAACAAAAATTTCAGCCACAACTGCCAGGAAAATTGTTCGGGATGCAAAGAAAAATCCACAAATAACTTCAGCTGAAATACAGGACTCTCTGAAAAAAAGTGGTGTGGTTGTTTCAAGATGCACAATAAGGAGGCATTTGAAGAAAAATGGGCTGCATGGTCGAGTCGCCAGAAGAAAGCCATTACTACGCAAATGCCACAAAGCATCCCGCTTACAATACTCCAAACAGCACAGAGACAAGCCTCAAAACTTCTGGAACAGTCATTTGGAGTGATGAGACCAAAATTGAACTTTTTGGCCACAACCATAAATGTTACATTTGGAGAGGAGTCAACAAGGCCTATGATGAAAAGTACACCATTCCTACTGTGAAACACGGAGGTGGATCGATGATGTTTTGGGGATGTGTGAGCTACAAAGGCACTGGAAACTTGGTCAAACTTGATGGCAAGATGAATGCAGCATGTTATCAGAAAATGCTGGAGGAAAATTTGCACTCATCAACCCGGAAGTTGCACATGGGACATACTTGGACGTTCCAACATGACAATGATCCAAAACACAAGGCCAAGTCGACCTGTCATTGGCTACAGCAGAATAAAGTGAAGGTTCTGGAGTGGCCATCTAAGTCTCCTGACCTCAATATCATTGAGCCACTCTGGGGAGATCTCAAACGTGCAGTTCATGCAAGACAGCCCAAGAATTTACAGGAACTGGAGGCTTTTTGCCAAGAAGAATGGGCAGCTTTACCATCTGAGAAAATAAAGAGCCTCATCCACAACTACCACAAAAGGCTTCAAGCTGTCATTGATGTTAAAGGGGGCAATACACGGTATTAAGAACTGTGGTATGTAAACTTTTGATCAGGGTCATTTGGGTAGTTTCTGATGTCATTATGATTTAAAAAGAGTAAACACAGTTGTTTGACAATAAATGGCTTCACCCAACCACTAACCATGAGTGAAAAAAAAGTTTGTGAGTTATCATTCATATTCTCTGACAAATGGCCAGAAAATCACAAATTATGCTAGGGTATGTAATCTTATGAGCACAACTGTATCTGGAGACTGGGGGTTTTGTCACTCAACCAAGATCAGACAAACGTATTCCGATTAAACACATTTTGACTTGCACCAGCAAGTTTGTAGTATATTACATTAAGTGTCCATGCAGCTTGATATATGTGGGCAAAACTGTGTGTACATTTCGGGAGCGTATGACACAGCATCGCTCAGCCATTCAGCAGGCATTGGGAGGCAAAGAAGTAGACCAGCCTGTGGCCAGGCATTTCAAGGAACAGCGTCACTGTTTGGCTACATTATTCTTGTCGGCGTCCGGGGTCTTACCGGAACGCTGGGGCCGCGGGGTGGGCTTCACGGGCGGCTGGGCAGCGGCGGAGGAGGGCTGCTGTGCTGGGTCCGGGGGGAAGGTAGCGGCGGTGAGGGGGTCCGCTCGTGGCGGTGGGATGCCGCTGCAGCGGCTCTCTCTCGCAAACCGTTACCTAGGAGACATGGGGCAGTGAGCAGCATGGTTATGAAAAAGGTCTGCATTACTAGGCACCGCCATGTTGGAGACCAAGTTTCTGGCATAGTTCTTGTTTCCTGGTTCTTCCAGCCAATCCAGGGAGACTTCTTCCTATAAAAAGAGGCTCGTTTAGGACAGGGACGCCAGTGCTTCAAGTTACAACCCTGTTGTAGGTGCTTTAGCCTGTGCTCCCAGGATTCCTGCTGTATTCTGGTTACTCCTAACCCTGCTTTGCCGGTTCTCAGTTGCTGCTGCAGCCCTGCCGTTCCTAACCTGCTGCTGCCTGTGGAGACGCTCCTGGAAAACCCGGTCCAGTAAGACCCTCTGGGTACGGACGACCTCGGGATTATGCCCATATAAATATTATAGGAAATAGTTAAGACCTAACTGCTCATTAAGACCTTTAGGAGCTAATGTATTAAGCCGATATATCTATTCCAACTCTCATCTGAGTAATTTTAATGATTTATTACCACCCCGGATAGACTCCAGGATGTGGTCGATCATACGATACTTCAACGACACCAATGAATGTCTAAACTGCGCGAAATGGCGCACAACAGGCTGATTGCTACTGTTAGTAGCAAGTGCTGCCTTAATCGATGATCTATGTCCTGCCATTTTCTCACGGAATGTCCGCTCTGTCTTCCCTATGTAAGAGAGACAAAAGGGGCATATTATTTGATATACCACAAATTTTGTCAGGCAGGTTAAGCGGTGTCTGATGGAATATTGGTTTCCTGAGTGCGGGTGATAAAATTTATCACCTGGGATTAAGTAACTGCAGGTAGTACGTAAACATTTCATCTATCCCTTCCTGGTATTTACAGCAAATTGTTTAATATCTCATCCAGTAATATCAGTTTTGACCAATCTGTCCCTGATGTTATGGCTGCGGGTATAATAAGCCATAAGGCTAGTATCCCCTAATTTCAATTCTTTGTCAGTTTGTATCATTGGCCAGAGCTTTTTTGAGATACCATTGATATTAGAGCTTATATCCATGAATTCTTTTACCCATGGGAGCATGGGTTTTTTACTTTTAGTATTTTTCTCTTTCAAAAGCTCCACTCTACTCATGCTAACTACCTTTTTTTATTAGATGCTATCAATAATTCTAATAGATAACCCCTATCAAGAAATTTTTCAATGAGATCATCCATTTGTTGCACAGCAACAGATTGGTCGGTTGTTATCCTTCTTATTCGTAATAATTGTGAATAGGGTAGTCCTCTTTTGAGGGACTTGAGGTGATAACTACTATTGTGGAGTAGGTTATTTCTATATGATGGTTTTGAATATAATGAGGTTTCTACTTTACCCTGATTAATTGTTATTTTAACATCTAAAAATATAACATCTGTATTACTGATGTGAAAAATAAATTAAACAGGGTGATCTTTGCTTTTATGTTCATTGATAAGATCAATAAACGCCTGCTTCGGACCTCTCCACATGATCAATAGATCATCAATAAATCATGAAAAAAAATAAAAATATTTTTGCTGCAATGTCTGGGTTATCAAAAAATATTTAATTTTCAACTAAAAACAAAAATATTGGCATACGATGGGGCCACAGAGGACCTCATTGCACACCCAACGGAGTTGCAAATAAAATTTACCATTAAATAGAAAATAATTTTTGTCAAAATCAAATGCAGTAATTCAACAATAAATTCCATCCTAGGCCCCTCATAATTTGGAATTCCTTCTATGAATTTTTTGACAGCTACTAGGCCCATATCGTGTGGTATTATAGTGTACAAATTGCACACATCCACACTACAAAGCCACACATCATTAATATCCTCTGGTAGTTCTTGTAACTTCCTTAGTAGTTTTGCTGTGTCCAATAAATAGTTAGGGTGTTGTTGAATATATGGCTGTAGTATGGTATCTAAATACATTGATATGGGCTGGAACAGAGAGTTTACTGCCGATATATTCAGCTGTCCTGGAGGGCATGTCATACTTTTATGAAGTTTAGGTGTGGTTTAAAACACCAGAACTAGCGGATATTCCAGGGTTAAGGCTTTTGCTAATTTGTCCGTGATGATATTTTCCTGAATGGCCAGTGAGAGAACATTCATAAGTTCTTTCTGAAAACCAGAGGTAGGATCCCTTGGCAACATCCAATATGTATTAGAATAATTCAACTGGCGGTACGCCTCTTTCTTATACTCTTCCAGATCTTGTTACGACCAGTGCGCCACCTTTATTCGCTGGGTGGAATATCAAAGAATCATTAGCTGCCAATCTTTTTGGTGCTTCATGTTCCAATGTTGACATATTAGGCACAGCATTACTTGGTTGCGCTAAACTGGTGTCCACCTGTTGGTGTAATAGGTGCATATATGGTTTAACTGTAGGGTTGTATGATGGCGGGCCAAAGGTTGATTTAGGTTGTAGTTTTCTGATTGGCTATGGAATGTCCTCGCTGTTGGTGTTAACTGTGGGGTTTTTTGCAAAAGACTCCTTAAGTTTTAATTAGAGATGAGCGGGTTCGGATCCCTGAGATCCGAATCCTACCGAACCTCCCTACCCGAGTCTGGATCCAAGTCAGGCTCTGGTTTTCCTGCCTGACTCAGAAACCAGAACGAGGCAAAACGTCATCATCCCGCTGTCAGAGTCTCGCGGGATTTTGATTCCATATAAGGAGCCACGCATCCCCGCCATTTTCACTCTGGCATTGGAGAGTGTAGAGAGAGGACGTGTCTCCGTTCTCTCGGTGTCCTTAGTGTTTGTGTCTTGTGCTGCATCTGTCCAGTCACAGTGGTTGTGTCCTCTTGCTGCCATATGTCTAGTGCTGTTGTATAGGGTGCTGTGTTGTGCTGCATCAGTTCAGTGGTGGTGTATTGTGCTGCAACAGTCCAGTCACAGTGGTGGTGTCATCTTCTGCCATATGCCCAGTGTTGCTGTATAAGGTGCTCCATTGTGCTGCATCAGTTCAGTGGTGGTGTATTGTGCTGCATCAGTCCAGTGGTAGTGTCCTGTGCATCAGCCATCAGTCATTCCAGTGACCAGTCACAGTGGTATCCTCTGCTGCCATATGTCCAGTGCTGCTGTATAATAATAACAAGTCCCTTACAGTGTTGCTGTGTTGTCCTACGTCAGACCAGTGGTAGTGTCCTGTGCATCAGCCATCAGTCATTCCAGTGACCAGTCACAGTGGAATCCTCTGCTGCCATATGTCCAGTGCTGCTGTATAATAATAACAAGTCCCTTACAGTGTTGCTGTGTTGTCCTGCATCAGACCAGTGGTAGTGTCCTGTGCATCAGCCATCAGTCATTCCAGTGACCAGTCACAGTGGTATCCTCTGCTGCCATATGTCCAGTGCTTCTGTGTCGCATATTGTGTTATATAACTCCAGAAAAATAATGGAGAACAAAAATTTTGAGGATAAAATAGGGAAAGATCAAGGACCACTTCCTCCTAGTGCTGAAGCTGTTGCCACTAGTCATGACATAGACAATGAAATGCCATCAACATCATCAGCCAAGGCCGATGCCCAATGTGATAGTAGAGGGCATGTAAAATCCAAAAAGCCAAAGTTCAGTAAAAAAACCCAAAAAAATAAACTGAAATGGGCTGAGGAAAACGTAAACTTGCCAATATGCCATTTACTACACGGAGTGGCAAGGAACGGCTAAGGCCCTGGCCTATGTTCATGACTAGTGGTTCAGCTTCACATGACAATGGAAGCCCTCATCCTCCCGCTAGAAAAATTAAAAGAGTTAAGCTGGAAAAAGCACATAAAAGAACTGTGCGTTCTGAGATGGTATCACAAATCCCCAAGGAGAGTCCAAGTGTGTCGGCGGTTGCGATGCCTGACCTTCCCAACACTGGACGGGAAGAGGTGACTCCTTCCACCATTTGCACGCCCCCCTGCAAGTGCTGGAAGAAGTGCCCACAGTCCAGTTTCTGATATTCAAATTGAAGATGTCACTGTTGAAGTACACCAAGATGAGGATATGGGTTTTGCTGGCGCTGAGGAGGAAGTTGACGATGAGAATTCTGATGGTGATGTGATTTGTTTAAATTAGGCACCGGGGAGACACCTGTTGTCCGTGGGGTGAAGAAGCCCATTGTGATGCCTGGGCAAAATACCATAAAAGCCACCTCTTCGGTGTGGAATTATTTCTCCACAACTCCGGACAACAGGTGTCAAGCTGTGTGACGCCTCTGTCAATCTGTTATAAGTAGGGGTAAGGATGTTAACCACCTAGGAACATCCTCCCTTATACGTCACCTGCAGCGCATTCATCAGAAGTCAGTGTCAAGTTGTGAAACTTTGGGTAAGAGCATAAGCAGTCCAATGACACCTAAATCCCTTCTTCCTCTTGTACCCAAGCTCCTGCAAGCCACACCACCAACGCCCTCAACGTCAACTTCCTCCTCAGCCATGAACGTCAGTAGTCCTGCAGGCCATGTCCCTGGCAAGACTGACGAGTCCTCGGGAGGATCCTTGAGTGGTACGCCTACTGCTGCTGTTGCTGCCGCTGCTGCTGTTGTTGCTGCTGGGAGTCGATTGTCATCCCAGAGGGGAAGTCGGAAGACCACTTGTACTACTTCAACTAAGCAATTGACTGTCCAACAGTCCTTTGTGAGGAAGATGAAATATGACAGCAGTCATCCTGTTGCAAAGCAGATAACTGAGGCCTTGACACTTATGTTGGTGTTAGACGTGCGTCCGTTATCCACCATTAGTGAAGTGGGCAATTTATGGAGGATTTGTGTCCCTGGTATCAAATCCCATCTTGGTTCCACTTCACTAAACAGGCTATACAGAGAATGTACAGAGATGTCAGAAAAAGTGTCGCCAGTGTCCTAAAAAATGCGGTTGTATCCAGTGTCCACTTAACTACAGACATGTGGACAAGTGGAACAAGGCAGACTAAGGACTATATGACTGTGACAGCCCACTGGGTAGATGTATTGCCTCCCGCAGCAACAACAGCAGCAGCGGCACCAGTAGCAGCATCTCGCAAATCCAAACTCATTTCTAGGCAGGCTACACTGTGTTATACCACTTTCCATAAGAGGCACTCCGCTGAAAACCTCTTACAGAAACTGAGGGACATCATCGCGCATTGGCTTACCCCACTTAGACTCTCTTGGGGATTTGCGATATTGGACAACGCCACTAATATTGTGCATGCATTACAACTGGGCAAATTCCAGCACGTTCCATGTTTTGAACATACAATTAATTTGGTGGTGCAGAGTTTTTTGAAAAATGACAGGGGTGTACAGGAGATGCTATCGGAGGCCCGAAAAATTGCGGGCCACTTTCGATATTCTGCCATTGCGTGCCAAAGACTGGAGTGCCAGCAAACACTCCTGAACCTGCCCTGCCATCAACTGAAGCAAGAAGTGGTAACGAGGTGGAATTCAACGCTCTATATGCTTCAGAGGATGGAGGAGCAGCAAAGGCCATTCAAGCCTATACATCCACCTACGATATAGGCAAAGGAGGGGGAATGCACCTGACTCAAACGCAGTGGAGAATGATTTCCGTCTTGTGCAAGGTTCTCCAACCCTTCGAACTTGCCACACGTGAAGTCAGTTTAGACACTGCCAGCTTGAGTCAGGTCATTCCCCTCATCAGGCTTTTGCAGAAGCAGCTGGAAAAATTGAAGGAGGAGCTAAGACGTAGCGATTCCGCAAAGTATGTGGGACTTGTGGATGGAGCCCTTCATCCGCTTTGCCAGGATTCAAGGGTGGTCAATCTGTTGAAATCAGAGCACTACATTTTGGCCACCGTACTCGATCCTAGGTTCAAAGCCTACGTTGTATCTCTCTTTCCTTCAGACACAAGTGTGCAGAGGTGCAAAGACCTGCTGGTGAGTAAATTGTCAACTCAAGCGGAATGTGTCTCGTCAACAGCTCCTCCTTCAATTTCTCCCACCACTGGGGCTGCAAGGAAAAGGATAAGATTTCATAGCCCACACGCTGGCAGTGATGCAGGGCAGTCAGGAGCGAAATCTGACATCTGGTCCGGACTAAAGGACCTGCCAACAATTACTGACATGTCTACTGTCACTGCATATGATTCTGTCACCATTGAAAGAATGGTGGAGGATTATATGAGTGACAGCATCCAAGTAGTCATGTCAGACAGTCCGTATGTATACTGGCAGGAAAAAGAGGCAATTTGGATGCCCTCGCACAAATTGGCTTTATTTTACCTATGTTGCCCCCCCTCCAGTGTGTACTCCGAAAGAGTGTTAAGTGCAGCCGGTAACCTTGTCAGCAATCGGCGTAGGAGGTTACTTCCACTGAATGTGGAGAAGATGATGTTCATCAAAATTAATTATAAATTCCTCCAGGAAGACCTTAACCAGCAATTGCCTCCAGAAAGTAAACAGGGACCTGTGATGGTGGATTCCACTGGGGACGAATTAATACTCTGTGAGGAGGGGGATGTACACAGTGAAAGGTGTGAGGAATCGGAGGACGAGGTCAACATCTTGCCTCTGTAGAGCCAGTTTGTGCAAGGAGAGATTGATTGCTATTTTTTTGGTGGGGGCCCAAACAAACCAATAATTTCAGCTACACTCGTGTGGCAGATCCTGTCGCTGAAATGATTGGTTTGTTAAAGCGTGCATGTCCTGTTTATCCAACATAATGGTGGGTGGGAGGGCCCAAGGACAATTCCATCTTGCACCTCTTTTTCTTCTTATCATCATGTGCTGTTTGGGGACTAGTTTTCTTAAAGTGCCATCCTGTCTGACACTTACGTATATGTCCAGTGGTACGGCTATATAATTCTAGTGATATTGCCGTATAATTCCAGTGATATTGTTGTATAATTCCAGTGGGAATTGTTTGTGTCGCTTGGCTTAGTTAGACAGCTGCCTCATTGCAACTCTTCTACATCTTTGCATGAAGTGCTGTTTGGGACCTATTTTTTGAAAGTGTCATCCTGTCTGCCACTGCAGTGCCACTCCTAGATTGGTTAATTGTTTGTGTCTCATGGCTTAGTCATACAGCTACCTCATTGCACCTCTTCTACATCTTTGCATGAGGTGCTGTTTGGGGCCTTTTTTTATATCTGCCCTCCTGTCTACCACTGCAGTGCCACTCCTAGATGGGCCAATTGTTTGTGTCGCTTGACTTAGTCATACAGCTACCTCATTGCACCTCCTCTACATCTTTGCATGAGGTGCTGTTTGTGGCCTTTTTTATATTTGCCCTCCTGTCTGACACTGCAGTGCCACTCCTAGATGGGCCAGGTGTTTGTGTTGTCCACTTGTGTCGCTTAGCTTAGTCACACAGCCACCTCGGTGCAACCTTTTGGCCTAAAAGCAATATTGTGAGGTGTGTGAAGTGTTCAGAATAGACTGAAAATGAGTGTAAATGAATGTTATTAAGGTTAATAATACCGTATGATCAAAATTACCCCCAAATTCTGCGATTTTAGCCATTTTTATATTTATTTTAAAAATCATCCAGATCCAAAACCAAAACAAGAAAGTGTGGATTTTGCAAAACCAAGCCAAAACCAAAACACGAAAGTGGAATTAGAACCAAAAACAAAACACAAAACATGAAAAGTGCCAGCCGCACATCTCTAGTTTTAATTGTCTATGGAGTCTGTGTTGTTCTATCTCTCAATTAAACGGATTGAATTTATTTGTGGGGACGAATGAAAGACCTTTTGCCAATACTTGGACCTCAATTGCTGATAGATCGTAGCTAGATAGATTCACTACTACTTTTTTGGTCCCCTTGGGGTTCTTCCTCCACGACCTCTTCCTCTTCCATTCTTGGCCCCTCCGCATGTAGCGCCTGCATCGTCTCCTTTGATCTTTGCCCTTGTTTTGACACCTAAAGGGTGGTAGTCGCCTGTGGGTAGTTTTTGAGAATCTGATCTTTCTGAGTCGCTGTATGATGACTGGTATTCAGATGATGTGTCAATGTCAGGTTGTTTTCTGAAATTTCTTGACAGGGGTTATCCATTAGAATTATTGATAGCATCTAAAAGTAAGGTACTTAGCATGAGTAGAGAGGAGCTTTTGAAAGAGACAAATACTAAAAGTAAAAAACCCATGATCCCATGGGTAACAGAATTCACGGATATGAGCTCTAAAATTAATGGTATCTCAAAAAAGCTCTGGCCAATGATACAAACTGACAAAGAATTTAAATTAAGGGATACTAGCCTTATGGCTTATTCTACCCGCAGCTGTAATATATATATATATATATATATATATATTAGAAACAGATGGGTGCACTCATTGGACTTGTCACAACTGAGGGCCTGAGCTGACGGGAGGCAGCCTCAGTTGTAGGGGCTGAGATGTACCGGAACCTGGGAGGTTGTATCAGACCCCTGGACATGTAAGTAACATGAATAATAACTGCCCGAAGGCGTGACCACGACAACTTGGATAAAAGTCAAAGATGTTTATTATGACAACTCCGCAACACAGCAGCAGTAAAAGAAAACGTAAAAGTCAGCAAAGAATAAATACAGTTCCTGGGTACTACAGGATGGCAGGAGCCACAGGGCACTGGTAGTGTGAGATAGTTCTTATGATCTTCTAGATGGAAAGTCCTTACCAGGCCCGACTGTAGCAATGGAGATAACCCAGGATTGTGCCAGCTGGTGTTCCAGGAAAAGCTGGGTTGCTGAAGATAAAACAGCTGCTGTGGATACTGGCTGGAACCAGACTGTTGTTAGCACGGAGTGGATACTGGCTGGAACCAGTTAAATAATAAATGAACTTGGGAGCGATGAAATATGAACTGAAATGTAGAACTTGAGAGCGGAGAAATAATAATACCGGTGGAGAGTGGTAAAGTGTAGAAAGGACACCGGCCCTTTAAGGGAAGCTGTACTCTGCTGGAAGCTGAGCTGGAAGCAGGTAATGTTGTAGCTGGAAACAGATGAATCCACAATGGATTGGAGAGTCAGGCTACACCGCAGGTGGAATGCTGGTGCGGGTCTCTATGGTGGAAGTCTTGAGACAGGAGCTGGAACCTGGAAGACAATCACAGGAGAGAGACAAACAGGAACTAGGTTTGACAACCAAAGCACTGACGCCTTCCTTGCTCAGGCACAGTGTATTTATACCTGCAGCAAGGAAGGGATTGGCTAGGCAATTATGCAGATTATCAATACTAAGAACAGATTGGTGGAAATGATCAGCTGACAGAATCCAAGATGGCTGCGCCCATGCAGACACTTGGAGGGAAGTTTGGTTTGTAATCCATGTGGTAATGAAAACAGTAATGGCGGCGCCGGCCACCGGAGACAGGAGGCGCCAGGCTGACAGATGCACATCCAACCACGCGGACACAGCGGAGGCCGCGGCTGACGTAATCGCCACTCAGACACTCTGCATGCAGAAGTTCAGGGACGGCGGCGGAGGCCGCGGGAGACGCCATGCCAGGTGTAATATGGCGTTTACTGTGACAGCGTCCCAGAGTGACAGGAGAGGATACAGGAATGTAAACATCAGGATAACAGATGGGATCCGGTCCTGGAGCGCTGAGCCAACCTTAGGAGGCATCTGATGGGTAAGAAATGGCGTCCAGATACCCGGATCGTGACAGGACTGAATCAATGAAGAATAACATGACTGACAAGTCCTTCTTTTAGTTCAACATTTCAGTGTCTGCACCTTGATCAAGAACTCACAATATAATGCAATATACACATACCTTTAATACATTTCCTTAACAGTTATCCTCCAATCACCAACACACTCATTCCCCGCCGTCTGGAAAGCACCCTTCCGCTTCCCAATGTCCGTGCCAAAACGGCTTCCGGCTACTGTGCGTTCCAGACGATGCGTGCCACCGTCTCTGTATCATGAATAATGACCTGAGCGTCCACCTGACGGCGGGGGCGGAATTCTCCATACTGCACCAAACTTAACCATAGAAACTAGACGCATATTAACAAATAAAACAGCACCATTTAGATGCTGATAAAAATAGCATAATATTTTACATAAATGTCCAAAATTATACCTCATAATGCATCCAAAGTATGGTAGTCATATACCCAGTGAACATAAAACAGTGTACATAAAACACATAATGACCAACAATTACTAAATTCCAAAATAACACCCATGCCTGACCAAATTCCCACATTATAATGAGCAGCTGGACTTCCTTTACTACAAAAACTAATCAGACTCTGTGGCTAATATGAGCTAGCTGCATATATAACACTACCCATATAAATATAGGCCCTCATTCCGAGTTGATCGGTCGCAAGGCGAATTTAGCAGAGTTACACACGCTAAGCCGCCGCCTACTGGGAGTGAATCTTAGCTTCTTAAAATTGCGACCGATGTATTCGCAATATTGCGATTACTAACTACTTAGCAGTTTCAGAGTAGCTCCAGACTTACTCTGCCTGTGCGATCAGTTCAGTGCTTGTCGTTCCTGGTTGACGTCACAAACACACCCAGCGTTCGCCCAGGCACTCCCACCGTTTCCCCGGCCACTCCTGCGTTTTTTCCGGAAACGGTAGCGTTTTCAGCCACACGCCCCTGAAACGCCGTGTTTCCGCCCAGTAACACCCATTTCCTGTCAATCACATTACGATCGCCGGAGCGAAGAAAAAGCCGTGAGTAAAAATACTATCTTCATAGTAAAGTTACTTGGCGCAGTCGCAGTGCGAACATTGCGCATGCGTACTAAGCGGATTTTCACTGCGATGCGATGAAAAATACCGAGCGAACAACTCGGAATGAGGGCCCTAGTACCCATATATAACATAATAAGCAACAATAATAGATCCCAAAGGACACATATCATGTATAGTAAAAATACATCCCAAAAGGACTGTGATGCGTACATTGGTGGTCATTCCGAGTTGTTCGCTCGCTGCCGATTTTCGCAGAGTAGCGATCAAGTGAAAAAAATGCAAAAATGCGCATGGTACGCAGCGCGCATGCGCTAAGTACTTTCATACAAAACTTTGTAGATTTACACAAGCTCGAGCAATGTTTTTTCATTGCTCGAGTGATCGTAGTGTGATTGACAGGAAGTGAGTGTTTCTGGGCGGAAACTGGACGTTTTCAGGGAGTGTGCTAAAAAAACGCAGGCGTGCCAGGTAAAAACGCAGGAATGGCTGGGGAAACGGGGGAGTGGCTGGCTGAACGCAGGGCGTGTTTGTGACGTCAAACCAGGAACTAAAGGACTGAGGTGATCACAATCTAGGAGTAGGTCTGGAGCTACTCAGAAACTGCATGAAAATTTTTAGTAGCAATTCTGCTACTCTTTCGTTCGCTATTCTGCTAAGCTAAGATACAACTCGGAATGACCACCATTATTCCAAAAAGCAAGAGAAGGAAATAGTTTCATTCAGTCCCTAGGAGACAAAGCAGTCAAAGAGTGTATCCAATAAGACTCTAATTGTAAAAGTTTTTTATCACGATCACCACCACGTTTATTTGCGGAACATGATGTATAATTTTATATGACAACGTGGCCAGAGATTGTCTGTGTTCTTTGAAGTGTCTGGCCAGTGGCTGATCAACTTCCTTGCCCCCCAGAGCTAATCTGATAGCTGAGCGGTGCTGTATCATCCTCTCTCTAAAAAGTGCAGGATGTCTTACCCACATATATGAGACTGCAGGGACATTTAATGTAGTATACTACAAATCTGCTGGTACAAGTTAATACATGATGTATAGGAATACGTTTCCCAGATCGAGGATGTACCACAGCACACCCGGTCTTTAGATACCTGCACGTGGTGCACCCGTTGCACTTGTAGCAGCTGGGTTTTTTACTAAGAAAATTATGGTCAGAGGGAGGCGTTGATCTTGATATGTCGTTGGCATAGGCAGTACGGATAGTGTAATGGTTAGCATTACTGACTCACACCACTGAGGTCATGGGTTCGATTCCCACCATGACCCTAACTGTGTGGAGTTTGCATATTCTCCCCGTACATGTATGGGTTTCCTCCGGGTGTCCCGATTTCCTCCCACAATCCAAAAATATACTGGTAGGTTAATTGGCTCCCAACAAAAAAAAAAAAAAATTAACCCTAGCGTGAATGTGTATATGTGGTAGGGAATATAGATTGTAAGCTCCACTGGTGCAGGGACTGATGTGAATGGACAAATGCTCTCTGTAAAGTGCTGCGGAATATGTGTGCGCTATACAAATAAATGGTAACAATAATAATTGTGGACCAACCAGTCTTTTCAATTCTTTCCTCTCTTGTAGCACATCATAACTCTTTAATCTAGTAATGGTTGTCATTAATACACTGCACTCGCCATTGCCAGGCTTGGGGGGCAAAACTGCACTCGCCATTCCCAGGCATGGGGGGCAAAACTGCACCCCCCATTCCCTGGTTTGGGGTGCAAAACCACAGAGCATACCTTAAGTTTCGTTCTGATGTGATAGCAGTTACTAGGTTTATATGGGGTCATTCTGACCCGATCGCACATTGCAGTTTTTCGCAGCGTAGTGATTGGGTCAGAACTGCGCATGCACCGGCGCATGGCCGCCCGTCGCTGTGCTACGATTGCTTCTGCCTGATTGACAGGCAGAGACGATCGTTGGGCGGGAGGGGGCGAAACGGCTGCATTTGGCCTTCGTTTCATGGGCGCTGTCCGGCCAATGCAGGCGTAGCCAGACCGTGCAGGGAGTGGACCGCAGCGGCTTCGTGACATCACACGCAGCCACTGCGGGCCGGGGAGCGAAGAGTAACTCCCGGCCAGCACGCTAATGCTGCGCTGGCCGGGAGCTACTCTTGAAGTGCAAAGGCACTTCTGCGGGGGGGGGGGGGGGGGGTCACTGACATGCGGGTCAGACTAGCCCTGTGCTGGGCGTCCCGCCGCATGTCTGAATGACCCCCATAATTCTGAGTGTTAGAACAGTGAATTGGGGTCCCTTGATGTGGGCTGCAAGCGGAAATGCATTAAATGCAATTCGATAATTAAAACCCCACTATTTATCATGGCGAGTGTGAGTTTATTATGGTGAGTGTGATTTATACATATATTAGAGAACCAGATCCACCCGAACCTCATGATCTGAGCCAGAATCAGAGTCCGGGTCAGATTTTCCCACCTGACTCGGATCCCAAAACACGGCAAAATGTCATCATCCCGCTTACGGATTCTCACGGATTTTGTATTCTATAGCAGTGATTGTGACATCTTCACTACGGCTGTGGAGCTTGTGTTGAATGTGTCTGTGCAGTCAGTGCCGTAAATAGTCATTTTAGCGCTGTATGCAAGAAACGGAATTTGGCCCCCCCATGCAAGATAGGGGATGTGTGCACCGTAGGCGCGTGAAAAATTTATATAGGGGCATGGCTTCATGGGGAAGAGGCATGGCCACAAAATAATAACAATTCATACTACAGTGCACAGTAGTCTCCATTATTCAAATTATGCTGCACAGTAGCGCCACTACACCAGGTAGAGCCCCTTTTACACATTACAGCAGATAGTCCCCCTTTTTACACATTGCGGCAGACAGCGTCCTCTTTTTACACATTACGGCAGACAGCGCCTCCTTTCTACACATTACGGCACACAGCGTGCCATTTTTACACATTACGGCAGACAGCGTCCCCCTTTTTACACATTACGGCAGACAGCGCCTCCTTTTTACACATTATGGCAGACCGCGTCCCCCTTTTTACACATTATGGCAGACAGCGCCTCCTTTTTACACATTACGGCAGACAGCGTCCCCTTTTTACACATTACGGCAGACAGCGTCCCCCTTTTTACACATTACGGCAGACAGCATTCCCCTTTTTACACATTACGGCAGCCAGAATATCTAGATAGATAGATAGAGAGAGAGAGAGAGAGAGAGAGAGAGAGAGAGAGAGAGAGAGACAGATAGATAGATACTTACCATCTCTCCCTGCTGGCAATTAGACTTCTCTGTGCTGGCAGATCCCAGGCAGGGGGGAAGGAGGAGAAGGGAGGGGGACTGCAGCAACAGCAGCCCCATGTAATTGGTAGCAGCACCACTGCAGCTGTCCCTGTCCTTCCGCAATGGCTGCCTGCCGCTGCTGTGAATGCTGGGATGTGCGAAGCGCATCCCAGCATTCACAGCAGTGCCGGGCAGCCAATGCGGAAGGAGAGGGACTGCTACAGCGGCGCCACTACCAATTACATAGCGCTGCTGCGGCTTCAGTCCCCCTCCCTCCTCCTCCTCCCCTGCCTCTGGCGCTGCTGCACTCCTCCCCTGCCTCTGGCTTCTCCAGCATGGGCGCAACCAGCACAGCAGAGGCGGCTTGTAATGAGTCAATTTGACTCATTACATGCCGCTGGCTGTTGCGCCCTCAGGGCGACTGCGCTGTGTGCCAGGCACACCTGGCACACACATAGTAATGGCACTGTGTGCAGTGTCTGTCCATCCAGGAGTGCTGCTGTGTTGTCCATCAAGGGGCTGGGGCCGCTGTATCCTCCAGAGATGCTCTGTGTGTCCAGGAGTGCTGTGTTGTCCATCCAGGCGTGCTGCTGTGTTGTCCATCAAGGGGCTGGGGCCGCTGTATCCTCCAGAGGTGCTCTATGTGTCCAGGAGTACTGTGTTGTCCATCCAGGCGTGCTTCTGTGTTGTCCATCAAGGGGCTGTTGTGTCCTCCATGGGTGTTCTGTGTGTCTTTCAAGGGGCTGCTGTGTTCTACAGGGGTACTCTGTCAATCTAGGGATGGTGTGCCCCAGGTTAAGCAAAATAAAAGCTAAATATCTAGTTAAATGTTTTTTTTTAGTGCTATACCCCTGTGTACGATACTATTATTTTTCTGTGACACTGCCCGTCAGACCGCAGTGTATAATCATACATGTATTGCGACACTGTAGGTGGTCCGTGCTTTGTTTCAATTTAGGGGTGCTCTGCCCCAGTTTAAACAAAATAAAAGCTAAATATATAATTTTAGAAATAAATATATTATATATATATAATTTTTTTGGGTGCTAAATCCCAGTGTATTATACTATTATTTTTCTGTAACACGGTCAGACATCAGTCTATGATCATACATGTATTGGGACACTGAAGGTGGTCCATTCTTTGTTGTACATAAAGGGGTGCTGTGTCCATCCGTCAAGGGGCTGCTGTGCCCTCCAGGGGTGCTCTATCAATATAGGGATGCTCTGCCCCAGTTTAATCAAAATAAAAGCTAAATATATAATTTTAAAAAATCTTTTAGTTATTGTTGGTGATATTCCCCAGCACACTATACTTTCATTTTCTGTGACACTGCTGGTCAGACCGCAGTGTATAATCATACACATATTGTGACACTGTCGGTGGTAAACAATTTTTTTTAGAAATTGTGGTGTGCGCTGTGCCCCACTTCATTCATGTTTGTTAATAGATATGGAGGACGAACAATTGAGAGGGGAGCAGGATACACATACTAGTGCTTTAGCTGCTGCCACCAGTCTTGATGATACAAGTCCATCAATGTCATCTACTAAGGCTGATCCCCAAGAACATAGAGGGCTTAAGTCAGGGCATGTAAAATCAAAGAAGCAATATAATTTTACAGTGGTAAAGAAAAAAAAATCAAAAGTTTGCTACAGAGAAATATAATATTAACAAGATGCCATTCACCACACAAAGTGGAAAGGCTTAGGCCGTGGCCTTTATTTATGACTGGTGGTTCTACCTCTTATGATGATGTAAGTCATTCTCTCTGTAGAAGTGTTAAACAATTAAACTTGTTAAGGCACAGGAACCAACTGTGTGCTCAGAAACATCACAAATCCCTGAGAAGAGTATAAGTGTGTCTGCAGGTGCCATGTGTGAGCTTGACCTTTCCAATACTGTACTCAAAGAAGAGGCTTCTTCCACAATTTGTTCACCCTCTGCAAATGTGGGGATGAGCAGCACAAGTGAACATGCTGACATAGAAATTGTGGATGCTTCTGTGGAAGTGCACCACGATGAGGAGTATATTTGTGTAGTTGGCGCTAATAAGGATGTTGATAATGAGGATGTTGTTTGTGTAAATCAGGCACCAATGGAAACAGTTGTTGCACATTAAATGAAAAAGCCCAATGTCATGCCTGGGCAAAAAACAAATGTGTGGATGTATTTCTAACCAAATCCATACAACAAATGTCAAGCCACCTGTACCCTTTGTAAATCCATAGTAAGTAGAGGTAGGGACCTTAACCATCTGGGAATCTCCCCCCTGTTACGTCACTTGCAGCACATTCATTAACATTTTTTGACAAATTCAGAAACTTTGACTAAAATTGTAACAACAACCAGTCCAGCGTCACCTAGCTCCCTTCTCTGTTAGATCCAAGCGCCTGCAGTCTCTACCACCAACACCTTCATCGTCAATATCCTCAATCATGATCAAAAGTAGTCCTGCATCCAATTTTATAAGCATGACTGACTCCTGTCCTATCCAGGCTTCCTCAGAAGGATCCTTGAGTGTAGCACCTGTTGTTGCTGCTTTGAGTGAATCTTCATCCCAGAATGAGACCAGGAAAACTACCCTGGATCTAGATTTCTGTGAAATTAGGAGTTTTGAGCTGGCAACTTGAAAGCAAAAATGTTAGGCACACAACAATTCTGTATTACGGACAAGCCCGCCATCAGGGGGGTGCTGCGGGTACAGCTGTCCCTGGCCATGCCTCTCTAACAGAGAGGAGAGGGCCCGGGACCACTTTTCATGACCGATTTCTGGAACTGTCACAGGAGGGGGAGAGGACGCTGCAAGCTTGTATTGTAAACGTCCCTCCAAAAATGTCCACCGGCTCCACTAGTATCTTTAATAACTGTCTCCTCTGAGGCAGCGGCCATTTTGGCAGGAACTTGCAGCGTACTCTCCTGTGTGACAGTGCCAGATCTCGTCATGAAAAGGGGGTGAAGCTACACGAAATGGAGGGGGCGGAGCTACACTGGGATAAGCTGTTATGACATCTGCTACAGCTCTGGCCAGCCTGTGATAGGTAAGTTGAGAGAGAGTGAGTGGGAGAGAGAAAGTGTGTGTGTGTGTGTGTGTGTGTGTGTGTGTGTGTGTGTGTATATACATTTATTTATATATATATACAGATATATATATATATATATATATATATATACAGTATATATAAAATTATTTTTTTATTTTATTATTTGGGGGGTTTTTTATGGGGGGGGGGGGCTGCCTATTTTATGAGTGCTGGGCCCCAGAAATTCTGATGGCAGAACTGGTTATTGGAGTGCCATGGGAGTGACGTGGGCATATATCTAATCTGTGAGTCGTGTCTACAGGGAAGGGAATCCTGTTTCTGATGGAACCTTTGCACGTACCACGGGGCCCGTGCAAGTTCTGATATTGATAATGACTGTTGCTGCAGTTGGAATAATATCAATACACAGCACTGGTTTCTGTTAGCAGACACATGATCCCGTGCAGTGTCAGACTGGGGTATAAAGGACCCACCAGGAAAATGCAGTGGTAGGAGCCCATGTTTAGGGGTGTGACCAGTCTCCGGAGGGGGTGTGACCAGCCACCACATTGGTTTGCCTAACTATTAGAGAGTTCATGGGCTGGGCCCTTTGATAAATATATATAGTAAATACTGCTAGAGCATGCATGATAATGTACCAGATTAATAACAGCAATGCACTGTAGAAAATACACCAAAGTCCTGTGCAGTATAAGGTAACATATGTATAATGTATATTATAATTCAAGTGCACAGTCAGGAACCTGATCCCTAGAGGAGGAGGTGGGGCCCCCCAGGCAGTGGGGTCCACTGGTCCAACCCTGATCCCATGCATTTATCCTACAGAATCTGGCAGTAGCATAAGGTAGTAAATCTGGCCTCTGTGACTTCCTGCAACTACAGCCATTTTGTGCGTGACCCAGCTTCAACCGCACATTTGATCAAAAAGGCCAGAGGCGTCGCTTGGTGTGCGTCCTGTGTATACCTCTTTGTTGTTTTATCTCTCAGAACATTTCCTAACACCATCTTAAGACAGCTCTGAGCTACGGCACATAGACTGTCTTTGAGCAAAACCTAATTCCCCTCACTCTGATGGATTTTAACAGCAGATTCATCTTAACTTGACTAATGAAAACATAAGTATATGACCGTCACCTCTCATAGCGCTTCTACGCAGCAAATTCATTTCTTAGAGCTGCATTCAGCTATTTCCTATTTGCCGAATGTAAAATCTATAGAAATAGTTGGCACTGACAGCATATATAATATTTGAAGTTAAGATTGGATATGTTCAATACGTAAACACATTAGCGTCCTTACATATAATCCTGGACATAAATCATATATCTTTTAAATTGTCTTTGATAAATAGCTGTCAGTCCATTCAAACACAGTAAGTCATTGTCCTTCTATTTTCCAAGATGGTAAAGAAACACCGCATTATTACAAGTTACTGGATTCAACAGAGAAAGGGTTTTAGGTTTTGTTTTTTACACTGAACCCAGATAACACATATTGCATTTATTGTATTACTAAACAGCAAATGACTAAAGTGCTTTTGTGTATCACAGAAAAAACATGTTTCTTGCTACTTAGAGAAACACATTACAATAGAGAAAAACGATGATTGAAACACAAGGTTTATGTATAAATACATTTAGTTTTAGAAAACAGTAAGTACGTTTATTGCTAAAAGCTACTGTGCTCTTTTGTGTACACTAAGTATCCTTTTGTATATTTACAAGGATGGATAAATAATTACATAAAGTCACTACTACAATAGATGTAATATAATCTCAGCAGCATTCTGACTATTGCTTGTTGAAATTCAAACTCACAGAAGATATAAGAAGTGGATCTATTATACAGGCATACTGTAAGTCATTTTTTGTAAAAAATTTGCAAAGTGCCCGTGAGCCTTTGTGTTGCCTCTGGGTCCTCTACATTTTATTACTTAATAATTCTTTACAAAGCCCCAACACATTCAACAATGCTGTATAATAGGTCATCAGAGACTAGAGATGAGCGCCTGAAATTTTTCGGGTTTTGTGTTTTGGTTTTGGGTTCGGTTCCGCGGCCGTGTTTTGGGTTCGAACGCGTTTTGGCAAAACCTCACCGAATTTTTTTTGTCGGATTCGGGTGTGTTTTGGATTCGGGTGTTTTTTTCCAAAAACACTAAAAAACAGCTTAAATCATAGAATTTGGGGGTCATTTTGATCCCAAAGTATTATTAACCTCAAAAACCATAATTTACACTCATTTTCAGTCTATTCTGAATACCTCACACCTCACAATATTATTTTTAGTCCTAAAATTTGCACCGAGGTCGCTGTGTGAGTAAGATAAGCGACCCTAGTGGCCGACACAAACACCGGGCCCATCTAGGAGTGGCACTGCAGTGTCACGCAGGATGTCCCTTCCAAAAAAACCTCCCCAAACAGCACATGACGCAAAGAAAAAAAGAGGCGCAATGAGGTAGCTGTGTGAGTAAGATTAGCGACCCTAGTGGCCGACACAAACACCGGGCCCATCTAGGAGTGGCACTGCAGTGTCACGCAGGATGGCCCTTCCAAAAAACCCTCCCCAAACAGCACATGACGCAAAGAAAAAAAGAGGCGCAATGAGGTAGCTGTGTGAGTAAGATTAGCGACCCTAGTGGCCGACACAAACACCGGGCCCATCTAGGAGTGGCACTGCAGTGTCACGCAGGATGGCCCTTCCAAAAAACCCTCCCCAAACAGCACATGACGCAAAGAAAAAAAGAGGCGCAATGAGGTAGCTGACTGTGTGAGTAAGATTAGCGACCCTAGTGGCCGACACAAACACCGGGCCCATCTAGGAGTGGCACTGCAGTGTCACGCAGGATGTCCCTTCCAAAAAACCCTCCCCAAACAGCACATGACGCAAAGAAAAAAAGAGGCGCAATGAGGTAGCTGACTGTGTGAGTAAGATTAGCGACCCTAGTGGCCGACACAAACACCGGGCCCATCTAGGAGTGGCACTGCAGTGTCACGCAGGATGTCCCTTCCAAAAAACCCTCCCCAAACAGCACATGACGCAAAGAAAAAAAGAGGCGCAATGAGGTAGCTGACTGTGTGAGTAAGATTAGCGACCCTAGTGGCCGACACAAACACCGGGCCCATCTAGGAGTGGCACTGCAGTGTCACGCAGGATGTCCCTTCCAAAAAACCCTCCCCAAACAGCACATGACGCAAAGAAAAAGAAAAGAAAAAAGAGGTGCAAGATGGAATTGTCCTTGGGCCCTCCCACCCACCCTTATGTTGTATAAACAGGACATGCACACTTTAACTAGTATGTATGTATAAAGAAAGAAAAAAAACCCACGGTTAGGTGGTATATACAATTATGGACGGGCTGCCGAGTGCCGACACAGAGGTAGCCACAGCCGTGAACTACCGCACTGTACTGTGTCTGCTGCTAATATATAGACTGGTTGATAAAGAGATAGTATACTCGTAACTAGTATGTATGTATAAAGAAAGAAAAAAAAACCACGGTTAGGTGGTATATACAATTATGGACGGGCTGCCGAGTGCCGACACAGAGGTAGCCACAGCCGTGAACTACCGCACTGTACTGTGTCTGCTGCTAATATATAGACTGGTTGATAAAGAGATAGTATACTCGTAACTAGTATGTATGTATAAAGAAAGAAAAAAAAACCACGGTTAGGTGGTATATACAATTATGGACGGGCTGCCGAGTGCCGACACAGAGGTAGCCACAGCCGTGAACTACCGCACTGTACTGTGTCTGCTGCTAATATATAGACTGGTTGATAAAGAGATAGTATACTCGTAACTAGTATGTATGTATAAAGAAAGAAAAAAAAACCACGGTTAGGTCACTGGTATATACAATTATGGACGGGCTGCCGAGTGCCGACACAGAGGTAGCCACAGCCGTGAACTACCGCACTGTACTGTGTCTGCTGCTAATATAGACTGGTTGATAAAGAGATAGTATACTACTAATATTATATACTGGTGGTCAGGTCACTGGTCACTAGTCACACTGGCAGTGGCACTCCTGCAGCAAAAGTGTGCACTGTTTAATTTTAATATAATATTATGTACTCCTGGCTCCTGCTATAACCTATAACTGGCACTGCAGTAGTGCTCCCCAGTCTCCCCCACAATTATAAGCTGTGTGAGCTGAGCAGTCAGACAGATATATAATATATATAGATGATGCAGCACACTGGCCTGAGCCTGAGCAGTGCACACAGATATGGTATGTGACTGAGTCACTGTGTGCTGTGTATCGCTTTTTTCAGGCAGAGAACGGATTATAAATAAAAGTGGTGGTCACTGGTCACTATCAGCAAAACTCTGCACTGTACACTACTGAGTACTCCTAATGCTCCCCAAAATTAGTAAATCAAGTGTCTCTCTAATCTATTCTAATTCTAAACGGAGAGGACGCCAGCCACGTCCTCTCCCTATCAATCTCAATGCACGTGTGAAAATGGCGGCGACGCGCGGCTCCTTATATAGAATCCGAGTCTCGCGATAGAATCCGAGCCTCGCGAGAATCCGACAGCGTCATGATGACGTTCGGGCGCGCTCGGGTTAACCGAGCAAGGCGGGAAGATCCGAGTCGCTCGGACCCGTGAAAAAAAACATGAAGTTCTGGCGGGTTCGGATTCAGAGAAACCGAACCCGCTCATCTCTATCAGAGACAATGACCAGATGTTTGTGTGTCTAATTCAGAGTGGGGCAAAATTTAAATGAAATGTATCTTAAATGAAAACAGTTACTAAAATAAATAGGACTGTACTTCATTTTTACTTTTACAAACGTTATTTTCCTGCAATGGTGTACTGCATCATACTGCTTCCTTAGGTGACGCAAACATACAGTAGAGTGCACTTGTCTTACGGTCTTAGGGATGCCCTCCTGCTATTAGAGTGGCAGGGCATAACCAACCTCTGGAACATCTCTGATCAAGAGGATACAGGTGTATTAGATGTTTATAGTTTGATAAAGGTGTATTATACACACTGACAGGTGGATAGAGGCAGTGTCAGACTGGGGTATGTATGGGCCCACCGGGGGAATGCAGTGGTAGGGGCCCATGTTAGGGGTGTGACCAGTCTGCAGAGGGGGTGTGGCCTGCCACCTCATTGGTTTGATTAACCATTAGAGAGTGCAACATGTGGGCCCCTTCATAAATATATACAGTAAATTCAGCTGCTGCATGCATGATAATGTATCAGATTAATAACAGCAATGGACTGTAGAAAATACACCATAGTCCAGTATAAGGTAACATATGTATATATGTATAATTCAAGTGCACAGTCTAGAACCTGATCCTTAGAGCAGGAGGTTATCTGAGTCAGAGGTCAGCAAAGATTCCAACGCGCTTCGTCATACACCTTGAAGAAGTCTGTATGACGAAACGCGTTGGACATTAGACAACTCTGACTCAGATAAGAACCTTCTTTAAATATCTTGCATTTTAAACCCCATTTTTTATATATGTGTATTTACTTTTTAGCCCATTTTAAAAAAAAGTGTTGTAAACTTGCAATAAATGTTTTAATTGTTTTAAATATCTTGTAAATTCTTCAGACTGCGGTGGTCACTACCCCCCATCCCTTTGCTTCATAGATCCAATTTATTCAGGGATTTACCATCCCGGTACTCTTTGGGGGACCAGCAGTCGCCCTATATATTGGGAGTGTCAATATATAGCTGCTACATATGTTGGGTTGTTGAATATTGTTATTTTCATTTGTGGCGCAGTTTTTTCTTTTTGTCTTCATATATATATATATATATTCTGAAACTGAAAACGCAAGGGGGCACCAATAGAGCATGAAACGATAAATGTAATCAGCAATCCACAGCTCACATATTCTGTCCCGGTGCAAGCAGTATAGAGACCGCAAGATAAAACCGCTTCCCACTTGTATTCTGTCTTTGTTACACTGCGCTATGCCACAAATGATGTGCACCGGACATTTTTCGGGTTTTGTGTTTTGGTTTTGGATTCGGTTCCGCGGCCGTGTTTTGGATTCGGACGCGTTTTGGCAAAACCTCCCTGAACATTTTTTGTCGGATTCGGGTGTGTTTTGGATTCAGGTGTTTTTTTACAAAAAAACCTCAAAAACAGCTTAAATCATAGAATTTGGGGGTCATTTTGAACCCATAGTATTATTAACCTCAATAACCATAATTTCCACTCATTTTCAGTCTATTCTGAACACCTCACACCTCACAATATTATCTTTAATCCTAAAATTTGCACCGAGGTCGCTGGATGACTAAGCTAAGCGACCCAAGTGGCCGACACAAACACCTGGCCCATCTAGGAGTGGCACTGCAGTGTCAGGCAGGATGGCACTTCAAAAAAACAGTCCCCAAACAGCACATGATGCAAAGAAAAATGAAAGAAAAAAGAGGTGCAAGATGGAATTGTCCTTGGGCCCTCCTACCCACCCTTATGTTGTATAAACAGGACATGCACACTTTAACAAACCCATCATTTCAGCGACAGGGTCTGCCACACAACTGTGACTGAAATGACTGGTTGGTTTGGGCCCCCACCAAAAAAGTAGCAATCAATTTCTCCTTGCACAAATGGCTCTACAGAGGCAAGATGTCCACCTCCTCCTCATCGTCCGATTCCTCACCCCTTTCACTGTGTACATCCCCCTCCACACAGATTATTAATTCGTCCCCACTGGAATCCACCATCTCAGGTCCCTGTGTACTTTCTGGAGGCAATTGCTGGTGAATGTCTCCACGGAGGAATTGATTATAATTCATTTTGATGAACATCATCTTCTCCACATTTTCTGGAAGTAACCTCGTACGCCGATTGATGACAAGGTGAGCGGCTGCACTAAACACTCTTTCGGAGTACACACTGGAGGGTGGGCAACTTAGGTAAAATAAAGCCAGTTTCTGCAAGGGCCTCCAAATTGCCTCTTTTTCCTGCCAGTATACGTACGGACTGTCTGACGTGCCTACTTGGATGCGGCCACTCATATAATCCTCCACCATTCTTTCAATGGTGAGAGAATCATATGCAGTGACAGTAGACGACATGTCAGTAATCGTTGGCAGGTCCTTCAGTCCGGACCAGATGTCAGCACTCGCTCCAGACTGCCCTGCATCACCGCAAGCGGGTGGGCTCGGAATTCTTAGCCTTTTCCTCGCACCCCCAGTTGCGGGAGAATGTGAAGGAGGAGTTGTTGACGGGTCACGTTCCGCTTGACTTGACAATTTTCTCACCAGCAGGTCTTTGAACCCCTGCAGACTTGTGTCTGCCGGTAAGAGAGATACAACGTAGGTTTTAAATCTAGGATCGAGCACGGTGGCCAAAATGTAGTGCTCTGATTTCAACAGATTGACCACCCGTGAATCCTGGTTAAGCGAATTAAGGGCTCCATCCACAAGTCCCACATGCCTAGCGGAATCGCTCTGTTTTAGCTCCAGCTTCTTCTGCAAAAGCCTGATGAGGGGAATGACCTGACTCAGGCTGGCAGTGTCTGAACTGACTTCACGTGTGGCAAGTTCAAAGGGTTGCAGAACCTTGCACAACGTTGAAATCATTCTCCACTGCGCTTGAGTCAGGTGCATTCCCCCTCCTTTGCCTATATCGTAGGCAGATGTATAGGCTTGAATGGCCTTTTGCTGCTCCTCCATCCCCTGAAGCATATAGAAGGTTGAATTCCACCTCGTTACCACCTCTTGCTTCAGATGATGGCAGGGCAGGTTCAGGAATGTTTGGTGGTGCTCCAGTCTTCTGTACACGGTGGCTGAATGCCAAAAGTGGCCCGCAATTCTTTGGGCCACCGACAGCATCTCTTGCACGCCCCTGTCGTTTTTTAAATAATTCTGCACCACCAAATTCAATGTATGTGCAAAACATGGGACGTACTGGAATTTGCCCAGATGTAATGCACGCACAATATTGCTGGCGTTGTCCGATGTCACAAATCCCCAGGAGAGTCCATTTGGGGTAAGCCATTCTGCGATGATGTTCCTCAGTTTCCATAAGAGGTTGTCAGCAGTGTGCCTCTTCTGGAAAGCGGTGATACAAAGCGTAGCCTGCCTAGGAATGAGTTGGCGTTTGCGAGATGCTGCTACTGGTGCCGCCGCTGCTGTTCTTGCTGCGGGAGGCAATACATCTACCCAGTGGGCTGTCACAGTCATATAGTCCTGAGTCTGCCCTGCTCCATTTGTCCACATGTCCGTGGTTAAGTGGACATTGGGTACAACTGCATTTTTTAGGACACTGGTGACTCTTTTTCTGAGGTCTGTGTACATTTTCGGTATCGCCTGCCTAGAGAAATGGAACCTAGATGGTATTTGGTACCGGGGACACAGTATCTCAATCAAGTCTGTAGTTGCCTGTGAATTAACGGTGGATACCGGAAACACGTTTCTCACCGCCCAGGCTGCCAAGGCCTGAGTTATCCGCTTTGCAGCAGGATGACTGCTGTGATATTTCATCTTCCTCGCAAAGGACTGTTGGACAGTCAATTGCTTACTGGAAGTAGTACAAGTGGTCTTCCGACTTCCCCTCTGGGATGACGATCGACTCCCAGCAGCAACAACAGCAGCGCCAGCAGCAGTAGGCATTACACTCAAGGATGCATCGGAGGAATCCCAGGCAGGAGAGGACTCGTCAGACTTGCCAGTGACATGGCCTGCAGGACTATTGGCTTTCCTGTGTAAGGAGAAAATTGACACTGAGGGAGTTAGTGGTGTGGTTTGCAGGAGCTTGGTTACAAGATGAAGGGATTTAGTGGTCAGTGGACTGCTTCCTCTGTCATTCAAAGTTTTTGAACTTGTCAATGACTTATGATGAATGCGCTGCAGGTGACGTATAAGGGAGGATGTTCCGAGGTGGTTAACGTCCTTACCCCTACTTATTACAGCTTGACAAAGGCAACACACGGCTTGACACCTGTTGTCCGCATTTGTGTTAAAATAATTCCACACCGAAGAGGTGATTTTTTTTTGTAATTTGACCAGGCATGTCAATGGCCATATTCGTCCCACGGACAACAGGTGTCTCCCCGGGTGCCTGACTTAAACAAACCACCTCACCATCAGAATCCTCCTTGTCAATTTCCTCCTCAGCGCCAGCAACACCCATATCCTCATCCTGGTGTACTTCAACAGTGACATCTTCAATTTGACTATCAGGAACTGGACTGCGGGTGCTCCTTCCAGCACTTGCAGGGGGCGTGCAAATGGTGGAAGGTGCCACCTCTTCCCGTCCAATGTTGGGAAGGTCAGGCATCGCAGCCGACACAATTGGACTCTCCTTGGGGATTTGTGATTTAGAAGAACCCACAGTTCTTTGCTGTGCTTTTGCCAGCTTAAGTCTTTTCATTTTTCTAGCGAGAGGATGAGTGCTTCCATCCTCATGTGAAGCTGAACCACTAGCCATGAACATAGGCCAGGGCCTCAGCCGTTCCTTGCCACTCCGTGTCGTAAATGGAATATTGGCAAGTTTACGCTTCTCCTCAGACGCTTTTAATTTTGATTTTTGGGTCATTTTACTGAACTTTTGTGTTTTGGATTTTACATGCTCTCTACTATGACACTGGGCATCGGCCTTGGCAGACGACGTTGATGGCATTTCATCGTCTCGGCCATGACTAGTGGCAGCAGCTTCAGCACGAGGTGGAAGTGGATCTTGATCTTTCCCTATTATACCCTCCACATTTTTGTTCTCCATTTTTTAATGTGTGGAATTATATGCCAGTATCAATAGCAATGGCCTACTACTATATATACTGCGCACAACTGAAATGCACCACAGGTATGGATGGATAGTATACTTGACGACACAGAGGTAGGTAGAGCAGTGGCCTACTGTACCGTACTGCTATATATTATATACTGGTGGTCAGCAAACTGTGCAAAACTGAAATGCACCACAGGTATGGATAGTATACTTGACGACACAGAGGTAGGTAGAGCAGTGGCCTACTGTACCGTATTGCTATATATTATATACTGGTGGTCAGCAAACTGTGCAAAACTTAAATGCACCACAGGTATGGATGGATAGTATACTTGATGACACAGAGGTAGGTAGAGCAGTGGCCTACTGTACCGTACTGCTATATATTATATACTGGTGGTCAGCAAACTGTGCAAAACTTAAATGCACCACAGGTATGGATGGATAGTATACTTGATGACACAGAGGTAGGTAGAGCAGTGGCCTACTGTACCGTACTGCTATATAGTATATACTGGTGGTCAGCAAACTGTGCAAAACTGAAATGCACCACAGGTATGGATGGATAGTAAACTTGACGACACAGAGGTAGGTAGAGCAGTGGCCTATTGTACCGTACTCCTATATATTATAGGGTTCACTATGATATGCCGGCGGTCGGGCTCCCGGCGACCAGCATACCGGCGCCGGGAGCCCGATCGCCGGCTTACCGACAGTGTGGCGAGCGCAAATGAGCCCCTTGTGGGCTCGCTGCGCTCGCCACGCTACGGGCACGGTTTTATTCTCCCTCCAGGGGGGTCGTGGACCCCCACGAGGGAGAATAAGTGTCGGTATGCCGGCTGTCGGGATCCCGGCGCCGGTATACTGTGCGCCGGGATCCCGTCAGTCGGCATACTGAAGACCACCCATATTATACACTGGTGGTCAGCAAAATTATGCACTGTACTCCTACTATATACTACAATGCAGCACAGATATGGAGCGTTTTTCAGGCAGAGAACGTATAATACTGGTGGTCACTGGTCAGCAAAACTCTGCACTGTACTCCTCCTATATAATACTGCTGGTCCCCAGTCCCCACAATAAAGCAGTGTGAGCGCAGATATATGCAGCACACTGAGCACAGATATGGAGCATTTTTCAGGCAGACAACTTATACTGGTGGTCACTGGTCAGCAAAACTCTGCACTGTACTCCTCCTATATAATACTGCTGGTCCCCAGTCCCCACAATAAAGCAGTGTGAGCACAGATATATGCAGCACACTGAGCACAGATATGGAGCGTTTTTCAGGCAGACAACGTATACTGGTGGTCACTGGTCAGCAAAACTCTGCACTGTACTCCTCCTATATAATACTGCTGGTCCCCAGTCCCCACAATAAAGCAGTGTGAGCACAGATATATGCAGCACACTGAGCACAGATATGGAGCATTTTTCAGGCAGACAACGTATAATACTGGTGGTCACTGGTCAGCAAAACTCTGCACTGTACTCCTCCTATAATACTGCTGGTACCCAGAATTAAGATATGCAGCCCCCTGAAACAAAGTGAGAGGACGCCAGCCACGTCCTCTCACTATCATTTCCAATGCACGAGTGAAAAATGGCGGTGACGCGCAGCTCCTTATATAGAATCCGAATCTCGCGAGAATCCGACAGCGGGATGATGACGTTCGGGCGCGCTCGGGTTAACCGAGCCATATGGGAGAATCCGAGTATGCCTCGGACCCGTGTAAAATGGGTGAAGTTCGGGGGGGTTCGGTTTCCGAGGAACCGAACCCGCTTATCTCTAGCCACAACCCACGCGTTTCATTACTGGGGCTTCGTCACAGGGCGCTTTATAACTGAGGCCATATAGGGTGACAGTTTATGTTGCATTTATTCCTTGAGAATCTTCTATATTGATATTATTTTTGATACGGCAATCCATTACCAAGAGGAGGAAAACAAGTGACCGTCGGCACCATCCTGTCTTAGAAAGAACTTAATTGTGCAATTTATTGCCTTCTAACTTGAACTTGCAGCTACTTTGCCAAAACTAGAAGGTCTTAAGTTCTAGTTTTCAAACAACTTTTCCCCATTATATTGTGACTTCGCTATTATTTAATGCTACATGTTAATTGTCATTATTCCTTAATAATAGATAGAAATTGCACATTGTTTCTGATCCATGTTAATGAACATCTGTGTAAATCATCCTCCTTTGAGCGACTGTCTAGCAATTGCACATTATTATTTTCTCTGTTCCACCATTCTGTGTGTTATTAAAAAAAAAATAGCACAGCTAATTTGCACACAGATAATAAATCCTCCAACATGGTTCCAGTGTTTGCCAGCACATAAAATATATATGGATATATGGAGCAAGCCATCTAATTGCTCTATTAACCAATGCATGTTCGGATCTTGTCACTTGTTCCCAGGCTAGGCCTAATTGCTCTGCAAAATTGGAGGCAGTGCAAATCCTTTCCATACGTCTTGCTTGGTAATTGAGGGATAAAATGGTTTCCAAATGTATCCTCTGTCCAGTTGGAGTTGGCAGTGGATCTCTCTTGGGACTCTTTAAAGTGCAAGGGAAAGGTGGTGTCAAGAGCAATCTAGCATTGGTAAATAACTGAGCTTGGATTCATTAAGAGAGATGAAAGGGTGAGCTGGACCCTTTCAGTGTTCTGAGCTTCTAGACCGGAGCCCTTAGAGTGTTTGACAGATTAACCCCACTGCTGCCAGGGGACTCTCCACACCATATTCTTTAACACCATCCTTTGGTCCACAGCGTACTGCTCTTTTGGTAACAAAAGGGTATATTAGAACATCAGAAATGCCAACAAGTTGAGAAGAAAACAAATGATAATGAAATAAATTTATAGCAGTTAAACATAATTGAAAAAGTGGAGCAGATGCTTATAGTATAAATATATTTCTGCAGTGTGTAAATGCTTATAAGGACTGGAGCATGCTGCAGCGTATTGCAAATTAATTCCTCCTCTGCACTTGGAGATTGGGATTTCAGCTCTGGCTTTAACTATCAGGAGCCTGGTCTGTAGTTTAATTACAGGTTTATACAAACTGTTGACTCTATCCCCTGGGTTTGTTGATAAGCAGATTGCATCAGTGTATTTCACCGATCCAGAAAGAAATGGCATCAGTAATAATGGGAAATTAGACAAGTGAGTTAAAAATGTGAATAGACCAGTCACGTAAATATTTTTGAAAAATAATGACAATGGGCGGGATGCATAAATGCTGTTTTTGCGGTTAAACCTCCGGAATATTCAATTTTCACCAAGTTCCGGAATGCAATACATACCGGAGCTTGGACCCAATGAGTAAATCCATCTTTAGATGGCATTACCCAACAGAAGCCTATCTGCTTCTTTTTGTATTTCCCCCTGAGAGGGATCCAATTAGATCCCTCCCAGAGCCCCCCGCGGCACATGCGTCCTATCATCGCAAAGGACAGCTCTTTTTGGGGGAGCAGTCCTTTGTTATTTTCTTCAAGTATATAGCATTAGTAAATGCCGTTATGCTTGCGAAGAGTGGAGGGTGCATCACATGCAAAATGCGATTCACATCCTTTGAGAGACTACGGGATTGGTATGAAACACAATGTCAGGTTTTGGAATAGACATGCAATTGCGGGAAGTGGGTGTGCGTGAGATTGCAGTGGGTGTGCAGTCACAGCCAAAGTACAGCAAATAAGTACACCATGGTGTGGGCTGGTGTGGGTGGTAAAAAGTCACAAACGTCACATGGAGGGTGCTGAGTTGTGTGTGATCTGCCAAGAGGTGTAGCATGTAGCAATGGCACCCGGAGCACATGCGTGCTATGGCATCCCCCCCCAAGTGTGCATGTGGGGTTAAATTAAAGGTGTGTCTCCCCATGGTTGCCTCCCTCCCGTGTCTCTCTATGGTTGCCTCCCCCCTGTATCTCCCCAAAGCTGCCACCCCACTGTGTATCCCCATGGCTGCTTCCCCTCTCTGTGGCTGCCTCCTCCCTGTGTCTTACCTCCGTATGGCTGCCACCCGTGTCTCCCCATGGCTGCCTTCCTCTGTGTCTCCCCACGGCTGCCTCCCCCTGTGTCTTGCCTCTGTATGGCTGCCCCCCCCCTGTGTCTCCCCATGGCTGCCTCACCCTGTGTCTTTTTATGGCTGCCTCCCCCTGTGTCTTGCCTCCGTATGGCTGCCCTCCCTGTGTCTCCCCATGGCTGCCTCCCCCTGTGTCTTTTTATGGCTCATCCTACCTGTGTCTTTCCATGGCTGCCTCCCCCGGTGTATTGTTTCTGTATGGCTGCTTCCCCCCCCCCCCCCCCGTGTCTCCAAAGCAGCTATACTTACCTCTCCTGCCCTCATCCCAGATCAGTGCTGAGATCCTCGTTGCTACGGTGGTTTCTCCTGTTCTTCAGTCACAGCACACAGACGTTATGACTTCCCACGCTGTGCCTGGGGGCACCGAGGAGAGTATCTTGTACCTGTGACATGCTACTGGTGGTGCAGTGTGGAACTACTGGTGGGACTAAGCTCCCCCAGCGCCGCCTTCGCTACGCCCCTGGATCTGCCACTGGTGTAACTGAAAAGAGATAATGTTGACTGCACGCAATTGGTCTCAAACAGTGAAAACATGGCCATTAATGCAAAACCTGTAAAACTGATGCAACAGTCGGGGTCATTCCGAGTTGATCGTAGCTGTGCTAAGTTTAGCACAGCTACAATCGTTAACTCAGACATGCGGGGGGACACCCAGCACAGGGCTAGTCCGCCCCGCATGTCAGTGCCGGCCCCCCCCGCACAAATACAAAAGCATCGCACAGAGGCGATGCCTTTGTATTTGAGGAGTCACTCCCGGTCCAGCGCAGCTCCTGCGGCTGGCCGGGAGTTGCTCATTGCTCCCGCTGGCCACATCGGCTGCGTGACACGTCACGCAGGCGCCGCGGCCCGCCCCCCCAACGGTCCGGCCACGCCTGCGTTGGCCAGACCGCTCCCCCTAAACGGCGGCTTAACGCCGCCGTTCAGCCCCCCTCCCGCCTAGTGACCGCCTCTGTCTCAGAGGCGATCGCTAGGAAATGAAAGCTGCCATGCGTCGGCGCACTGCGGCGCCGGCGCATGTGCAGTCCCGGACCGATCGCTGCGCTGCGACAAACTGCAGCGGGCGACTGGGTCGGAATTACCACCAATGTTTCAAAAGTGATTTTACACAGGAGTACACACTCATTTTGCACAAATAAAGAAAGCTTCATATTAAGTTGGGAATGGGGAAGCCTGCCTAAACATTTGACAGTGTTGTCAAGAAAAAAAAAACTCTGCTTCACTAAGAATTTTTCTTATTTTGCTTTGCTGAGTTTATGAAATGCACCAATTCACCTGTGTGCTTATTATCTGCTCTATCTGTCCAGTAGCTGTAATGCTATTGCATTGTGTACTGTTATTTTTGACATTTTGCAAATGCAAGCTGAAGCCACGCCACCAGTCGCAATCCAGTCTCATCTCACAACAAAGGGAGGGTGCCACAGCCACCACAGCCAAAGTCGCATGTTGACATTTGCGTAAGCGTCTGAATTAGCCACAAAAATGTGAATATATTTACAATCCGGATGCGTATGACTATGGATAAGGCGGGGGATATAAGAAGAGGTGATAAGTGTCAAATGATCTATTTGACACATACAATGAACATCAGTTTTTATGAAAGCAGATAACAGAAGCAAAATCACTTTTATCTACGTTAACTACAAATATCTATTGATTTCGCCACCGCACAGAAAATCATTCAGATGCTGTAAAAAAAAAAAACCCGAACTTAACCCATTTTACACGGGTCCGAGGCATACTCGGATTCTCCTGTATGGCTCGGTTAACTCGAGCGCGCCCGAACGTCATCATCCCGCTGTCGGATTCTCGCGAGATTCGGATTCTATAGAAGGAGCCGCGTGTCGCCGCCATTTTCACTCGTGCATTGGAAATGTTAGGGAGAGGACGTGGCTGGGGTCCTCTCCGTTTATTAATGTTGCTGCAAATATTTGTGCTTATTGCTTATTGTGGGGACTGGGGAGCAGCTGTATTATATAGGAGGAGTACAGTGCAGAGTTTTTTCTGATCAGTGACCACCAGTTTTATCCGTTCTCTGCCTGAAAAACGCTCCATATCTGTGCTCAGTGTGCTGCATATATCTGTGCTCACACTGCTTTATTATTGGCAGAGGCAGAACTCTGGGAGGCAACGGAGTCAGCTGCCGCCGGGCTCCTGCTTTGAAGGGGGGCACCTCTCCTCCTGTTCCGTGTGTTCAGTGACATTAATAAATTAAGTTAATCGACAGCAGATGGTATCTCTTCCGTAGCCGACTTCCCCACTAGTAACTACAACTTACAAATCACACCCTCTTTATTATAGATACACTGAAAGCAGACACCTTACTGATGAAGCTATTTGCTCCTATAAAGGAAGCATGAGAATTCTAACTATATGAAGTTATTTCTCTGACATTTACAAGTAACATAGTAACATAGTAACATAGTATCTGAGGTTGAAAAAAGACAATTGTCCATCGAGTTCAACCTATTTGTGGTCTCCTATGCATGATGATTTGACTAAAATTTCTGACTGATGCTGCTGTCAGCCGTTGCATTTTATCCCTATTTATAGTAACTATAATGCATGACTATGCACCATACCCCTGGATATATTATCCATTAGGAATTTGTCTAACCCATTCTTAAAGGTGTTGACAGATTCCGCCATTACAACTCCCTCGGGCAGGGAATTCCAAACACGTATTGTCCTTACCGTGAAAAAGCCTTTACGCCGTATTGTGCGGAATCTCCTCTCCTCTAACCTGAGCGAGTGTCCACGAGTCCTCTGTGTTGATCTAACCAAAAACAGGTCCCGCGCAAGCTCTGTGTATTGTCCCCTTATATATTTGTAGATGTTGATCATATCCCCTCTTAGTCTCCGCTTTTCCAATGTAAACATGCCTAGTCTTTCAAGCCTTTCCTTGTATTCCATCGTCTCCATGCCCTTAATTAGTTTGGTTGCCCTCCTCTATACCTTTTCAAGCTCCAGGATATCCTTTTTGTAGTACGGTGCCCAGAATTGTACACAGTATTCAAGGTAACTTCATATAGTTAGAATTCTCCTACCTATGCAAGAGCAGATATCTCCATCAGTAAGGTGCATGCTTCCAGTGTAATAGGTTGTGGGGTCTAATCCTGGATATGACACTTGCAAATTAATTGTCAGAAGACTAATCAGCATTGTGAGTGACTGAGCAGATCTATGTAGTATGTGGCTGTACCCCTACATAGATCTGCCTAGTTGCAACGGTTTTGCAGTAGCTTTATATAGTTAGTATATGCAGGCTTGCTATGCAGGAGCAAAAAAAAATAAAAACAATTTTATATATATATATATATATATATATATATATAGAAAATGTATTTGAATACTTGCACACTTCAATAATCCAATAATTCTGGTGCTCCTTTAAGTCTGCTCCATTAGGATCCAGATAATTAGAGAAATCTTTAAGAAAAGGGCACTCACTTAGCCATATACTTCAAATTTTTATTATCACCCACATTTGGGCATGACGGTGAATAAACAATGTTTCACGGTGGCTCAGGCTTAAGAATCAAAAAAACAGTTCCAAAAAGTATGGCATCACTGATGCCCAATGAATCTTTCCATATTAATGAATCTCAAAGATCAAAACACAAGATTAGATGACTTAGCTGTCCGTCGACCTCGGTCACTAAATGACCGTTCAAGACCATCACATCATGTCACTTGTCACCGTGTTTAGTGTAGAGCCATCCATGCATGCAAAGCCTCACCATCCATCTTATATACACTTACTTATTATAAATTACTTACAGGTGCATCGACCATCCAGCCCGCATCACCCGGCGTGCGTGTCACCACTCTGCGCATGCGCTGCTATACAATTATCACCTTCCGTCCCTAAGACCCATTTGCGGTTCACCAGATCAGTCACTTCCTGCTCGTGCGCCTCAATTCACGCTACGTCACTTCCGGTGACGTGCGCTGGACGCACTCGAGACAGGAACCAAGACTCAGTTGTCTCCATGACAACGGGGCGCCGTGAGCATCAGGTTTAAACCTGTGCATCACTGCCCCGCATTGCACGTCAACAACTTGGTTTCCTGGAATGTATAGAAAATAAGTATGCATTTTCCTTCTCCAATAGAATATCACCTGTAATAAAGCATACTGATAGGGCCATATGGGAAAATCACATGCAGCGCAGATATGGTTCACGACAGCCATAAGGTTGATAGGGTCTTACTATACAGATCATAGATGCATTGAAATATTAATCATAGATGCACTAAAATATTAATGAAAGATGCACTAAAATATTAATGAACGGGGCGATATCCATGCAAAGATGGTCTCACTAGTCATTGTTCATCACCAATCACCCACCACACTATTGACAAACAATTATATTCTGGTTCACATAATTACCATAATTATCAATACAAAAGCCTATTAAGGCCATACTAGAAAAAACTTTTTTTTAAAAAAATAAAAATAAAAAAAGTAAGAAAAGTAGAAAAACTAACATACATGAAGAGCTATATTGCTAACCACCATATACCAAGACAGACATAGACATGTAAATGAACTGGCATATGCCGGATATCGGTTGATCATTATATATCCAGTTTGTGTTTATAAAAAACACTTCATGTTAATGTTCTCATTTAGACCCCTAGGTATCTTGGTGCCAAGTTTAAATATCCATCTGGATTCACTTTGAAGTAGTTTCCTACCACGGTCACCACCCCTCGTCAATTTAGGGACATGATCTATGATCATACATTTGAGTGTTGCCAGTTGGTGACCATTGGTCAAAAAATGCCGAGCCACCGGCTTATCACTTTGTTTGTTAATGAATGCCTGTCGGATCGAGAGTCTGTGATTCGCCATTCTTTCCCTAAACGTGGTGATGGTCTTTCCAACGTAATAGAGTCCGCAAGGACACATCAAAATGTAAATCACATGGTCTGAGGTGCACGTGACATGATGTTTAATGGCAATCTTCTGACCAGTGTGAGGATGAGAAAACACTTTGCCGGTGAGCATACTATTACAAGTTGTGCATCCTAGACAACGAAAGCAACCAAGCCTACTGGACCTAAGCCAATTGGTCTTAGATTTATCAAAATTCTTCATTGGTTGCATCAAAATCTGCTTCAGATTCGGGCCACGTGCAAACGATATTAGTGGCTTCTTTTTTATGTTCTTAAACGTAGTGTCTGAGGCTATAATTGGCCAATACTTTCTCACCGATTTTGCAAACGATGGAGCTTTTACATCATACTGTGTGGTGATGACCATTCTCTCATTGTTCCGTGTTTTAGGTTTACTATCCTCATGGGAAAAGATGTGTCTAGCCCTTTTTAGAGCCTTCTTCACCAGAGATGTACCATAGCCTCTCTCATGAAATCTGGACGCCATTTCAACCAGTTGTTGTTCTCTTAGCGTTTCTTCTGAGTTGTTTTATTACAGGTGATATTCTATTGGAGAAGGAAAATGCATACTTATTTTCTATACATTCCAGGAAACCAAGTTGTTGACGTGCAATGCGGGGCAGTGATGCACAGGTTTAAACCTGATGCTCACGGCGCCCCGTTGTCATGGAGACAACTGAGTCTTGGTTCCTGTCTCGAGTGCGTCCAGCGCACGTCACCGGAAGTGACGTAGCGTGAATTGAGGCGCACGAGCAGGAAGTGACTGATCTGGTGAACCGCAAATGGGTCTTAGGGACGGAAGGTGATAATTGTATAGCAGCGCATGCGCAGAGTGGTGACACGCACGCCGGGTGATGCGGGCTGGATGGTCGATGCACCTGTAAGTAATTTATAATAAGTAAGTGTATATAAGATGGATGGTGAGGCTTTGCATGCATGGATGGCTCTACACTAAACACGGTGACAAGTGACATGATGTGATGGTCTTGAACGGTCATTTAGTGACCGAGGTCGACGGACAGCTAAGTCATCTAATCTTGTGTTTTGATCTTTGAGATTCATTAATATGGAAAGATTCATTGGGCATCAGTGATGCCATACTTTTTGGAACTGTTTTTTTGATTCTTAAGCCTGAGCCACCGTGAAACATTGTTTATTCACCGTCATGCCCAAATGTGGGTGATAATAAAAATTTGAAGTATATGGCTAAGTGAGTGCCCTTTTCTTAAAGATTTCTCTAATTATCTGGATCCTAATGGAGCAGACTTAAAGGAGCACCAGAATTATTGGATTATTGAAGTGTGCAAGTATTCAAATACATTTTCTACTTATGGGTTAACTTTTGTTTGACCCCCTTTACTTAGCACCTTGAACTTTTTTTGACCAGTTAATTGTTGTGTTTTTTACTTAAATATCAATGACACAGCGCAATATTTGACAATTGGTTGTTTTTCTGGGTTCATGATATTGCATTGCGTGTTGTATTTTCCTTTGATGTAATTTATTTGGTCTGTATTGTGTGTGACATCTGCATGAGGCTTGTTTTGATGGGCTGGAGGAAACTGTGTTTATTTTTACAGTAGTACCATGTCACAAGGTGCTAGGTTACTTGATGAACACCTGTTAGATTTAGCTGAAAATGCTCAGGTGAGTCTAACTGATGAGGATGCCGGTAAGGTATTATTTGAGCAAGAAGAATTTAACCAGTTACCAGCTGATAATGCTGTTGATCTATATTATAAATTATTAAGATTGAGTAAACGCGAGGTGGACCTAGTCCTACATGGTCAGTTTTTGTCTGATTACTATCGCCAGAAAAAAATCCCACGTGGTTTTCGGATCCACAATATTCCCACAATAGGACGCACCAATCCTAGCTTTTGTAGCAAATGGTGCGGTGTTTTGAATAAGTGCTCCCTCGACCTCATTTTATTGGTGGTCGAGGAGGTAGGGATAGAATTGCAGAAAACAAGGACTGACCTCGAGGATTTTAGGTCACGGTTACAACCAAAATTGGTTGATGATAAATCTGAGAAGTGGCTTGAAAAACTCACCACTCAGATTGACCGGTACAAAAAAGATTTAATCACTTTCAAGAAGAATAAGCTTGAAACAGTACAGAATGATTATAGAAATCATACAGTATACAGATGGTTAACTGGTGAAGGGTCTAGAACACCGAGGTATAGGAATTTTGAAAGTAGACACAGGGTACCGTACTCTGTGGATTCCTCATATTCCTCATCTGAAACAGAAAATAATGACACATTGCCCCCTAGTGGCCAGAATTTTTTAGGGGCACAACTGGATCCCAAGGGGATTGGTGGCAGTTCAGGAAGAAGGGCCGCACGCGGAGGGGCCAGGGGAAGAAGGGGAAGAAGAAAGAAGTGACAATTGAAAATATTTTCAATTTGTCTAGACACATTTTGACGCCAGCTGAAACCTCAGTCTTATCCCTGGGACTTTCCTTTGTACCTACCTTTAAACGTGAGGAGTTCGATACACAGGTAGATATGTATAAGATGGGACGCAAGCTACGGTTGCGTGAATTCTTTAAAGACTCTCGCGACATAGTCGTTGATAGTAACACATTTACAATGAAAGGATCTAGTGATTTTGATCCCCCATCGGCCAATCCGAGTATTAAGACCTTTTTAAGGATGGTTGATGAGGATCTCAAAGTGTCCCCTGGAAATTCTGGTTGCTACTCAAACATCAATTATGAACAAAGAGAGGCGATTAGATCATTACAAAATAATCAAGAGATTGTAATTCGTATGGCAGATAAAGGGGGAGGAGTTGTATTGTTGGATTACCAATATTATGACGAGGATATTAGATCTCAATTAAGTGATACTGCTACGTACACGCGAAAGTCATATAATCCAATGTATGAGATTAAGACACAAGTAGATCAGCTGCTGGACAAGGGCAGGTCGGGAGGCTTGTTGGATGAGCGTTTGGTGAAAATTTTGACTGTTGATCAACCGGTCTGTCCAATACTATACTGTATACCGAAGATCCACAAGTCCCTTGACAGACCCCCAGGTCGTCCAATTGTGTCAGCTGAGAAATCGGTTTTACAACCTCTAGCCAAATACATTGATTTTTTGCTACAACCGGTAGTAGTGAATAGCAGAAGCTATATACGTGATACTGCAGATTTTTTGAGAAAACTCACCTCTATTGATACATTACCAACAGATTATCTATTTGCCACTATGGATGTATCATCTTTATATACAGTAATACCTCATGATTTGGGTATTTCGGCAGTGCGATTGGCATTGTCTAATTTTGACTTTGTAGGGCCCCCTATTGATTTTGTATGTGAATTGATTGAAATCATCTTGACTCAGAATCATTTTCGCTACTCTGACGCTTATTATGTGCAGAATGCTGGGACCGCGATGGATCTAATTTGGCGCCTGTTTACGCCAATATTTTCATGACGCAATATGAAAACGAGAATATCTACCCTAGATATGGTCCCAGCATTCTGCACTATTATAGGTTTATCGATGATGTATTCATTATTTGGGGTAATACCCGTGATAGTTTCATGCAGATGGTAGCGGAATTAAATGGGCTGGACAGCCCGATCCGCTTCACACACAATATTCAGACGGACCGGATAGAATTTTTAGATGTATGTGTATTTAAAAAGGAGGGTTTATTGGGAACTACCCTGTATCGAAAGAAGACAGACAGGAATACGTTCTTATATTCCACTAGTCACCACCCCAGGGCACTAAAAAATGGACTACCGATTTCACAGTTTCTCCGCGTAATGCGAAACAACTCAGAAGAAACGCTAAGAGAACAACAACTGGTTGAAATGGCGTCCAGATTTCATGAGAGAGGCTATGGTACATCTCTGGTGAAGAAGGCTCTAAAAAGGGCTAGACACATCTTTTCCCATGAGGATAGTAAACCTAAAACACGGAACAATGAGAGAATGGTCATCACCACACAGTATGATGTAAAAGCTCCATCGTTTGCAAAATCGGTGAGAAAGCATTGGCCAATTATAGCCTCAGACACTACGTTTAAGAACATAAAAAAGAAGCCACTAATATCGTTTGCACGTGGCCCGAATCTGAAGCAGATTTTGATGCAACCAATGAAGAATTTTGATAAATCTAAGACCAATTGGCTTAGGTCCAGTAGGCTTGGTTGCTTTCGTTGTCTAGGATGCACAACTTGTAATAGTATGCTCACCGGCAAAGTGTTTTCTCATCCTCACACTGGTCAGAAGATTGCCATTAAACATCATGTCACGTGCACCTCAGACCATGTGATTTACATTTTGATGTGTCCTTGCGGACTCTATTACGTTGGAAAGACCATCACCACGTTTAGGGAAAGAATGGCGAATCACAGACTCTCGATCCGACAGGCATTCATTAACAAACAAAGTGATAAGCCGGTGGCTCTGCATTTTTTGACCAATGGTCACCAACTGGCAACACTCAAATGTATGATCATAGATCATGTCCCTAAATTGACGAGGGGTGGTGACCGTGGTAGGAAACTACTTCAAAGTGAATCCAGATGGATATTTAAACTTGGCACCAAGATACCTAGGGGTCTAAATGAGAACATTAACATGAAGTGTTTTTTATAAACACAAACTGGATATATAATGATCAACCGATATCCGGCATATGCCAGTTCATTTACATGTCTATGTCTGTCTTGGTATATGGTGGTTAGCAATATAGCTCTTCATGTATGTTAGTTTTTCTACTTTTCTTACTTTTTTTATTTTTATTTTTTTTTAAAAAAGTTTTTTCTAGTATGGCCTTAATAGGCTTTTGTATTGATAATTATGGTAATTATGTGAACCAGAATATAATTGTTTGTCAATAGTGTGGTGGGTGATTGGTGATGAACAATGACTAGTGAGACCATCTTTGCATGGATATCGCCCCGTTCATTAATATTTTAGTGCATCTTTCATTAATATTTTAGTGCATCTATGATTAATATTTCAATGCATCTATGATCTGTATAGTAAGACCCTATCAACCTTATGGCTGTCGTGAACCATATCTGCGCTGCATGTGATTTTCCCATATGGCCCTATCAGTATGCTTTATTACAGGTGATATTCTATTGGAGAAGGAAAATGCATACTTATTTTCTATACATTCCAGGAAACCAAGTTGTTGACGTGCAATGCGGGGCAGTGATGCACAGGTTTAAACCTGATGCTCACGGCGCCCCGTTGTCATGGAGACAACTGAGTCTTGGTTCCTGTCTCGAGTGCGTCCAGCGCACGTCACCGGAAGTGACGTAGCGTGAATTGAGGCGCACGAGCAGGAAGTGACTGATCTGGTGAACCGCAAATGGGTCTTAGGGACGGAAGGTGATAATTGTATAGCAGCGCATGCGCAGAGTGGTGACACGCACGCCGGGTGATGCGGGCTGGATGGTCGATGCACCTGTAAGTAATTTATAATAAGTAAGTGTATATAAGATGGATGGTGAGGCTTTGCATGCATGGATGGCTCTACACTAAACACGGTGACAAGTGACATGATGTGATGGTCTTGAACGGTCATTTAGTGACCGAGGTCGACGGACAGCTAAGTCATCTAATCTTGTGTTTTGATCTTTGAGATTCATTAATATGGAAAGATTCATTGGGCATCAGTGATGCCATACTTTTTGGAACTGTTTTTTTGATTCTTAAGCCTGAGCCACCGTGAAACATTGTTTATTCACCGTCATGCCCAAATGTGGGTGATAATAAAAATTTGAAGTATATGGCTAAGTGAGTGCCCTTTTCTTAAAGATTTCTCTCTATATATATATATATATATATATATATATATATGGCACCAATATTTTTCTTGCCTCCGGGCAACTGTGACAAACTTACGCCACTGATTGTGGGGACTGGGGACCAGCAGTATTATATAGGAGGAGTACAGTGCAGAGTTTTGCTGACCAGTGACCACCAGTATTATACGTTGTCTGCTTGAAAAACGCTCCATATCTGTGCTCAGTGTGCTGCATATATCTGTGCTCACACTGCTTTATTGTGGGGACTGGGGACCAGCAGTATTATATAGGAGGAGTACAGTGCAGAGTTTTGCTGACAGTGACCACCAGTATATATAGCAGTACGGTACAGATGGCCACTGCTCTACCTACCTCTGTGTCGTCAAGTATACTATCCATCTAGATTCTATACCTGTGGTGCATTTTAGTTTTGCAGTTTGCTGACAGTGACCACCAGTATATATAGCAGTACGGTACGGAAGGCCACTGCTCTACCTACCTCTGTGTCATCAAGTATACTATCCATCTAGATTCTATACCTGTGGTGCATTTTAGTTTTGCAGTTTGCTGACAGTGACCACCAGTATATATAGCAGTACGGTACGGAAGGCCACTGCTCTACCTACCTCTGTGTCATCAAGTATACTATCCATCTAGATTCTATACCTGTGGTGCATTTTAGTTTTGCAGTTTGCTGACAGTGACCACCAGTATATATAGCTGTACGGTACGGAAGGCCACTGCTCTACCTACCTCTGTGTCATCAAGTATACTATCCATCTAGATTCTATACCTGTGGTGCATTTTAGTTTTGCAGTTTGCTGACAGTGACCACCAGTATATATAGCAGTATGGTACGGAAGGCCACTGCTCTACCTACCTCTGTGTCGTCAAGTATACTATCCATCTAGATTCTATACCTGTGGTGCATTTTAGTTTTGCAGTTTGCTGACAGTGACCACCAGTATATATAGCAGTATGGTACGGAAGGCCACTGCTCTACCTACCTCTGTGTCGTCAAGTATACTATCCATCTAGATTCTATACCTGTGGTGCATTTTAGTTTTGCAGTTTGCTGACAGTGACCACCAGTATATATAGCAGTACGGTACGGAAGGCCACTGCTCTACCTACCTCTGTGTCGTCAAGTATACTATCCATCCATACCTGTGGTGCATTTCAGTTGTGCGCAGTATATATAGTAGTAGGCCATTGCTATTGATACTGGCATATAATTCCACACATTAAAAAATGGAGAACAAAAATGTGGAGGTTAAAATAGGGAAAGATCAAGACCCACTTCCACCTCATGCTGAAGCTGCTGCCACTAGTCATGGCCGAGACGATGAAATGCCATCAACGTCGTCTGCCAAGGCCGATGCCCAATGTCATAGTAGATAGCATGTAAAATCCAAAAAACAAAAGTTCAGTAAAATGACCCAAAAATCAAAATTGAAAGCGTCTGATGAGAAGCGTAAACTTGCCAATATGCCATTTACGACACGGAGTGGCAAGGAACGGCTGAGGCCCTGGCCTATGTTCATGGCTAGTGGTTCAGATTCACATGAGGATGGAAGCACTCATCCTCTCGCTAGAAAAATGAAAAGACTTAAGCTGGCAAAAGCACAGCAAAGAACTGTGCGTTCTTCTAAATCACAAATCCCCAAGGAGAGTCCAATTGTGTCGGTTGCGATGCCTGACCTTCCCAACACTGGACGGGAAGAGCTTGCGCCTTCCACCATTTGCATGCCCCCTGCAAGTGCTGGAAGGAGCACCCGCAGTCCAGTTCCTGATAGTCAAATTGAAGATGTCACTGTTGAAGTACACCAGGATGAGGATATGGGTGTTGCTGGCGCTGGGGAGGAAATTGACAAGGAGGATTCTGATGGTGAGGTGGTTTGTTTAAGTCAGGCACCCGAGGAGACACCTGTTGTCCGTGGGATGAATATGGCCATCGACATGCCTGGTCAAAATACAAAAAAAAATCACCTCTTCGGTGTGGAATTATTTCAACACAAATGCGGACAACAGGTGTCAAGCCGTGTGTTGCCTTTGTAAAGCTGTAATAAGTAGGGGTAAGGACGTTAACCACCTAGGAACATCCTCCCTTATACGTCACCTGGACCGCATTCATCAGAAGTCAGTGACAAGTTCAAAAACTTTGGATGACAGCGGAAGCAGTCCACTGACCACTAAGTCCCTTCCTCTTGTAACCAAGCTCCTGCAAACCACACCACCAACTCCCTCAGTGTCAATTTCCACCTTACACAGGAAAGCCAATAGTCCTGCAGGCCATGTCACTGGTAAGTCTGACGAGTCCTCTCCTGCCTGGGATTCCTCTGATGCATCCTTGAGTGTAACGCCTACTGCTGCTTGCACTGCTGTTGTTGCTGCTGGGAGTCGATCGTCATCCCAGAGGGGAAGTCGGAAGACCACTTGTACTATTTCCAGTAAGCAATTGACTGTCCAACAGTCCTTTGCGAGGAAGATGAAATATCACAGCAGTCATCCTGCTGCAAAGCGGATAACTCAGGTCTTGTCAGCCTGGGTGGTGAGAAACGTGTGTCCGGTATCCACCGTTAATTCACAGGCAACTAGAGACTTGATTGAGGTACTGTGTCCCCGATACCAAATACCATCTAGGTTCCATTTCTCTAGGCAGGCGATACCGAAAATGTACACAGACGTCAGAAAAAGAGTCACCAGTGTCCTAAAAAATGCAGTTGTACCCAATGTCCACTTAACCACGGACATGTGGACAAGTGGAGCAGGGCAGACTCAGGACTATATGACTGTGACAGCCCACTGGGTAGATGTATTGCCTCCCGCAGCAAAAACAGCAGCGGCGGCACCAGTACCAGCATCTTGCAAACGCCAACTCGTTCCTAGGCAGGCTACGCTTTTGTATCACCGCTTTCCATAAGAGGCACACAGCTGACAACCTCTTACGGAAACTGAGGAACATCATCGCAGAATGGCTTACCCCAATTGGTCTCTCCTGGGGATTTGTGACATCGGACAACGCCAGCAATATTGTGCGTGCATTACATCCGGGCAAATTCCAGCACGTCCCATGTTTTGCACATACATTGAATTTGGTGGTGCAGAATTATTTAAAAAACGACAGGGGCGTGCAAGAGATGCTGTCGGTGGCCCAAAGAATTGCGGGCCACTTTCGGCATTCAGCCACCGCGTGCCGAAGACTGGAGCACCAGCAACCACTCCTGAACCTGCCCTGCCATCATCTGAAGCAAGAGGTGGTAACGAGGTGGAATTCAACCCTCTATATGCTTCAGAGGATGGAGGAGCAGCAAAAGGCCATTCAAGCCTATACATCTGCCCACGATATAGGCAAAGGAGGGGGAATGCACCTGTCTCAAGCGCAGTGGAGAATGATTTAAATGTTGTGCAAGGTTCTGCAACCCTTTGAACTTGCCACACGTGAAGTCAGTTCAGACACTGCCAGCCTGAGTCAGGTCATTCCCCTCATCAGGCTTTTGCAGAAGAAGCTTGAGACATTGAAGGAGTAGCTAAAACAGAGCGATTCCGCTAGGCATGTGGGACTTGTGGATGGAGCCCTTAATTCGCTTAACCAGGATTCACGGGTGGTCAATCTGTTGAAATCAGAGCACTACATTTTGGCCACCGTGCTCAATCCTAGATTTAAAACCTACGTTGTATCTCTCTTTCCAGCAGACACAAGTCTGCAGAGTTTCAAAGACCGGCTGGTGAGAAAATTGTCAAGTCAAGCGGAACTTCTGCTGATTAAAATGATATGCGGCATGCCTATATTCTGTGTGTAGCATTTCATATGCAGATACAGCCACAGTCTCACACAGTATAAAGGCATGCTGTATATCATTTTAATCAGCAGAAGCTGCTTGTGCATCCTAGCCACATAACAATGCAAATAAGATGCATTTTGATTAAAAAATGTGCCCGACGTTAGCACTGAGGCAAGATTTATGAGGACACATCTGTATCCAAGCAGAGGCAGAGGTCACAGTGTTAGCGGCAGTGTGAGTGCTGTGTGCATGTGAGTGGGTTGGTTGTGCAGTAGTGTTCGGAATATGTGTAAGGAGCATTATGTGTGTCATGTAAAAATGCATTAATGTGCAACATATGTATAAGGGGCACTATGTGTGTCATTATGTGTATAAGGGCATTAATAATGTGTGGCATACAGTATGTGTAACAGGGTACTACTGTATTTGTCATTATGTGTATAGGGGCACTAACAATGTGCAGCAAATGTGTAGGGGGCACTATGTGTGTCATTATGTGTATTAGGGCATTAATAATGTGCGGCATATGTGTAAGGGACATTATGTGTAAAAGGGCATTAATAAAGGTTGTCATAATGTGTAAGCACATTATGTTTAGAAGGACATTAATAATGTGTCTCATATGTGTTAGGGGCATTACTGTGTGGAATTATGTGTTTAAGGTGCTCTTCTATGTGGTGTTGCGTATAGAAAGGGCACTACTGTGTCGTCTAATGTGAATAAAGAGCAATAGGGTGTAGTGTAATGTGAATAAGGAGCAATTCAGTGTGATGTAATGTGAATAAGGGGCTCTACTTTGAGGAGTAACGTTTATAAGGTAAAGTGACACTACTGTGGGATGTAATATTAATTATGGAAACTATCGCATGATCAAATGTGAATAAAGTGCAATACTGTGTGGCGTATTTGGAATTGGGGTTACTATTGTGTGGCCATGCCCCTTGCCAGCAAAAACACACCCCTTTTTGGGCTGTGCGCCAAATGTGCGAACTGTTCCTATTTAAAATATAGGGGGTACAAACACCAAAATAAGGACTGTTATGGCTGAGGGGTGATGGTTCTGGGAAAGAAGTGCAAGGTCAGAGGCGGAACCAGGGGTGGTGCTAGGGGGCACCAGCCAAAATCTTGCCTAGGGCTTCATATTGGTTAGGGCCGGCTCTGCTGTCAACAGCTCCTCCTTCACATTCTCCCGCAACTGGGGGTGCGAGGAAAAGGCTAAGAATTCCGAACCCACCCGCTGGCGGTGATGCAGAGCAGTCTGGAGCGAGTGCTGACATCTGGTCCGGACTGAAGGACCTGCCAACGATTACTGACATGTCGTCTACTGTCACTGCATATGATTCTCTCACCATTGAAAGAATGGTGGAGGATTATATGAGTGACCGCATCCAAGTAGGCACGTCAGACAGTCTGTACGTATACTGGCAGGAAAAAGAGGCAATTTGGAGGCCCTTGCAGAAACTGGCTTTATTTTACCTAAGTTGCCCTCCCTCCAGTGTGTACTCCGAAAGAGTGTTTAGTGCTGCCGCTCACCTTGTCAGCAATCGGCGTACAAGGTTACTTCCAGAAAATGTGGAGAAGATGATGTTCATCAAAATTAATTATAATCAATTCCTCCGTGGAGACATTCACCAGCAACAATTGCCTCCAGAAAGTACACAGGGATCTGAGATGGTGGATTCCAGTGGGGACGAATTAATAATCTGTGAGGAGGGGGATGTACACAGTGAAAGGGGTGAGGAATCGGAGGATGATGATGAGGTGGACATCTTGCCTCTGTAGAGCCAGTTTGTGCAAGGAGAGATTGATTGCTTCTTTTTTGGTGGGGGCCCAAACCAATCAGTCATTTCAGTCACAGTCGTTTGGAAGACCCTGTCGCTGAAATGATGGGTTCGTTAAAGTGTGCATGTCCTGTTTATACAACATAAGGGTGGGTGGGAGGGCCCAAGGACAATTCCATCTTGCACCTCTTTTTTCTTTCATTTTTCTTTGCATCATGTGCTGTTTGGGGACTATTTTTTTAAGTGCCATCCTGTCTGACACTGCAGTGCCACTCCTAGATGGGCCAGGTGTTTGTGTCAGCCACTTGTGTCGCTTAGCTTAGTCACACAGCGACCTTGGTGCGCCTCTTTTTTTCTTTGCATCATGTGCTGTTTGGGGACAATTTTTTTGAAGTGCCATCCTGTCTGACACTGCAGTGCCACTCCTAGATGGGCCAGGTGTTTGTGTCGGCCACTTGTGTCGCTTAGCTTAGTCACACAGCGACCTTAGTGCGCCTCTTTTTTTCTTTGCATCATGTGCTGCTTGGAGACAATTTTTTTGAAGTGCCATCCTGTCTGACACTGCAGTGCCACTCCTAGATGGGCCAGGTGTTTGTGTCGGCCACTTGTGTCGCTTAGCTTAGCCATCCAGCGACCTTGGTGCAAATTTTAGGACTAAAAATAATATTGTGAGGTGTGAGGTGTTCAGAATAGACTGAAAATGAGTGTAAATTATGGTTATTGAGGTTAATAATACTATGGGATCAAAATGACCCCCAAATTCTATGATTTAAGCTGTTTTTGAGGGTTTTTTGTAAAAAAAAAAACACCCGAATCCAAAACACACCCGAATCTGACAAAAAAATTTCAGGGAGGTTTTGGCAAAATGCGTCCGAATCCAAAACACGGCTGCGGAACCGAATCCAAAACACAAAACCCGAAAAATGTCCGGTGCACATTACTAGTATAAACACTAGAGATGTGCGGCGGGCACTTTTCGTGTTTTGGTTTTGGATCTGAATCCCCGCTCATGTTTTGGATCTGGATTGGTTTTGCCAAAACCACCCTGTCGGGTTTTGGTTTTGAATCTTAATGATTTGAAAAAAACACAACTAAAATCACAGAATTTGGGGGTAATTTTGATCCTACGGTATTATTAACCTCAATAACATTAATTTCCACTCATTTTCAGTCTATTATGAACACCTCACACTTCACAGTATTGTTTTTAGGCCAAAAGGTTGCACCGAGGTCGCTGGATTACTAATCTAAGCGACCCAAGTGGGCGGCACAAACACCTGGCCCATCTAGGAGTGGCACTGCAGTGTCAGACAGGATGGCACTTTTAAAAACTTGACCCCAAAGAGCACATAATGTAAAGAAGAAAAAGAGGTGTACTGAGGTAGCTGGATGACTAAGCTAAGCGACCCAACTGGGCGGCACAAACACCTGGCCTATCTAGGAGTGGCATTGCTGTGTCAGACAGGATGGCACTTTTAAAAATTAGGCCAAAAGAGAGCACATAATGCAAAGAAGAAAAAGAGGTGCAACCAGGTCGCTGGATGACTAAGCTAACTGACACAAGTGGGCGGCACAAACACCTGGCCTATCTAGGAGTGGCATTACAGTGTCAGACAGGATGGCAGTTTTAATAACTTGGTCCCAAAGAGCACAAAATTCAAAGAAAAAAATAAGAGGTGCAAGATGGAATTGTCCTTGGGCCCTCCCACCCACTCTTATGTTGTATAAACAGGATATGCATACATTAACAAACCAATCATTTTAGCGACAGGGTCTGTCATACGACTATGGCTGAAATGATTGCTTTGTTTGGGCCCAGGCAAAAAAAGATGCAATTAATCCCCCCACCAAAAATAAGCAATTCATCTCTCCTTGCACAAACTGTCTCTACAGAAGCAAGATGTCATCCTCATCCTTATCCTCCAATTCCTCACCCCTTTCAGTGTGTACATCCTTCTCCTCACAGAGTATTAATTCTTCCCCACTGGAATCCACCATCACAGGTCCCTGTGTACTTTCTGGAGGCAATTGCTGGTAAATGTCTTCCTGGAGGAAATTTTCATTAATTTTGATAACATCATCTTTTCCACATTTTGTGGAAGTAACCTCCTCCTCGCTCGCTGACAAGGTTACCAGCTGCACTAAACACTTTTTTGGAGCACACACTGGAGGGAGGGCAACTTAGGTAAAATAAAGCCAGTTTGTGAAAGGGCCTCCAAATTGCCTCTTTTTCCTGCCAGTATACATACGGACTGTCTGACATGACTACTTGGATCCTGTCACCGATATAATCCTCCACCATTCCTGCAATGGTGACAGCATCATATGCAGTGACAGTAGACATGTCAGTAATTGTTGGCAGGTCCTTCAGTCCGAACCAGATGTCAACACTTGCTCCTGACTGCCCTGCATCACCACCAGTGGGTGGGCTAGGAAATTGTATCCTTTTTCTTGCAGGCCCAGTTGCGGGAGAAAATGAAGGAGGAGCTGTAGACGGGTCACGTTCCGCTTGAGTTGACAATTTTTTCACCAGCAGGTCTTTGCACCTCTGCAGACTTGTGTCTGCCACAAAGAGAAATACAACATAGGCTTTAAACCTAGGATCGAGCATGGTGGCCAAAATGTAGTGCTCTGATTTCAAAAGATTGACCACCCTTGAATCCTGGCAAAGCGAATGAAGGACTCCATCCACAAGTCCCACATACTTAGCGGAATCGCTACGTATTAGCACCTCCTTCAATTTCTCCAGCTGTTTCTGCAAAAGCCTGATGAGGGGAATGACCTGACTCAAGCTGACAGTATCTGAACTGACTTCACGTGTTGCATGTCCAAAGGTTTGGAGAACCTTGCACAACACGGAAATCATTCTCCACTACGATTGAGTCAGGTGCATTCCCCCTCCTTGGCCTATATCGTAGGTGGATGTATAGGCTTGAATGGCCTTTTGCTGCTCCTCCATCCTCTGAAGCATACAGAGTGTTGAATTCCACCTAGTTACCACCTCTTGCTTCAGGTGATGGCAGTGCAGGTTCAGTAGTGTTTGTTGGTGCTCCAGTCTTCGGCACGCAGTGGCTGAATGTCGAAAGTGACCCGCAATTTTTCGAGCCACCGACAGCATCTCTTGCACACCCCTGTAATTTAAAAAAAAATTCTGAACCACCAAATTAATTGTATGTGCAAAACATGGGACGTGCTGGCTGGAATTTGCCCAGATGTAATGCATGCACAATATTGGTGGCATTGTCCGATATCACAAATCCCCAGGAGAGTCTAAGTGGGGTAAGCCATTGTGTGATGATGTTCCTCAGTTTCCGTAAGAGGTTGTCAGCGGTGTGCCTCTTACGGAAACTGATGATACACAGCGTAACCTGCCTAAGAACGAGCTGGCATTTGTGAGATGCTGCTACTGGTGCCACTGCTGTTGTTGCTGCGGGAGGCAATTCATCTACCCAGTGGGTGCGGTACATGTTAACCATGTAAAGAAGTAAAAACATCAACCTCGAAATATACAAAATTTACGGTTGGAGAACAAGAATACAATTTAAAACATTTTATGACCTGCCTCATGAGTAATGTGGTTTATTTAATTCAATGCAGTAGCAAATGACTCTATGTAGGACAAACGAGTAGGGCCCTCAAAACATGTCTTGGGGAACACTTAAGAAACATCAGTAAAGGACTCACAACGCATTCTCTATCCAATCATTTTAAAGAGGTTCATAACTGTTCAACATCAGCAATTACTATGTTTTTAGCTATAGATAATGGGGGTAATTCTGAGTTGATCGCAGCAGGAACTTTGTTAGCAGTTGGGCAAAACCATGTGCACTGCAGGGGAGGCAGATATAACATGTGCAGAGAGAGTTAGATTTGGGTGTGGTGTGTTCAATATGAAATCTAAATTGCAGTGTAAAAATAAAGCAGCCAGTATTTACCCTGCACAGAAACAAAATAACCCTCCCAAATCTAACTCTCTCTGCACATGTTATATCTGCCTCCCCTGCAGTGCACATGGTTTTGCCCAACTGCTAACAAAGTTCCTGCTGCGATCAACTCAGAATTACCCCCAATATCCGAGGCAATTGGAGACAAAGAAATGAGGAGAAAATGCTTGCAATAGCAGAAATGCAGTAGATACATAAATTAAAGACTCTTGCTCCAAAAGGGCTGAATCAACACTTTGATCTGAAATGGTTTCTGGAATAGTAATAATCATCAGAGTCCCTACTCTAAACAATTTTCCTTCTTTTCCTCTTTCCACCACCTACTCACCCTTGGCCTTCTACCTCATGAGTAATAATATGGGGGTTCTCACCTTTTAAAATCATGGGCTCCCTGTACTTCATTTTATGAAATTGTTTATATTCAGTTTTTTTATTGTAGAATCCATTATACGTATTGAAATACATAAAAAAAACAGGAGTGTATAGCATCTCCTAGGAGATGCGTTTCAGATGGACTTTGAATGATCTACTCTGTGTTCTATCTATTAATCGACAGTTATATGTATTGACCTAATAAGTCTCCACATATGAACTTTAGAACCATTGGACTTCGATCTTATAAATAGAAAGGATATTGTTATATATAGATTCGGAACTTATATTCCGTAAGTAGATGTCACTTCTGGAAGGATGCATTCCAGCACTTAGTCTAGCTATTATGATGATGCGTTCCACGCCCGGGGAGAAAAATTGTCCAAGGTACACTCCAGAAGTAGACGTCACTTCCGGAAGGGTGCATTCCAGGACTAAATCCAGCTACTATGACGATGCATTCCACGCCCGGGGAGAAAATGTACATGGCACAAGCGGAAGTTGATGTAATTTTCGGCTGGTGCGTTCCAGTGGCACCCTAAAGTCCGGAGCTTGCATTCCACCATTAAGACCAAGTAGTTTTTAACTATTAAAGAGACCTTTTACACATTTTTATTGGTGGTTCGGCAATAGGCATTTTTAAAGAAATATATTAACATAGTTTTTTATCGTTAAATTACGGGGAATATACGCTTTTGTATTGTTAAGGAATGACCTTTAACCAGGAAGTAGTTCATCCCCAGACTGTATAGTCTCATTCAGCAATCCCACTGTCACATTGCCCTGACGAAGAGCATCCAGGTCGATACGCGTTGACCTGTGACAGGTGGATTGGTAGCAGGAGTGGATATAGCGTTGCAGTTGGAATTCAATTACAGAGCGGAGGTCCAGTTTCCGGAACCTAGCACTTCAAATTAAGATCTTTGGGCTCGTATTGATCTTCAATCTGGTAACGCCTCCACCTTATTCTCCTGTTTTTATGTGCATGTGAACATTGTCTACAGTATGTAATAAATTGTGGAAACGGAATTATACTATGTGGTGCTTTATTTCCACATATGAGAGTTGAATGGAAAACTGTTGAGGACAGTGCTTATGACCAGTATTCTATGTGTGCCTGGAATCATTATCTATCTGGTAAAGCCTCTAATTCATTTCCATCATCGGCAGTGAAGGCTCTGCACAGTGTTTTTGAATTCTAATTTTATATTGCTGTGTAAAATTCAACTAGTTGAAACAATATTATGCCATGTTAGAAATTCTTTTTCTCTTTGCATATTCATTGATGTATGAAAACCGTACTTGTATTGAGAACTAACATCGTGTTTGAGATAAGTATACCATTTGACATATATGGTTCTGCATGTTCGCATCCACCTTATTAGAACCTTAGCGCGCATGTTATCTATCACCCACACATTTTTTCCAGTTTAAAGTTTTGGTTATATGGTATAACCTCGATAGGTAAGAGCTGTCGCTTTGTTAGTGCCATTAGGATATCTCTACACACTACTATCTCTCTATGACAATGGCCTTATTCATCCCACGGACAACAACTGTCTCCCCTGGTGCCTGATTTAAACAAACTACATCACCATCAGAATCCTCAGCGTCAACTTCCTCCTCAGCACCAGCAACACCCATAACCTCATCCTGGTGTACTTCAACAGAGACATCTTCAATTTTAATATCAGAAACTGGACTGTGGGTGCTCCTTCAAGCACTTTCAGAGGGCGTGCAAATGGTGGGAGGAGCCAACTCTTCTTGTCCAGTGTTGGGAAGGTCAGGCATCGCAACCGCCAACATACTTGGACTCTCCTTGGATATTTGTGATACCATCTTAGAACGCACAGTTCTTTGCTGTGCTTTTGCCAGATTAACTCTTTTCATTTTTCTAGCGGGAGGATGAGGGCTTCCATCATCATGTGAAGCTGAACCACTAGTCATGAACATAGGCCAGGGCCTTAGCCGTTCCTTGCCACTCCATGTCATAAATGGCTTATTGGCAAGTTTACGTTTCTCCTCAGACCATTTAAATTTCTTTTTTTTGGATCATTTTACTAAACTTTGGCTTTTTGGATTTTACATGCCCTATACTATGACATTGGGCATCGGTCTTGGCAGACGACGTTGATGGCATTTCATCATCTATGTCATGACTAGTGGCAGCAGCTTCAGCACTAGGAGAAATTGGTTCTTGATCTTTCCCTATTTTATCCTCCAAATTTTTGTTCTCCATTATTTTTCTGAAGTAACATAACAATATGCGGCACAAGAGAGCGTACCCCTACACCTCATAGGGCAAACCCTGTAAATATTATTTGGATAATAATAACCCTTTTATATGGAGTTATTATAATAATATCAGCATAGGAGAGCGTACCCCTAAACCACACATACACGGCGAAGCCTGTAAAAATTATTTAGCTACTGACCCTTTTATTTTGAGTTATTATAATAATATGCAGCACAGGAGAGCGTACCCCTACACCACACAGGGCACACCCTGTAAAAATTATTTGGATTAAATATTAATAACTCATTTATTTGGAGTAAATAATAAACAGCTTAGGACAGCACCACTGGACTTATACGGCAGTACCACTGGACTTATATGGCAGCACCACTGGACTGAACTTTTACTGCAGCATCACTGGACTGGATTTATACAGCAACACCACTGGACTGGACTTATACAGCACCACCACTGGACTTATGGCAGCACAGGACACCACCACTGGACTGATGCAGCACAAGACAGCACCACTGGACTGATGCAGCACAAGACAGCACCACTGGAATGATACAAAATAGCAGGTCACCACCCCACATGCCATGCTACTTTCCCGCACAGACACTGAGGAGACATGTCCTCTTGCTACACTCTCCAGGACTGGAGTGAAAATGGCGGCAACGCACGGCTCCCTATATGGAATCAAAAACCCGCAAGAATTTGACAGTGGGATGATGACATTTTGCCTTGTTCTGATTTCCGAGTCTGGCGGGAAAACCCGAGCCGGACTCGGAGCGTGAAGTCCGGGGGGTTTCAGTTCTCAGGGAACCGAACCCGCTCATCTCTAATAAACACACAAGAAAACATGCTAAGCGCAAATAGAAGTAAATATTGCTGTCATTAAAACAGAGTGATAAAATATTCTTTCAATTACTGAGAGAAAGTAACACAGGGAGGAATAGCAAAGCCACATACTGAAGAGAGAGGATATGAGGATATGAAGTGGGGAAAGTTATTGCCAACTGCCTTAAATAATAGCTTTTGTTTTTAGCATTTTAAGAGGGTCACAGAAAAAGTGTTTCATGGACTGTCAAAATTAACAGTAGGGGAGGACTGGCAAAAGGCATCACTGGGAGTTTCATTAAACCAGTGGCTCCATGACATCTTGGGGTTGCTTAATGCATTTGTATGACTTTTTACCTGTAATATGCCAGGGCTGACATGGCTTCCGTTTGCTCCATGGTGTCTGGCCCCTTCCTAAAGACTAGAGATGAGCGCCGGAAATTTTTCGGGTTTTGTGTTTTGGTTTTGGGTTCGGTTCCGCGGCCGTGTTTTGGGTTCGACCGCGTTTTGGCAAAACCTCACCAAATTTTTTTTGTCGGATTCGGGTGTGTTTTGGATTCGGGTGTTTTTTTAAAAAAACCCTAAAAAACAGCTTAAATCATAGAATTTGGGGGTAATTTTGATCCCAAAGTATTATTAACCTCAAAAAACATAATTTACACTCATTTTCAGCCTATTCTGAACACATCACACCTCACAATATTATTTTTAGTCCTAAAATTTGCACCGAGGTCGCTGTGTGAGTAAGATAAGCGACCCTAGTGGCCGACACAAACACCGGGCCCATCTAGGAGTGGCACTGCAGTGTCACGCAGGATGGCCCTTCCAAAAAACCCTCCCCAAACAGCACATGACGCAAAGAAAAAAAGAGGCGCAATGAGGTAGCTGACTGTGTGAGTAAGATTAGCGACCCTAGTGGCCGACACAAACACTGGGCACATCTAGGAGTGGCACTGCAGTGTCACGCAGGATGTCCCTTCCAAAAAACCCTCCCCAAACAGCACATGACGCAAAGAAAAAAAGAGGCGCAATGAGGTAGCTGTGTGAGTAAGATTAGCGACCCTAGTGGCCGACACAAACACCGGGCCCATCTAGGAGTGGCACTGCAGTGTCACGCAGGATGTCCCTTCCAAAAAACCCTCCCCAATCAGCACATGATGCAAAGAAAAAGAAAAGAAAAAAGAGGTGCAAGATGGAATTATCCTTGGGCCCTCCCACCCACCCTTATGTTGTATAAACAAAACAGGACATGCACACTTTAACCAACCCATCATTTCAGTGACAGGGTCTGCCACACGACTGTGACTGATATGACGGGTTGGTTTGGACCCCCCCCAAAAAAGAAGCAATTAATCTCTCCTTGCACAAACTGGCTCTACAGAGGCAAGATGTCCACCTCATCTTCACCCTCCGATATATCACCGTGTACATCCCCCTCCTCACAGATTATCAATTCGTCCCCACTGGAATCCACCATCTCAGCTCCCTGTGTACTTTGTGGAGGCAATTGCTGCTGGTCAATGTCTCCGCGGAGGAATTGATTATAATTCATTTTAATGAACATCATCTTCTCCACATTTTCTGGATGTAACCTCGTACGCCGATTGCTGACAAGGTGAGCGGCGGCACTAAACACTCTTTCGGAGTACACACTTGTGGGAGGGCAACTTAGGTAGAATAAAGCCAGTTTGTGCAAGGGCCTCCAAATTGCCTCTTTTTCCTGCCAGTATAAGTACGGACTGTGTGACGTGCCTACTTGGATGCGGTCACTCATATAATCCTCCACCATTCTATCAATGTTGAGAGAATCATATGCAGTGACAGTAGACGACATGTCCGTAATCGTTGTCAGGTCCTTCAGTCCGGACCAGATGTCAGCATCAGCAGTCGCTCCAGACTGCCCTGCATCACCGCCAGCGGGTGGGCTCGGAATTCTGAGCCTTTTCCTCGCACCCCCAGTTGCGGGAGAATGTGAAGGAGGAGATGTTGACAGGTCGCGTTCCGCTTGACTTGACAATTTTGTCACCAGCAGGTCTTTCAACCCCAGCAGACCTGTGTCTGCCGGAAAGAGAGATCCAAGGTAGGCTTTAAATCTAGGATCGAGCACGGTGGCCAAAATGTAGTGCTCTGATTTCAACAGATTGACCACCCGTGAATCCTTGTTAAGCGAATTAAGGGCTGCATCCACAAGTCCCACATGCCTAGCGGAATCGCTCCGTGTTAGCTCCTTCTTCAATGCCTCCAGCTTCTTCTGCAAAAGCCTGATGAGGGGAATGACCTGACTCAGGCTGGCAGTGTCTGAACTGACTTCACGTGTGGCAAGTTCAAAGGGCATCAGAACCTTGCACAACGTTGAAATCATTCTCCACTGCACTTGAGACAGGTGCATTCCATCTCCTATATCGTGCTCAATTGTATAGGCTTGAATGGCCTTTTGCTGCTCCTCCAACCTCTGAAGCATATAGAGGGTTGAATTCCACCTCGTTACCACTTCTTGCTTCAGATGATGGCAGGGCAGGTTCAGTAGTTTTTGGTGGTGCTCCAGTCTTCTGTACGTGGTGCCTGTACGCCGAAAGTGTCCCGCAATTTTTCTGGCCACCGACAGCATCTCTTGCACGCCCCTGTCGTTTTTTAAAAAATTCTGCACCACCAAATTCAAGGTATGTGCAAAACATGGGACGTGCTGGAATTTGCCCATATTTAATGCACACACAATATTGCTGGCGTTGTCCGATGCCACAAATCCACAGGAGAGTCCAATTGGGGTAAGCCATTCCGCGATGATCTTCCTCAGTTGCCGTAAGAGGTTTTCAGCTGTGTGCGTATTCTGGAAAGCGGTGATACAAAGCGTAGCCTGCCTAGGAAAGAGTTGGCGTTTGCGAGATGCTGCTACTGGTGCCGCCGCTGCTGTTCTTGCGGCGGGAGTCCATACATCTACCCAGTGGGCTGTCACAGTCATATAGTCCTGACCCTGCCCTGCTCCACTTGTCCACATGTCCGTGGTTAAGTGGACATTGGGTACAACTGCATTTTTTAGGACACTGGTGAGTCTTTTTCTGACGTCCGTGTACATTCTCGGTATCGCCTGCCTAGAGAAGTGGAACCTAGATGGTATTTGGTAACGGGGGCACACTGCCTCAATAAATTGTCTAGTTCCCTGTGAACTAACGGCGGATACCGGACGCACGTCTAACACCAACATAGTTGTCAAGGACTCAGTTATCCGCTTTGCAGTAGGATGACTGCTGTGATATTTCATCTTCCTCGCAAAGGACTGTTGAACAGTCAATTGCTTACTGGAAGTAGTACAAGTGGGCTTACGACTTCCCCTCTGGGATGACCATCGACTCCCAGCGGCAACAACAGCAGCGCCAGCAGCAGTAGGCGTTACACGCAAGGATGCATCGGAGGAATCCCAGGCAGGAAAGGACTCGTCAGACTTGCCAGTGACATGGCCTGCAGGACTATTGGCATTCCTGGGGAAGGAGGAAATTGACACTGAGGGAGTTGGTGGGGTGGTTTGCGTGAGCTTGGTTACAAGAGGAAGGGATTTACTGGTCAGTGGACTGCTTCCGCTGTCACCCAAAGTTTTTGAACTTGTCACTGACTTATTATGAATGCGCTGCAGGTGACGTATAAGGGAGGATGTTCCGAGGTGGTTAACGTCCTTACCCCTACTTATTACAGCTTGACAAAGGGAACACACGGCTTGACACCTGTTGTCCGCATTTCTGGTGAAATACCTCCACACCGAAGAGCTGATTTTTTTGGTATTTTCACCTGGCATGTCAACGGCCATATTCCTCCCACGGACAACAGGTGTCTCCCCGGGTGCCTGACTTAAACAAACCACCTCACCATCAGAATCCTCCTGGTCAATTTCCTCCCCAGCGCCAGCAACACCCATATCCTCCTCATCCTGGTGTACTTCAACACTGACATCTTCAATCTGACTATCAGGAACTGGACTGCGGGTGCTCCTTCCAGCACTTGCAGGGGGCATGCAAATAGTGGAAGGCGCATGCTCTTCACGTCCAGTGTTGGGAAGGTCAGGCATCGCAAACGACACAATTGGACTCTCCTTGTGGATTTGGGATTTCAAAGAACGCACAGTTCTTTGCGGTGCTTTTGCCAGCTTGAGTCTTTTCAGTTTTCTAGCGAGAGGCTGAGTGCTTCCATCCTCATGTGAAGCTGAACCACTAGCCATGAACATAGGCCAGGGCCTCAGCCGTTCCTTGCCACTCCGTGTGGTAAATGGCATATTGGCAAGTTTACGCTTCTCCTCCGACAATTTTATTTTAGGTTTTGGAGTCCTTTTTTTTCTGATATTTGGTGTTTTGGATTTGACATGCTCTGTACTATGACATTGGGCATCGGCCTTAGCAGACGACGTTGCTGGCATTTCATCGTCTCGGCCATGACTAGTGGCAGCAGCTTCAGCACGAGGTGGAAGTGGATCTTGATCTTTCCCTAATTTTGGAACCTCAACTTTTTTGTTCTCCATATTTTATAGGCAGAACTAAAAGGCACCTCAGGTAAACAATGGAGATGGATGGATTGGATACTAGTATACAATTATGGACGGACTGCCACGGTTAGGTGGTATAAAAAAACCACGGTTAGGTGGTATATATTATAATAATAATACAATTATGGATGGACGGACTGCCTGCCGACTGCCGACACAGAGGTAGCCACAGCCGTGAACTACCGCACTGTACACTGGTTGATAAAGAGATAGTAGTATACTCGTAACAACTAGTATGACACTATGACGACGGTATAAAGAATGAAAAAAAAACCACGGTTAGGTGGTATATATTATAATAATAATACAATTATGGATGGACGGACTGCCTGCCGACTGCCGACACAGAGGTAGCCACAGCCGTGAACTACCGCACTGTACACTGGTTGATAAAGAGATAGTAGTATACTCGTAACAACTAGTATGACACTATGACGACGGTATAAAGAATGAAAAAAAAACCACGGTTAGGTGGTATATATTATAATAATAATACAATTATGGATGGACGGACTGCCTGCCGACTGCCGACACAGAGTTAGCCACAGCCGTGAACTACCGCACTGTACACTGGTTGATAAAGAGATAGTAGTATACTCGTAACAACTAGTATGACACTATGACGACGGTATAAAGAATGAAAAAAAAACCACGGTTAGGTGGTATATATTATAATAATAATACAATTATGGATGGACGGACTGCCTGCCGACTGCCGACACAGAGGTAGCCACAGCCGTGAACTACCGCACTGTACACTGGTTGATAAAGAGATAGTAGTATACTCGTAACAACTAGTATGACACTATGACGACGGTATAAAGAATGCAAAAAAAACCACAGTTAGGTGGTATATATTATAATAATAATACAATTATGGATGGACGGACTGCCTGCCGACTGCCGACACAGAGGTAGCCACAGCCGTGAACTACCGCACTGTACACTGGTTGATAAAGAGATAGTAGTATACTCGTAACAATTAGGATGACACTATGACGGTATAAAGAATGAAAAAAAAACCACGGTTAGGTGGTAGGTATATAATAATAAATAATACAATTCTGGTCGGACGGACTGCCTGCCGTGTGCCGACACAGAGGTAGCCACAGCCGTGAACTACCGCACTGTACACTGGTTGATAAAGAGATAGTAGTATACTCGTAACAATTAGGATGACACTATGACGGTATAAAGAATGAAAAAAAAACCACGGTTAGGTGGTAGGTATATAATAATAAATAATACAATTCTGGTCGGACGGACTGCCTGCCGTGTGCCGACACAGAGGTAGCCACAGCCGTGAACTACCGCACTGTACACTGGTTGATAAAGAGATAGTAGTATACTCGTAACAATTAGGATGACACTATGACGGTATAAAGAATGAAAAAAAAACCACGGTTAGGTGGTAGGTATATAATAATAAATAATACAATTCTGGTCGGACGGACTGCCTGCCGTGTGCCGACACAGAGGTAGCCACAGCCGTGAACTACCGCACTGTACTGTGTCTGCTGCTAATATAGACTGGTTGATATTTAAAGAGATATTAGTAGTATACAACAATACTATACTGGTGGTCAGGCACTGGTCACCACTCCTGCAGCAAAAGTGTGCACTGTTAATTAATATAATTGTACTCCTGGCTCCTGCTAACAACCTGCAGTGCTCCCCAGTCTCCCCCACAATTAATTATAAGCTTTTAATTTATACATTGATGACTGTGCAGCACACTGGGCTGAGCTGAGTGCACACAGACTGAGTCACACTGTGTGACTGACTGTGCTGTGTATCGTTTTTTTTTTCAGGCAGAGAACGGATATAGCAGAGAGAAGTGAACGGATATATTATATTAAATAAAAGTTAACTAGCAACTGCACTGGTCACTGACTGTGGTAAACTAACTCTGTCTGCGACTCTGCACAATCTCTCTCTATCTAATCTATCTATCTCTATTCTAATGGAGAGGACGCCAGACACGTCCTCTCCCTATCAATCTCAATGCACGAGTGAAAATGGCGGCGACGCGCGGCTCCTTATATAGAATCCGAGTCTCGCGATAGAATCCGAGCCTCGCGAGAATCCGACAGCGTCATGATGACGTTCGGGCGCGCTCGGGTTAACCGAGCAAGGCGGGAAGATCCGAGTCGCTCGGACCCGTGGAAAAAAAAGTGAAGTTCGTGCGGGTTCGGATTCAAAGAAACCGAACCCGCTCATCTCTACTAAAGACCAGCCACTTTATTAAATATGCTGCACAGATAAGCCCACCATTTCCTGCTCTTCACCTCCTTTGTTTCTTCTCCATTCAGTCCAGAGTCTTTGCTCTCAATGTGCAGTGCCATTTTCCTGAAGATATCACCGGGAAGATGGTGCCGGCCATAGGTATACTCTGGGAGAGGGAGGAGGGATGACCCTCGCTGGGCTCCTCCAGCAGCAAGGGCCCGGGGAATTACTCCCCCCCCCCCCCCCCCAGTGCTACTATCCACATAGTGTCAGCAGTCAGCATTAGGTGCTTTCACTCCCAGTCTGAAAACTGCTCATACAGAAAGAAAGATTTGATGCTGTCTGTGTCTCTGAGCAACGTATCAGCAGACACACACGTGTGTGTATATGTATTCATGTATAGGGGGAAGGAATTGATGAAATGTGTGTGTAAAAGTGGGTGGGATTGGTGTAATGTGTGGGAAGACTGCTGGTAAAGCTGTTATGTGTGGGTGTAATGTATAAGGAGGGTGGTATTGATATTATATGTGGGGAGAGGATCAGTATTGGTGTAAAGTGTAGGGATAGAGCTGGTATTGGTGTAATGTGTGGGTGTAATGTATAGGGAGGGTGGTATTGACATAATGTGTGGGGAGAGGATAGGCATTGGTGTAAAGTTTGGGGAGGCAGCTGGTATTGGTGTAATATGCGGGGAGTTGGTTGTTATTAACATAAAGTGTAGGGAAAGAGGTGGTAGTGGTGTAATGTGTGGGTATAACGTATGGGTTGGGTGGTATTGACTTAATGTGTGGGTAGAGGATCGGTATTTGTGTAAAATTTGGGGAGGCAGCTAGCATTGGTGTAATGTGTGGGGGTTGGTTGTTATTGCCATAAAGTGTAGGGAGAGAGGTGCTAGTGGTGTAATGTGTGGGGGAAACAGTGGTGTAATAATAAGAATTTACTTACCGATAATTCTATTTCTCGTAGTCCGTAGTGGATGCTGGGGACTCCGTCAGGACCATGGGGATTAGCGGCTCCGCAGGAGACAGGGCACAAAAGTAAAAGCTTTAGGATCAGGTGGTGTGCACTGGCTCCTCCCCCTATGACCCTCCTCCAAGCCTCAGTTAGGATACTGTGCCCGGACGAGCGTACACAATAAGGAAGGATTTTGAATCCCGGGTAAGACTCATACCAGCCACACCAATCACACTGTACAACCTGTGATCTGAACCCAGTTAACAGCATGATAACAGCGGAGCCTCTGAAAAGATGGCTCACAACAATAATAACCCGATTTTTGTAACAATAACTATGTACAAGTATTGCAGACAATCCGCACTTGGGATGGGCGCCCAGCATCCACTACGGACTACGAGAAATAGAATTATCGGTAAGTAAATTCTTATTTTCTCTGACGTCCTAAGTGGATGCTGGGGACTCCGTCAGGACCATGGGGATTATACCAAAGCTCCCAAACGGGCAGGAGAGTGCGGATGACTCTGCAGCACTGAATGAGAGAACTCTAGGTCCTCCTCAGTCAGGGTGTGCCCCTGACCAAGTAGCTGCTCGGCAAAGTTGTAAAGCCGAGACCCCTCGGGCAGCCGCCCAAGATGAGCCCACCTTCCTTGTGGAATGGGCATTTACATATTTTGGCTGTGGCAGGCCTGCCACAGCATGTGCAAGCTGAATTGTACTACACATCCAACTAGCAATCGTCTGCTTAGAAGCAAGAGCACCCAGTTTATTGGGTGCATACAGGATAACAGCAAGTCAGTTTTCCTGACTCCAGCCGTCCTGGAAACCTATATTTTCAGGGCCCTGACAACATCTAGCAACTTGGAGTCCTCCAAGTCCCTAGTAGCCGCAGGTACCACAATAAGCTGGTTCAGGTGAAACACTGACACCACCTTAGGGAGAAACTGGGGACGAGTCCGCAGCTCTGCCCTGTCCGAATGGACAATCAGATATGGGCTTTTGTGAGACAAAGCCGCCAATTCTGACACTCGCCTGGCCGAGGCCAGGGCCAACAGCATGGTCACTTTCCATGTGAGATATTTCAAATCCACAGATTTGAGCGGTTTAAACCAATGTGATTTGAGGAATCCCAGAACTACGTTGAGATCCCACAGTGCCACTGGAGGCACAAAAGGGGGTTGTATATGCAGTACTCCCTTGACAAACTTCTGGAATTCAGGAACTGAAGCCAATTCTTTCTGGAAGAAAATCGACAGGGCCGAAATTTGAACCTTAATGGACCCCAATTTGAGGCCCATAGACACTCCTGTTTGCAGGAAATGCAGGAATCGACCGAGTTGAAATTTCTTCGTGGGGCCTTCCTGGCCTCACACCACGCAACATATTTTCGCCACATGTGGTGATAATGTTGTGCGGTCACCTCCTTCCTGGCTTTGACCAGGGTAGGAATGACCTCTTCCGGAATGCCTTTTTCCCTTAGGATCCGGCGTTCAACCGCCATGCCGTCAAACGGAGCCGCGGTAAGTCTTGGTACAGACATGGTACTTGCTGAAGCAAGTCCCTTCTTAGCGGCAGAGGCCATGAGTCCTCTGTGAGCATCTCTTGAAGTTCCAGGTACCAAGTCCTTCTTGGCCAATCCGGAGCCACGAGTATAGTTCTTACTCCTCTACGTCTTATAATTCTCAGTACCTTGGGTAGGAGAAGCAGAGGAGGGAACACATACACTGACTGGTACACCCACGGTGTTACCAGAGCGTCCACAGCTATTGCCTGAGGGTCTCTTGACCTGGCGCAATACCTGTCCAGTTTTTTGTTCAGGCGGGACGCCATCCTGTCCACCTTTGGTCTTTCCCAATGGTTCACAATCATGTGGAAGACTTCCCGATGAAGTCCCCACTCTCCCGGGCGACGGAATGAACACTGCTGACAGTGCTATCACCTGATTTTCCGCCCAGCGAAGAATCCTTGCAGTTTCTGCTATTGCCCTTCTGCTTCTTGTGCCGCCCTGTCTGTTTACGTGGGCGACTGCCGTGATGTTGTCCCACTGGATCAATACCGGTTGACCTTGAAGCAGAGGTCTTGCTAAGCTTAGAGCATTGTAACTTGCCCTTAGCTCCAGTATATTTATGTGGAGAGAATTCTCCAGACTTGATCACACTCCCTGGAAATTTTTTCCCTGTGTGACTGCTCCCCAGCCTCTCAGGCTGGCATCCCTGGTCACCAGGACCCTTCCTGAATGCCGAATCTGCGGCCCATTAGTAGATGAGTACTTTGCAGCCACCGCAGAAGAAACACCCTTGTCCTTGGAGACAGGGTTATCCGCTGATGCATCTGAAGATGCGATCCGGACCATTTTTCCAGTAGATCCCACTGAAAAGTTCTTGCGTGAAAACTGCCGAATGGAATCGCTTCGTAAGAAGCCACCATTTTTCCCAGGACCCTTGTGCAATGATGCACTGACACTTTTCCTGGTTTTAGGAGGTTCCTGACTAGCTCGGATAACTCCCTGGCTTTCTTCTCCGGGAGAAACACCCTTTTCTGGACTGTGTCCAGAATCATCCCTAGGAACAGCCGATGTGTCGTCGGAAACAACTGCGGTTTTGGAATATTTAGAATCCACCCGTGCTGTCGTAGAACTACTTGAGATAGTGCTACTCCGACCTCCAACTGTTCTCTGGACCTTGCTCTTATCATGAGGTCGTCCATTTTCTTTGAAGAAGAATCATAATTTCGGCCATTACCTTGGTAAAGACCCGGGGTGCCGTGGACAATCCAAACGGCAGCGTCTGAAACTGATAGTGACAGTTCTGTACCACGAACCTGAGGTACCCCTGGTGAGAAGGGCAAATTGGGACATGGAGGTAAGTATCCCTGATGTCCCGGGACTTCCTGGTTCGCTATCACTGCTCTGAGTGACTCCATCTTGATTTGAACCTTTGTAAGTGTTCAAATATTTCAGATTTAGAATAGGTCTCACCGAGCCTTCTGGCTTCAGTACCACACATAGTGTGGAATAATACCCCTTTCCTTGTTGTAGGAGGGGTACTTTGATTATCACCTGCTGGGAATACAGCTTGTGAATTGTTTCCAATACTGCCTCCCTGTCGGAGGGAGACGTTGGTAAAGCAGACTTCAGGAACCTGCGAGGGGGAAACGTCTCGACTTTCCAATCTGTACCCCTGGGATCCTACTTGTAGGATCCAGGGGTCCTGTACGGCCCCAGCGTCATGCTGAGAAACTTGGCAGAAGCGGTGGAGGCTTCTGTTCCTGGGAATGGGCTGCCTGCTGCAGTCTTCTTCCCTTTCCTCTATCCCTGGGCAGATATGACTCTTATGGGGACGAAAGGACTGAGGCTGAAAAGACGGTGTCTTTTTCTGCAGAGATGTGACTTAGGGTAAAAACGGTGGATTTTCCAGCAGTTGCCGTGGCCACCAGGTCCGATGGACCGACCCCAAATAACTCCTCCCCTTTATACGGCAATACTTCTTTGTGCCGTTTGGAATCTGCATCACCTGACCACTGTCGTGTCCATAAACATCTTCTGGCAGATATGGACATCGCACTTACTCTTGATGCCAGAGTGCAAATATCCCTCTGTGCATCTCGTATATATAGAAATGCATCCTTTAAATGCTCTATAGTCAATAAAATACTGTCCCTGTCAAGGGTATCAATATTTTTAGTCAGGGAATCCGACCAAGCCACCCCAGCTCTGCACATCCAGGCTGAGGCGATCGCTGGTCGCAGTATAACACCAGTATGTGTGTATATACTTCTTAGGATATTTTCCAGCCTCCTATCAGTTGGCTCCTTGAGGACGGCCCTATCTGGAGACGGTACCGCCACTTGTTTTGATAAGCGTGTGAGCGCCTTATCCACCCTAAGGGGTGTTTCCCAACGCGCCCTAACTTCTGGCGGGAAAGGGTATAAAGCCAATAATTTTCTATCGGGGGAAACCCACGCATCATCACACACTTCATTTAATTTATCTGATTCAGGAAAAACTACAGGTAGTTTTTTCACACCCCACATAATACCCTTTTTTGTGGTACTTGTAGTATCAGAAATATGTAACACCTCCTTCATTGCCCTTAACAAGTAACGTGTGGCCCTAAAGGAAAATACGTTTGTTTCTTCACTGTCGACACTGAAATCAGTGTCCGTGTCTGTGTCTGTGTCGACCGACTGAGGTAAATGGGCGTTTTAAAGCCCCTGACGGTGTTTGAGACGCCTGGACAGGTACTATTTTGTTTGCCGGCCGTCTCTGTTGACATTATCACGTAATTCCTTGAATAAGCCATCCATTCCGGTGTCGACTCCCTAGAGAGTGACATCACCATTACAGGCAATTGCTCCGCCTCCTCACCAACATCGTCCTCATACATGTCGACACACACGTACCGACACACAGCACACACACAGGGAATGCTCTGATAGAGGACAGGACCCCACTAGCCCTTTGGGGAGACAGAGGGAGAGTTTGCCAGCACACACCAAAAACGCTATAATTATACAGGGACAACCTTTATATAAGTGTTTTTCCCTTATAGCATTTTAATATATATAGTCATATCGCCAAATAAGTGCCCCCCCTCTCTGTTTTAACCCTGTTTCTGTAGTGCAGTGCAGGGGAGAGCCTGGGAGCCTTCCCACCAGCATTTCTGTGAGGGAAAATGGCGCTGTGTGCTGAGGAGAATAGGCCCCGCCCCCTTTTCGGCGGGCTTCTTCTCCCGTTTTTCTGAGACCTGGCAGGGGTTAAATACATCCATATAGCCCCCAGGGGCTATATGTGATGTATTTTTAGCCAGAATAAGGTACTATCATTGCTGCCCAGGGCGCCACCCCCCAGCGCCCTGCACCCTCAGTGACCGCTGCTATGAAGTGTGCTGACAACAATGGCGCACAGCTGCAGTGCTGTGCGCTACCTTATGAAGACTGAAAAGTCTTCTGCCGCCGGTTTCTGGACCTCTTCACTTTTCGGCATCTGCAAGGGGGTCGGCGGCGCGGCTCCGGGACGAACCCCAGGGTGAGACCTGTGTTCCGACTCCCTCTGGAGCTAATGGTGTCCAGTAGCCTAAGAAGCCAATCCATCCTGCACGCAGGTGAGTTCACTTCTCTCCCCTAAGTCCCTCGATGCAGTGAGCCTGTTGCCAGCAGGACTCACTGAAAATAAAAAACCTAACAAAACTTTTACTCTAAGCAGCTCTTTAGGAGAGCCACCTAGATTGCACCCTTCTCGGCCGGGCACAAAAATCTAACTGAGGCTTGGAGGAGGGTCATAGGGGGAGGAGCCAGTGCACACCACCTGATCCTAAAGCTTTTACTTTTGTGCCCTGTCTCCTGCGGAGCCGCTAATCCCCATGGTCCTGACGGAGTCCCCAGCATCCACTTAGGACGTCAGAGAAATGTGGCTAAAAGAGCCACAATGGCACAATTGTCATGTTCCGTCCAATCCCCCATCCTTACCCATGCACTTCAGACTTTGCACTCTGTAGGACTCTCTTGGAATGAGCTATTTAAATGTCTAAGTGTATTCCTTATGGTTGGTACACACTAAAACAGATATCGGTCCTATTAGTAATTTCTGGACAAATCGGAATGATTTATCAGGCATATCGTTAAGTGGGTAAGGCCGATTACATGCAATAGTTTCCAGTCGGCCCTGCTACACAGCCAACCAGAAGATATCGTGTATGATGCCATATTGCCAAATGCAGGATGGAATCCTACATTGCACCATCGTCCCCTGCATCAAGCATGTGTGTATGCACTTGTCGATGCAGGGTCCCGTCACCCGTCGGATCGGCCGCATAGACATCGTTCTGATGTGTACCCGGCCTTATTGATGTCCTGTGGTCTGCAAGGTGAGGTATGTGTTTTTATAGATTAAGCAAATATTTGTAACAGGCTTAATACAAAATTTTAATACAACTGTATAATAATTTACAGAAAACAGAGAAATTAACTTAAGTATTGAATCTAAAGACATCAAAGTGAAGATAGAGATTGCACTGCACAGATCACTGGCAAGACCTCACCTCCATTACTGTGTCCAGTTTTGGTTCACCTTTGGCCAAAAAAGGCTGGAACACTAAACTGATATATGACGAAGAGCTTTGTGTTAAGCCAGGTACACACTAGCCAATGTGTGTACCCAGTGATATTGGCTGCGGCGGGGACCCGGCGGGGTGCCGGCATCGCTAAGTGCATACACACTTGCCGATGCCGGCGTGAAGAGAGCAAAGGAGGGGAGGGCGTCAGCATGGCCATCGTTAATGAGGTGAGGAGGGAGGGGGTCGTTAACGATGCGCGGGAGCGCACATTGTTGACGATATTGAGTGTACACACTAGACAAGATAGTAAAAGATATCACTCAGAATGGCCCTTCTAAGTGATATCTTTAACTTTCTCGTCTAGTGTGTATGGGGCTTTACAGAGATGGTGATATATTGCAGGGAATAGTCTTCCAGCAATTCTGGAGAGAACTTATACAGTAACAGAAATAAATGCAAACATATCTATTGTTAAAACTAATGTGCTGATTCCCAGTTCTGCTGATGCCGATCCTTTCCACCAGATGGCGGACTCCAATAAAGGGGGATATGCTGGAAGGTCAGAAAATCCTACATGAAACAAATCCCACACTCACCTATTCCAATCATTTTTGGGTTGGAATCAGAGAATTGATGGCCTAATTCAGACGTGATCGCTGGGCAGTGATTTTTGCAGCCCTGCGATCGGATAGTCGCTGCCTACAGGGGGAGTGTATTTTCGCTGTGCAAATGTGCGAACGCATGTGTAGCAGAGCTGCACACACTAATTTTGTGCAGTCTCTTTGCAGCCCAGGACTTACTTAGCCGCTGCAATCACTTCAGCCTGGCCGGGACCGGAATTGACGTCAGACACCCACCCTTCCAACGCTTGGACACGCCTGCGTTTTTCCAGACACCCCCTGAAAACGGTCAGTCGCCACTCACAAATGCCCTCTTCCTGTCAGTCACCTTGTGATCGCCCGTGCGATCGCTTTTTTCGCACCATCCCGTCACTGTGCACCGATACCCATTGCTGTGGTCCGTCGCGCCTGCGCATTGCAGTGCATACGCATGCGCAGTTCAGACCTGATCGCAGGCTGTGAGAAACCGCAGCCTATCGATCAGGTCTGAATTACCTCTTGAGGATTTCCAACATGTTGGATTTTGCTGATGACCCAACACAGCCATCGTCGCAATGAGGAATCGACACATTTCTTAGCAGATGAACCGCTCTAGGTATCAAAATATTAAGAAAGAAAAACATAAAGATCCAAAAGCAGAAAACTCATATCGCAATACATGTACACAAGATGGACCTGATGGTCCTATTCTGCAGGCAAACTGTATATTTGTGTAATTTCGCTTTAGCATTTTTAGTAATTTAGTGACATGCAATCACCTCCCTCACCCGGCGGAAAAGAAGAGCAGGAATTGTATACTTTTCACTAAGGAATAATTAATTTGTTTCAAGTATTAGAACAGAGAGATGTAGAGTGGCTTTGAATGGTAGCCTCAGAGGGCTAGCATTGTTTGTTCCTTCCAATCTGTAATGAGCATTAGTAAATGGCCAGGAAAAAAATTACCTTCTTTCAGTAACTTGAGAGAGGTGAAGAATGAAGAGAAGCTATTAAATGTTGAAGAGAAAAGCGACCCAAGTGTCTTCATTTCCCTGTGCTCATTTGCTGCTCCTCAATTTCATGGTGCTAATTTGGAAGTATCACAAGTCTTAGTGCACACAGATGTTGTGGGTTTTACTCTTTGAACCCATGAGCTACTGTAAAAACTATATTTGCAGGGTCAAAGCAATATATTTACTAAAGGTCAATTTTCAGTTTTTATCAATGGAAAGTTATCTAAATCAATGTTTTTCAATGGCTAAAACACACATTTACTAGCATTTAAAAATCAATCTAAAAATTATGTTAGTAAATGTGTATTTTAGCTAGAGATGAGCAGGTTCGGTTCTCGAGGAAAAAAGTAATCATCCCGCTGTCGGATTCTCGCGGGTCTTGGATTCCATATAAACAGCCGCGCATTGCCGCCATTTTCACTCCGGACTTGGAGAGTGAGGGAGACAGACGTCTGTCTCTCTCTGTGGGTGATGGCATCGGGTGGGGTCAGTGTGTGCTCTATAGGAGTGCTGCTCCTATCACTGTGATGTACCTGTGCTGTTAGGGGTGCTGTCCTGGCTGTCACTGGTGTTTCATGTGCTGTTAGGGGTGCTGCAGCTGTACATGGGTGTTGTTGCTGTCCTGGCTGTCACTGTGTTGTACAGGGGGCAGGGGTACTGTCGTCCTGTATGCAGTGAAAATACAGGGGTGCTGGCCCTGTTCGGAATGCTGTAAAAATTCAGGGGTGCTGTTGTTAAAATAAATGTATACTAGCCCTTTCTGGTATGCTGAAAAACTTCAGGGGTGCAGTAATAAATGTACACTGGCCCTGTCTTGTATGCTGCAAAAATTCTTTGGTGCAGTAAAAAAATTTACACTGGCCCTGTCTTGTATGCTGCAAAAATTCTGGGGTGCAGTAAAAAAAAAAATGTACACTGGCCCTGTATGCTGTCAAAATATAGGGGTGCTGCAGATAAAATAAATGTACACTGGTCCTGTATGCTGTTAAAATACAGGGGTGCTGCTGTTAAAATAAAAGTACACTGGTCCTGTATGCTGTAAAAATACAGGGGTGCTGTTGTTAAAATATAAGTACTTGGCCGTGTATGCTGTAAAAATGCAGAGATGCTGCTGTTAAAATAAAAGTACAATGGTCCTCTATGCTGTTAAAATACAGGGGTGGTGCTGTTAAAATAAAAGTACACTGGTCCTGTATGCTTTAAAAATACAGGGGTACTGTGAAAATAAATGTACGCTGGCCTTGTCTGGTATGCTGTAAAATTACAGGATTGTTGTGAAAATACAGGGGTGCTGACACTGTCTGCAGGTACGATGTCTAGGCCTGACCTTCACAACACTGTATGGGAAGAGAAGGCTCCTACCACCATTTGCATGCCCTCTACAAGTGCTGGGAGGAGCAACGCCAGTCCAGTTGCTGATATTGAGATTCAGGATGTCAATGTAGAAGTACACCAGGATGAGGAGGATATGGGTGTAGCTGGTGCTGCAGAGGAAGTTGACAATGAGGATTCTGATGGTGATGTGGTTTGTTTGAATAAGGCACCAGTGGAGATAGTTGTCAATGGGATGAAAAAGCCCATTGTCATACCTGGGCAAAATACCAAAAAAGCCACCTCTTCGGTGTTGAATTATTTCTCCACAAATCAGGACAACAGGTGTGAAGCCATCTGTTGCCTTTGTCAATCCATAATAAGTAGTTTTAAGGACGTTAACCACCTAGGAATATCATCCCTTATACATCACCTGCAGTGCATTCACCATAAGTCATTGTCAAGTTCAGAAACTTTGGGTAATAGCGTAAGCAGTCCACTTACACCTAAATTATGTTTTGTTTGAATATTATTTCTCTGTGAGGATGAGGATGTAAACACTGAAGGAAGTATCGGAGGATGAGGACGACATCTTGCCACTGTAGAGCAAGTTTGTGTAAGGAGAGATTAATTGCTTTATTTTTGGTGGGGGTCCAAACAAACCAATCATTTCAGCCACAGTCGTGTGGCAGACCCTGTCGCTGAAATGATTGGTTTGTTAAAGTTTGCATTTCCTGTTTATACAATATAAGGGTGGGTGGGAGGGCACAAGGACATTTCCATCTTGCATGTATTTTCTTTGACACATCATTCCAGGGGTGCTGCCCTATATGGGGTGCTGCCCCTCTGCCCTATCAGTTCAGGGGTGCTGCCCCACTGCCGTTTAAGTCCAGGTGTGCTGTTGCCTGTCTGCTGTGCTATGTAATTCTCCAGGGGTGTTACCTATGCAGTATAAGGGGTGCTGCCATATAATTCCAGGGGTGCTGCTGTACTTGATGCTAGGTTTAAATGAAAGCATAGAGCATATATGAAACAAACTTCAACATCACAAACAGATTGTGAAAACATAGCCACAAAGGTGGAAATGGAAATTGCTATTTTGACAAAGTGTTTTTAAATAAAGTTGGTAGAGACCACATTTGTGGCCAAAGTCAGTGTGACTCAGAAGAGACTGAATCATAATCCAGCACAACTGCCGGAGAGGTAAAAGTGATATTTTCTGCCGGAGCATTAGAGATAGGTTCTTCTCAATTATTTCATGTTAGGGACTCACTCAAATGAATGGCTTCAATTAGTCAACCTTAAATTTGATTTATTATTGTTGTTCCACATTTTGGGATTATTTATTTAGAAGATGCGCATTTGTTGTACAGGGATCTTCTTTTTCTAAGGGCTGTGTAGAGTTATCCCAAGACCTCCCGGTGTTAGAAGAACAGAATTTCAGTGATCTTGCATTGCATCAGCTTTCCATTGCACTGCAGCACTAGATGGGCCAGGAGCTCCTGTGAGGCATAAACAGTTACTGAATAATGCACAGTATGGAGTCTCATGGTGGCTTACAGCCAGGAAGATGTCTGGCTTGCCAGGCTGAGGCATGCTGTGGGCACAGAGTTTAGCATTGCTTCCTCCCACAGTCCTACTTATAGTATGAAATGAGTTTCAACTGTAGAGTGGTAAGCTCCACTAGGGCAGGGGCTCACTAACAAAAAATTCACTGCACAGTCATGCTTAGTACTTTACCGAACCCACTCAAACTCAACTTGCCCCATCCGGGGCTGCTGTGGGGTCTCATGAGGGGCTGCTGAAACAGCTACGGTGCTGCTTTATTTAAAAATAAAATATGAATAAAATAAACAAAACACACAGGTATGCTCACATGCGTGCAACTGGGACACACAGGTATGCTCACATGCGTGTAACTGGGAGCTGTGAAAAACAAAAATAAGGTATCTGCCACAAAATATGTAAATAAAAATGCAATAAAAAGATTGAAAAAAAGAAACCCACAAGATTTTTACAAAATAAGTCTCCAGACCCCGTGGAGGGGAAAATATCCAATCTTGATCCTGTGGTATACATCAGTTTATTTGCATCCCAGCATTAAATCCGAGATTATCTTAATCCCTGAACATGATGAAGCGGGTACAAGTTTGGAGGATTTGGCCCCTAGTTTTTCAGTTTGTCCAGTAATGTGGTAATTAATAATTATATTTTTGCTTGGTTGAAGTCTTTTCTGGTCCACACCAATATAGACGTGGAGGTGAAAGCCTGTGATTTGTTCCTGATTGTGTGTGCCTCTCTAATTTTTAATCACATTCTTGACACTGTCCTCTTCCTCTTGCCTCTTCTCATAATGTGAAAAGTCATCAAAGAAGGAGGTGGTGTGTTTGTAGCTAGCTATGATTCGGAGAACTTGGCGAGTTTTTTCCAGGGAGAACACCTGTCGCTGAAATGATGGGTTCATTAAACTGTGTATGTCCTGTTTAAAGAACATATGGATGGGTAGGAGGAGGACCCGGGTGGGAAGGCCCAAGACAATTCCATCTTGCACCTCTTTTTTTTCTTTGCATGATGTGCTCTTTGGGGCCTAGTTTTTAAAACTGCCATCCTGTCTGCCACTGCAGTGCCACTCCTACATGGGCCAGGTGTTTGTGCTGCCCACTTGTGTCACTTAGCTTAGTCATCCAGCGACCTCGGTGCAACCTTTTAGCCTAAAAACAATATTGAGAGGTGTGAGGTGTTCAGAATAGACTGGAAATGAGTGGAAATGAATGTAATTGAGGTTAATAATACCATGGGATCAAAATTACACCCAGATTCTGAGATTTTAGCTGTTTTTATTTTTTTCAAAAATCATACATATCCAAAACCAAATCCAAAATCTGAAAGGGTGGATTTGGCAAAATCAATCCAAATCCAAAACACGAGTTGGATCCAGATCCATAACCAAAACACAAAGCTCGAAAAGTGTCTGCCGCACATCTCTAATTTTAGCCCCTGAAATGCAGCATCATTTAAGATTACTTTTCATCTATTTAAAATAGATTAAAACAGACTTTTATTAAATATACTTATGAGTCTCTCTAAAGGTCTTTTTCGACGTGCAAATAGTAATGATTCCATTAATTTATGTACGGAGACAGTAGCAGATATCTCTTAAATCTCCCATTTTTTATTGTGAGAGCAGCCAGAATATTTTACTATGGGGTTGGTAAAGTGCAGAATTTACCAAGCTCTGGATTGCGAAGTATTCCAGAGCATGGCCCAAATAGCCATTGTAGGCTATAGGGTACATTGGCCAGGAGACTAATCAAGATCTCCCGACCAATGGCTGCCCCACCCCCCTAACTCGGGAGTAAAGTGATTGTAGTAGCAATCTCTTTACTTCTAACATAGTGTAGCACCTGTTCCCGGATGTATTTTTTCATGCATTTGTGTTATACCTTATTATTGCCCTGATAAGTAACAATAAGAAATTATATTTATCAGGACCACGTCCCGATAATTAATAAATATGTCCCTAGTGTGTGGAGTGACACAGAGAGAGTTTCCTTCCATTCTTTGCACAAAGAATGCCAGGGGTCCTTAAAGTCCATGATTTATCTATCACAGGTAAAGATGGGTGAAATATATGCTTCATCTGAGTGCAGAATTTTGTGAATTTCTCTGGTAGAATTTGGCCATAAGTGTTCTATATAAATTTTTCTCAGTGTACTGTACATACATGAAAAACCATCTTGATACCAAATTTCATGTGTTTACCAGTGTTAAAAACTGGCAACCGGAGCTGTTCCTGGAAGAATTAAGCAAAATTTGCCCCTCTACAAAACAGTTGAAATTTGAATGCAGAAAATACAGTAGCAACTTTGCTTACCAGCATATATGATCATTTGAACAGAGGATAACGACCAGATACTGTAATGGAAATAAGGGGGACATTTACTAAGCAGTGATAAGAGCAAATAAGTGAGCCAGTGGAGAAGTTGCCCCATTAACCAATCAGTAGCTCTGTGTAATTTTATAGTATGCAAATTATAGCTGTTACTGCAGTGCTGATTGGTTACCATGGGCACTTTTCCACTGGCTCACTTCTCCGCTCTTATCACTGCTTAGTAAATGTCCCCCTTAGAGCGCAAATGGAGCAGAAACACCAACCCACTAGATTCTGTTAATAAAGTACTGTATGCTTGTGAACCTTTGCCAAAAGAAAATAAATACCTGACCCACCCCTCCTTCCTTGTAAAATGAAAGGCTTCATTTGCCAATTGTTGGGGTATGACATTATTTGATACAATTACAGAAATATTCAACAATTATTAAAGTCATATATAGCTTAGGGACTATGGACGGGATGTGCTACGTGTCTCATTTTGAATTGATCCCTCTTGGGGAGTCTCTGAAAATAAGGCCATAGGCTTCTACTAGGCAACAGCATCTAGTGGATCCAAGCTGTATCGCATTCAATAGCTTCGTAAAGTACATAAGAGGAATTTGGCCAAAACTCAGCACTTTTCTGAGTTTAGACTGCATTTTGCTTTTAGTACAGTACATCCTGATCTATATAACTATTTAAACAGTTCAACAGTCAAAATATTACAATTATTAGGGCAGGTGGCTATTATACAGCATTGTACAGCAGCGGTGCGAGTATGCAGGTAGGCTCGGATACGGAGTACCCTTAAGAATTTGGCAGCGGTAACGCAGTACCACCTGTCACACACTTTGCCATTACCACAATTATAATGTGCCACAAAGCAACAAGACCATGGTTCTTGCCAGCATGACGGCTCCTCCCACTATGTCAAGGTTACTTGGAGTGCGACAGTGGCTGTATTTTCCTGTTATAATGGAGGCATTGCTATATATTGTTATTAAATTGGGGGCATTACATTATATTTCTATTATACTGGAGGTATTACTATATATTTCTATTATACTGGAGGCATTGTTATACATTTTTAGCCTTGCCTCCAGATTCCCTCCAAAAAAGGGGCTGTCGTGTGGCCATGCCGCTAGTGTCATGTAGCCACTCCCACTAGCAGCATGTGACCACACCCCCTCACTACACATGGTCACGCCCATTTTCTGCACTCAGTACCACTAAGAAAATATTTCTACTTGCACCACTGGTGTACAGTAGCAGTTCATTTATATATTGGCACTACAGGTACATACATACGATGTTCTGCCTGTGGTTTAGGGTTAGTAAACACATCAATCAATATATACAATGCTTACACCATATGCTGTCCTGTGATATCCTATAGACACTCTCCTATATGTGGGGGATGAAGCAAACAAACATCCTTCTTAATGAATGCTGAGTTTTAAAAGTTTCTGTACACTAATCATGTTCATAAAACATAAGATGTTTATTTCTGGAGATGAGTAGGAGTTTCCATTTTCACACACAGACAAGTCGATAAACTACATGCTGCTTTCAAAGGTGTTTTGTAAGCAACATATTGATGCTTCCGCCATTATTAGTGTAAATTCTCTGTGGCTTTGAAACTGGCTTAGTTGTATGCATGCTAAAATAATTGGATCTTCTAACAAACACTGAACTTTGCAGATTGTCCTCCTAGAATATGAACAAATATAGCTAAATGAATAGTATTTACCAAAGTCACATCCCAGAATCCTTTCTGGCAGCTGTTACTTTTGTTCTCGCATCAATCAATGAAATTAACTCAGGGCCAGAGATAAATTATATTTTTCCGTAGTTTGATTTGCAGATTAATTAAAAAATAAATCCAATTGTTAAGATTTAGAAAAAAAAAAGTCTACCGGCAAACTTAATGAATGTCTGATGGATAGTTGTATTTGATGATGTCACATCTGTGGTAGTACCCCCGTAGAGAGAGGGGAGGCGTACCTGCTTTCTCCAGACGACGCTTGCTGCTTTCAGACCTCTCACGACTTCTTCCTCAGGAGCCTGTGGCAGAAGAATGGACACCCCAAAGAGGACCCACAGATAAAGAATAGTACAAAATGCTGGTGACAACACTTTTATTTGGAAGGAGGTGATTAGTCTCCGCTATACAGTCAATTGTGGTTAGAATGTAACACATACACTATGTATCAACATAACCAATCTTACCCCTAAGGCATCTGATAACGGCAAACATCAATCACCATTTGCGAACATAAAAGGCACAGAGATGGTTCAGCAAGTTATTCACATACAACGTCAACCACTACGGTACAATTACCGAATTTGAGGAAGGTAAGGCAAGAAATGTTCCTGTACTAAACTTGCACAATATTTAGACGGTCCACAGGGTGGCGCTGTGCGCCAGTAATAACATTCAACTCGTGCACTCTGGTTTCCGTTTAGTATCAGTGTCTCAGATTTGTAAAGCCTGCACGGCAATGGTGAACCCCTGAGATAGTGTCAACAAAAATCAGGTAGACCGTTATAGGAGGGCGTGCAGGGTGGGTAACTTTAACTGTAACACAGCAACAATAAACAATGGTGTTAAAAGGTATTTGTATCCAAAAAAAGGTAAGTCAATTTAGCAGCATCATATTTGTATCCACGGAAAGGTAAGTCTTAAGGAAATAAGGTTACTCCGGAAAAGATGTCAATTCTAGCATACAGTCTCTCTTTACCACAACAGGGTTTCTATTCCTAGTGTGGATTTAAATCAACAGGTAGATACAATTTGTGCAGAACAAAAGTAAGGCACTTGTTGTATATAAATAATGTTGTGCTCCAGTGCTTAAGTTATATTAATAGGGATGGTATCACAGTTCTCCTCAGTGAGTATATGCAGCTCACGATCATGCAGGCTACACGCGTGTCAGTTAAGGGTAAGTGTTCTAAGGCAAGGTGCCACACTCTTTACACAGAGACGCCGTTCCCCCAACTTATCAACCAACTAGGGAAGATTGGTGAATGTACGGGTAGGAGTGTGGTGCACAACAATATCAGTCAGCTGGGGAAGGTTTCTAGCATTAATAGCCAGCTGAAGTAGTGGGGATACGTGAGGGTACCGGCAGTGTAACTGAGGCTCCTGCTGTCTGCAGCCGTGTTCTCTTCTCACTGCAGCCTTCCCTGTATGGTCTCCCCCTTCTGGGTTTCAGCGCACTGAAGCCGCGGTGTCTCTAGGCGGGGGGAAGCTCCTGCGCCTCTGTTCCCCGCTGTGGCTGTAGCCGGCGGCTTTGCGCTGCCGCCAGTCGCATCTCTCCCCATTCACCCACGTGATGCGGCCTGTCTGCAGCCGCACCACGCCATGGTCCTCTTCTCGCCGGGACCCCGCTCCCCTCTCTGCACGGGTTTAGCGGCGGTGGGGCTCTTCTGGTCGGGCTAGCCGCGCATCTCCTCGCTGCACACCGCGGCTCTGTCTCTCCTGTCACGCTCCCTCCAGACGCTGCACACTTCTCATCCTCTTGCAGGTCGGCTCCTCCTCTCTGTTCTCCTGCTTTCTCTTCTCCCAATCCGAGGGGCTTCCAGGCTTCCCGCACCGATCCCTCAGCAAGGTGTTGCTAGGCAACGCAGGGGGGGGGGAGTTAACCCTTACAGGGCTAGTGCCAGAAAGTCCCTCAGGCTGCGCAAATAATTATTGGGGTATCACACATCATTCCATCTTTATTGTGCCACAATCCATATGTGGAAAGGAAACTGGCATTTATGTAGAGTTGCCACTTCTATAAATCTGTATTGCTGCTTATCGCATCAATACAATTTATCGCAGCAATTTACATATCCAGAGCTCCTTTTCAAGTCCCAGGGAAAACTTCACGTTCGCAATTTTGTATCTACTTCACCGCCAGTTGGCAATGCAAAGGGTCATAAACAGAAACTGTTGCAGCTGAAGATCGCCACCTCCCAAAGCTGTTCATTGCTTTTAAATAGACTTGAGGAGGGGAAGGGGCAAACAGGCTTCCCTTCCCCATACATATGACTCAGAATTACATGGAGCTTAAGATACATGACACACCCACAACACTCCCACAAGTCAGGGTAGTTATGTGTGACTGCATTATCCCTACCCAGTTCCCGCCCCTAAACACCCTATTTTACACAAAAACATATCCAACCCAAAAACCACCTGGCAGATTATAGAACAGGCATATGCAAAAAATGCATAAACTCGCTTTTACGCATGTGCAGGATACAGAAACTTGCCATTTGTGTCCATTATAAGAGATCTGTCATACTCAGAATGAGGAACTCAATATTCAATTATCATTTACTAATATTAGCTTGTGAGGCTTATATTTATGACAATTAATGGTGAAGAACAAGTGGCTGAAGGCAAGTAACTGTTGGCCTAACTCATGTTTGTAAGTAAAGCAGAAAAAGCAAGTAACTGTGGGCCCAACTCATGTTTGTAAGTAAAGCAGAAAATAGGATTTTAATACCTACCGGTAAATCCTTTTCTCTTAGTCCGTAGAGGATGCTGGGGACACTTCAAGAACCATGGGGGGTATAGACGGGATCCGCAGGAGACATGGGCACTTTAAGACTTTGAATGGGTGTGAACTGGCTCCTCCCTCTATGCCCCTCCTCCAGACTCCAGTTATAGGAACTGTGCCCAGGGAGACGGACATTTCGAGGAAAGGATTTATTGTTAAATTAAGGTGGGATACATACCAGCTCACACCACAAACATGCGGTACAACGTGGCATTTAACAGAAATCCAGTCAACGGCATGAACAATGTCAGCAACAGGCTGAATACAACCTGTGTGTAACATAACCAAAACTTAGTACGTAAGAACTGCAGATAGAGTCCGCACTAGGACGGGCGCCCAGCATCCTCTACGGACTAAGAGACAAGGATTTACCGGTAGGTATTAAAGTCCTATTTTCTCATACGTCCTAGGGGATGCTGGGGACACTTCAAGATCCATGGGGTTTATACCAAAGCTCTATAATGGGCGGGAGAGTGCGGATGACTCTGCAGCACCGATTGACCAAACATGAGGTCCTCCTCAGCCAGGGTATCAAACTTGTAAAATTTCGCAAAAGTGTTTGAACCCGACCACGTAGCTGCTCGGCAGAGTTGTAATGCCAAGACCTTTCAGGCTGCCGCCCAGGATGAGCTCACCTTTCTGGTAGAATGGGCCTTCACTGATTTCGGTAACGGCAATCCAGCCATAGAATGAGCATGCTGAATCGAATTGCAGATCCAGCGCGCAATAGTCTGCTTTGAAGCAGGAGTTCCAATCTTGTTGGCAGCATACAGGATAAACAGAGCTTCCGTTTTCCTAAGTGGAGCCGTTCTGGTGACATAAATCTTTAAAGCTCTGACTACATTGAGAGATTTTGATTCAGTAAACACGTCAGTAGCCACTGGCACCATAATAGGCTGATTCATGTGGAACGATGAAACCACCTTCGGTAGAAATTGTTGACAAGTCCTCAACTCTGCTCTATCTTCATGGAAGATTAAATACGTACTCTTGTGAGACAAAGCCGCCAACTCAGATACCCGCCTTGCGGATGCTAAGGCCAATAACATGACCACTTTCCAAGTGAGAAATTTCAACTCTACCTTCTGTAAAGGTTCAAACCAGTGAGATTGAAGGAACTGCAACACCACATTAAGATCCCATGGTGCCACTGGAGGCACAAAAGGAGGTTGGATGTGCAAAACTCCTTTCACGAAAGTCTGAACTTCTGGGAGGGAGGCCAATTCTTTTTGAAAGAAAATCGGTAAGGCCAAAATTTGTACTTTTCTGGAGCCTAACTTCAGGCCCGCATCCAAACCTGCTTGCAGAAAATGGAGAAAAAGCCCCAGCTGAAATTCTTCCGTAGGAGCCCTCTTGGATTCACACCAAGACACATATTTTCTCCAAATACGGTGATAATGTTTTGCCGTTACTTCTTTTCTAGCCTGAAGAAGTGTGGGAATGACTTCACTTGGAATACCCTTTCGGGCTAGGATCCGGCTTCAACCGCCAAGCCGTCAAACGTAGCCGCGGTAAGTCATGATATACGCACGGCCCCTGCTGTAATAGATCCTCTCGTAGAGGAAGAGGCCAGGGATCTCCTATGAGTAATTCCTGAAGATCTGGATACCAAGCCCTCCTTGGCCAATCTGGAACAATGAGGATCGCTTGAACCTTTGTTCTTCTTATGATGTTTATCACTTTTGGAATGAGTGGAAGCGGAGCAAACACGTACACCGACCGAAACACCCATGGTGTCACTAGAGCGTCCACTGCTATTGCTTGAGGGTCTCTCGACCTGAAACAATATCTCTGAAGTTTCTTGTTAAGGCGAGACGCCATCATGTCTATTTGAGGAATTCCCCAAAGACTTGTCACTTCTGCAAGCACCTCTTGATGAAGACCCCACTCTCCTGGATGGAGATCGTGTCTGCTGAGGAAGTCTGCTTCCCAGTTGTCCACTCATGGAATGAAGATTGCTGACAGAGCGCTTGTATGTCTTTCCGTCCAGCGGAGAACTTTTGTGGCCTCTGCCATTGCTGCTCTGCTCTTCGTTCCGCCCTGGCGGTTTATGTGCGCTACTGCTGTTAAATTGTCTGACTGGATAAGTACGGGCAGGTTTCGAAGGAGACGTTCCGCTTGCAGAAGACCGTTGTAAATGGCTCTTAACTCTAGAACGTTTATGTGCAGACAAACTTCCTGGCTTGACCATCTTCCCTGGAAGTTTTCCCCCTGAGTGACTGCTCCCCAGCCCCGGAGACTTGCATCCGTGGTTACCAGGATCCAGTCCTGGATCCCGAACCTGCGTCCCTCTAGGAGGTGAGAGCTGTGCAGCCACCACAGGGGTGAGATTCTGGTCTTGGAGGACAGGATTATTTTCCGGTGCATGTGCAGATGGGATCCGGACCACTTGTCCAACAGGTCCCACTGAAAAACTCTGGCATGGAACCTGCCAAATTGAATGGCCTCGTAGGCCGCCACCATCTTTCCCAGTAAACGAGTGCATTGATGGATCGACACTCTCGCCGGTTTCAGAATCTGTCTGACCAAACTCTGGATTTCCAGAGCTTTTTCTTCTGGAAGAAACACTCTCTGTAATTCTGTGTCCAGAATCATTCCCAAGAACGACAGCCGTTTTGTTAGATTCAACTGTGATTTTGGCAAGTTTAGGATCCAACCATGTTGTTGTAGAACTGTCAGGGATAGCGTAATGTCCTGCACCAGCTTGTCTTTGGATCTCGCCTTTATCAGAAGTAATTATCCCAAGTAAGGGATAATTGTGACTCCTTGCCTGCGAAGAAGAACCATGATTTCCGTCATTACCTTGGTGAAAATCCTCGGAGCCGTTGACAGACCAAACGCCAATGTCTGAAATTGGTAATGACAATCCTGAATAGCAAACCTCAGGTAAGCCTGATGTGGAGGATATATGGGGATGTGTAAATAGGCATCCTTTATGTTGACCGACACCATGAAATCCCTTTCCTCCAGACTGGAAATCACTGCTCGGATAGATTCCATCTTGAATTTGAATTTTCTTAGGTAAAGATTGAGGGACTTTAGGTTCAGAATTGGTCTGACCGAACCGTCCAGCTTCAGGACCACAAACAGGCTGGAATAAAAGCCTTTTCCCTGTTGAGACTGGGGGACCCTGATAACAACCTGATTTAGGCATAACTTTTGTATTGCATCGCATACAACCTTCCTGTCCGGAAGAGAAGCTGGTAAGGCCGACTTGAAAAATCGGTGAGGGGGAACGTCTTGAAACTCCAGTTTGTATCCCTGGGACACTATCTCTAAAACCCATGGGTCCAGGGCCGAACGAGCCCAGAATTGACTGAAGAGCTTGAGACGTGCCCCCACCGGTGCGGACTCCCTCAGAGGAGCCCCGGCGTCATGCGGTGGATTTGGCAGAAGCCGGGGAGGAATTCTGCTCCTGGGTAGCTGCGACAGCTAGAGATCTTTTACCTTTTCCTCTTCCCCTATTAGCGAGGAAGTAATAGCTTCGTCCTTTTTTGTATTTATTTGGCCGAAACGACTGCATCTGAAAATGGGCTTTCTTTTGTTGTGGAGGCAAAAAAGGCAAAAAAGGCAAAAAAGACGACTTACCCGCGGTAGCCGTAGATACCAATTCAGTGAGACCGTCACCGAACAAGACACCACCTTTATATGGGAGCGACTCCATAACTTTCTTAGAGTCAGCATCAGCATTCCATTGATGAATCCACAATGCCCTCCTAGCTGAAATTGCCATGGCATTGGCTTTTGCTCCCAAAATGCCAATATCCCTCGCTGCTTCCTTTAGGTAGGCCGCAGCATCCCTGATATAACCCAGAGTTAACAGGATACTATCCCTATCTAGGGAATCTATAGCAGATGACAAGTTATCTGCCCACTTTTCAATAGCACTCCTCACCCACGCCGATGCAATGGTTGGTGTCAAAGTCAGAAAAATGTTTCTATACACATTGCCATATTTGCACCTCACCCTGGTACGCGCTGCGCATGCGTGCGCTTTCCCGTGAAGGCGCATACCCGCTACTGTGTGCACTCGCTCGCACTCGGTATGCGTATTTACGGTAAAGAGTATGTAGTCGTAGCGTGCGACTCATTCGTTACACATTTTTATAAATAATGTATTTTATAGATCATGGTCCCTTTGATAGATTCTGAAAGTTTGGTTAATATAGAATGTCCCTGAACGGAGGAATCCCTCTTTGTATTGTGCGAAGGGTCTAACAGGAGTCATACAGCAGTGTTTGGTACCCATCGGAAGAGTATTTAAATAGCAATATTCCGGTGTTGGTTTGGAGCGGATTAATCGCTCGTGCGAATAGTTATGGACATAAGAAGTTATGTCCATTTATTATTATTTGTTCTTACTTAGTCATGCACCTGAACAGTGGAGACAGGTATCAGTGGGTCTCAAATGGCTCTTTGACCTCAGAGATCCCCCAAACAATAGTTTGCATGTTGGGAGGGCCTCATAACTTTACATGCATAAGGTAAGCACCGGAATAGTAATTGAAGATCAATTGTACTCCAAATCAGTATCTTTCCCGCAGACGGAGTACAATAGCCTTTAATTACACTGAGCTTTGAGACTCAATGAGGAGGGCCAACACCTGTGTTTTCGAATGGATTAGGGTTTGTATCCAGGAGAATGAGGGCTGAGATGTCATTGTCTCAACTGAAAGTGGACATCATGAATATAGAACAAAACCCAGACAGGATTCTGTTTTGTATTCGTCAAACAATAGCTCTCCAGAAGACAGGAATGTGTTGGTCATCACCCATTGTGTTGCATAACCAAGGCCACTGATACAACACAGCCCACCTGTATGAATCAACCTATGACCTTTGTTATAATGCGAAGCCGAATTCCTGCGTCCAATGGACAATGAGATTGTAGGGACCATTGGATTGCATTGTGTGAGTAGCATAAAAGACGGGCCTGTGGCATCCAGCTGGCACTTCTCATCAAACGGTTCTCATTGCTGATAATCGGGAAGCTGGCAGTCCAGAGGCGCATGCGATCATACCCTTTGTGCGTAAGTTTTTCTCCGTAATCATATTGTCTTACTGTGAGCCAATCTCTCTCTCTCCGTCTCTCTCTCTCTCTCTCTCCCTTCTCTTTCTCTCGTATCTCCCATTGACTAGTATTGTATTGTATTAGATCAGCATAGTATTGTATTGTATTTCTTGTATAGGAAGTCTCTGTTATATTGTAGTGTATCATTTGTACTGTGATTCCTTTTTACAAGTATATTAGTTATAATACAGTTAATAGGCTTTGGACCCTAATCAAGTATCTGTGTATTTTTCTCATAGTGTTAAGTGTTCACTTGAGCGTCGGTGACGCTCAATCAGCTTTGTAGTTAGTCAGGTTACACAAGGTTGCACTTACACCCTGTATTCACATTAAGGTATTCTGTGTATTACTTTGATAAAAGGTTTAGACATAAAGGTATAGCGTTGTGAGCGTCTGCGCCGCTGGTGATCTCCTCGTGGTCTCGAGCGTCTGCTACGCCATAGCGAATCATTACGTTAGTCAACAGCCAATAGCGTGCCTGCCTGTGATCTCTGGGCCGTGAGCGAACGTGACGCTTGAGCGTCTCGCCTACGGCTAAGCGATCGTTACGCAACTAGCGTACCCTTACGGTACTTCTTAAGTAAACAGCGTACAGTGTTCTTAGACCTCATAAAGGGTTGTTTATACGACAAAAGAATTTAGCTTTGTCAATTGGGGGACTCGTCCTGTCCTTCTCATATCTGCACTAGGTAGATCAGCAGACATTATCCCCCAGCAAAGGGTGGGAGGTTGTCTCGCAGTGCTGACGGGATAAGCGTCTGCTTCGCTTAGATAAAGAGTGCTGAAGGAATCCGGGAACCGGAAGTAAGAACAAAACGCTTGTGTCTTTTAAAACTGTTTATTTCTCTTCTGTCTTGCGTATACACGCACGCATACATATATATCTGCATTTCTTTTTCAATTTCGTATATCACTATTCCTGTTTGCCAATTTTTATAGTTGATAGAAAGTACTAAAAGAGACTTGCTGTTATTTCATAGTTTAAGAATAGAGGTAATAGTTAAAAGTGTAGACAAACACACAGGTTTGCCTGGGAGATAAGGCAAAGCCAGTGGGGTACGCGGTAGATCATGGGTCTTCATCCTGTGGCCCTCCAGCTGCTGTGAAACTACACATCCCAGCATGCCCTGCCACAGTTTTGCTATTAAGGTATGCTAAAACTGAGGCAGGGCATGCTGGGATATGTAGTTCCACAGCAGCTGGAGGGTCGCAGGTTGAAGACCCATGCGGTAGATGATCAGGGATCGTTTACATTGATAAAAGAAATTGTGTTACGGTGGATCTTTTGTTTTGCGTACACGTGTCTCTAACAAAGACTAGCGTACGCAACCCAAAGGCAGACGCACGCAGCGTACATTACGCAACGTAGCGTCCGGTTACGCCCACGTAGCTCAAGTTGTGAAAAGGCGATAAGTAACGCACAGCGGTAAGTAACGCGACGCGGTAAATAACGCAAATCTATTTTTGGAAAATTTGAAATTTAGTTTAACAGATCCTGCTCCTAATTGGTAACACAGCTGGGCTAAAGAAAATTTCTGCGCAGAAATAGATATAGAAACGAAAGTGTACATGTGTTGAGTGAGTGTGTTTTTATTACATAAGTTTATATAACTTAGAGGTTGAACCAAAAAGAAATCGGGTAGGACATACGTGTAAGTGACATATACGGTGGCTAAGGAGGCATCCTTGGTTAAATAAAATATGAGCATTAGAGTATAGCGGACCAGTATACAAGACCAGGAGGTCAGACCAGGAGGTCGTACAGAACAAGACCAGGAGGTCACAAGGTACAAGAAGGTCCGCTATAAAGGTACAAGAAGCACAACCCCGGGGGTTGGTGCTAAAACCCATATAGGCCATTGGAAGCTCTGGCTGAAGGAATTCGCAGCCGCAATTTTCGATTCCATTGATCTCTCAGTACATAACAGGTAGTGCTTATGTACTGAACGATTGTACCGCACGTAATTGTGTGCAGTAGTTAGTAATCTGACCTAATACCATTAGAGTAAAGTGGTCACAAACGCTATTTGTACATTCTGACGTGATTTGTGTAATTTTTTATTTTTAAAGGGAAGTTCGCTGGTCACTCAGGAACTATCTAACAACCCCACCTTTACTGGAAAGAGTAAGTGTCCTGTGGGTAACCCTCGTATGTTCCAGTAAACAGAAGGTTTCTGGTAGGGCCCTGTATCGAGTACGCCAGCACCATATCGGTGTGATCAGGTCGTATTGGTCGAGGTGGGCGAGTGAGTGGGGTACTCGGTAAACCGCCACCGCCGGCCTATTTTGAATAATTTGGTTTGCTGTAAGGGTTCGCTGAAGACCGTGATATAAAGATCAAAGGAGTAGTAAGCAACACCTGCAGATTATGGGGGCCAGTTGTTCAGGTAGGGGGCGATCAACCTCGGTTCGGGTTGATTCAGAAGACCGTCCAGTAGGATCGGCCAGGTACATAATGTGTGAGAAACATGGAAGTCACACAGAAGTTTTATGTGATGAATGGGAAAGAATGACTGTACATGATGGGGAGAAGTTCCCAAATATAGACAGCTTTAGCCAAAAAGTGTTACAAAATTTAAGGAGGAGGATATGTCTCATTGAACCAACAAAGAGACGAAGTAAACATTATGATTATTTGCAGTTATGGCAACAGGAAGGTGAATTACAAAGAGAGTCAATTGACTTTTCTGACTCTTATCTTGAGAAGAGAGACATGGCATCAGGGAGGATTGTGGTTGCGGAGAAAAGCACAAGGTTGAACAATAAAAACGCTCTTAGCAACTGTAGTATAGATCATAAGAATAAGTGTAATAAATGTAACAATGATTATTGTAATGTTGTTGAATGTACAACTATTAATATTAACCTATGCAAGTTGCACCCCATGTCAAACTTTCCCCAGGAATACAAACAAGAAAGTGAGCCCAGAACAATGTCGGCACCTCTTCCAGAAGCCATCCTACAAGACATCCAGGTGGACACGATCAAATCGGTAAAGGCAATAATCAAACCCCCTAACGGAGGGTCAGGTGAGGTCGTGTCCACAGGTACGTACAATGTTTTATATTACGCACAAACAAATGTACCCCATATTGTAAGACCAAAACAAGGTGATGTAATTGAGTTTAGTCCTGTCAGGGTGATCACAGTCCCCAATGGGAAGACTGACGATCAGGGAACCATTCCCGTCAAGGACAGTGCAATGCTCCATCCCTGGTCCCGGACAGAATTGAGATCAATCATATCTGATTACCCAGATCCTAGGAAAGATCTAACTGTATGATCAAAGATTCACAGAAGGTATATCAACTCCCTAGACAACGACATAATCATGGTATCCAAGGAATCAGGTAGGTACAGGGAAAGCGGTTGATGGTGATGAGCATCCAAGCGTTTGAGGAGGCATCAAATCAGCCAAGACCCCAGTTCACTGACACTTGGAGAAAGCCAAGGATCTGTTAAGAGAAGGGCATTATGCCAACAACTGTAATAACCCACATAAAGTTAGACCCCCTAGACCAAGAAATGAGCAAAATTACAACACACACCATTATAATCAGAGATCAGATAGGAGGAAATTTTGAGCCACACCCATGATAGGTAGTCAAGAAAGATGAGCATACGACGGATGGTAAGCCTGAGGTAACGGTTAACAAAGTGGGAGGTCATTCACTGAAGACACAGGAATGACCAGGTGAAAAGTTGTAAATGTATTTGTGAAAAATGTTTTTTTTTCTCTCTCTCTCTATCCCCATCTCTGACGAGTAGTGGTAAGAATTCACACATTGCATATCCACTTGGTCCTTGCAGAAGTCTACCAAACCCCAGCATGACCTCCGCCACAATGTATTTCTGGCCAGATACAGACAGTGGAGTAATGCAGGTGCTGGTGGGGAGGGACTGCTCAAGGAGACCATTAGACACATAGATATGACAGCCTAATAAGTCTGACAATGTTTTTCTAATGCTAACAATGTTTTCTTAATGTTGACAATGTTTAAAAATGTTTTGTTTCTCTTTTCTTATTGATGGTTATTGTCGAGTTATGTAATGTATATATGCACATGAATTGTTCTCTATCTCTTTTGTTTTTTTTGTTGTCTCTCTCTTCCCACTCATGTTTCCATGGTTTAAAGATGCTATGTCACCCCTCAGTTGGACCAATGGTAATGCCAGATTTTTGCTCCTTACAGAAAGATCGCCGGCTAGGAAGGAATATTGCATCACCAGAATGTTCGTTTGGAAGACTGAGAGACAGCACCTTTGAGAGGACAGCAGAACAAGAAGAACAACAAGACGAGAGAACTTATTATCGTAACAAGTTCTCTCCCCCTCAAACTGTTTTCTTATACCCCCTTTACAAATTTCTTCTTTTCTCCTCCTGTAAGATGGACTTGCCCCAGGAGACTGTGATATGGATTTTCCTGTTGACCAAGATGTTGACCAGAGCAGTCTGTTTCGGTGAAAGTACCAGCGAGGTCGAGAAAGGATCCAGAAAGGTCCTGATGACTGAGACGGAGGTGTAAATTTCCAATAGCAACCCAATCACCAAGCAAAGGCGAGTACCGGGCACGATCTAACAACCATGTTATTTGTAAACAATTGTGAAGGATTGTTAGTTCAAAAAGAAAACTGTATCTGTAGGCTCTGTAACAATAATGCCAATCCAGTTTTAATATCCATATGGACCGGCATCCATTGAGTGACTATCACTCCTTAGTGGGTAACGTATTAAACCAAACAGATTGTTGGGTATGCTCTCAAGTACCTCAGGGTCATAGTAAATCAGGGCTAGTACCATTTCCTTTAACGGTAGGGGAGGTACTTGAGCTAAATGGTGGGAGACCGGTGGACAGGAGGTTTAATATCTCCAGCCCTCCTAGTTTGAAGCTCCACCAATACCATGTGGATAGGTCCCTCTTATGTTTCAACATCTCCAATCCCCGAAAGCCGGGAAATTGGGAAGTGTCATGGAGCAACTTAACCATGACCTTCTCGCATAGAGCAGATAGAATGCCTACAGATACAGAGCTTGTACGCCACATAGCCAGTAGAGGAAAATCTTTCCGGTATCGATATACCTTAGGAAATAGGATTACTAGAGTTGGAGAAGTATCACCAGGATACTGTGCACATATCGTACAAACTGATACATGCATTAAGCAGATGGAAGAATTAGGGTCAGGAGAGTTCACCTGGAAGGTGTGTAATATGGTAATGTCCTTCTCCGTCCCATATGTTCTCCCCGATGATGCATATTTCATATGCGGGAGAAAGGCGTACAAGTGGCTTGCCCCAAACTCTGAAGGATTGTGTTATATTGGAAAAGTATTGCCTGAAGTGATGACTGTAACACATGACAAAAATGAAAGACATACACCGTGGTGCCCAAGCTCCTTATACTCACACTCATTACGAGCACCGAGTTAAAAGACAACTGTCAGAAAGGTTGGAGCATCCGGCCTCTGACCTGATCCATGAATCCACCGGGATTCAGGTTCTGGTAGCGTTAGATTTCACTCGCACCGCTCGAGGAGTGTTGAACTATAGATACATTTCCGCACTCGCCAATTTGTTAGATAATATCACTGAAATGTATGATGACACGTTTAGATACACTGGAAGAGAACTTCAAGCTTATAAAACAGAACTGGTACAGCATAGAATGGTTCTTAATTACCTCACAGCAGTGACAGGCGGATATTGTGTTACATTGGCAACACAGTACGGTATAAAGTGTTGCACGTATATCACAAATAGCACCGAGGATCCGGTAGAGGTCATAGACCAAAAGATGGACGATATTCTCCAATTAAAATGGGAATTTCGCCGAAAACACAATCTCACCCTTGCCGCTGTAGGAAATGAGCTGACTAGTTGGGTGTCATGGTTGAACCCGCGAAATTGGTTCTCCGGTTTAGGAGACTGGGCTCAAGGAGTCATAATGGATGTTGGAAAGTTTCTCCTATGTATTTTAGGTGTTGTTATATCTATTGGATTGATATTTAGATGCGGGCAGGCTTTAATGAGGTGCAAACAAAGTACAAGAGTGATGAGCTTGAGGAGTGAGGAAACTGTAATTAACCTGGATTTGATTTATGACCCAATGATAGAAACCATGATGTGATGAAAATGCGATTATAAGGTCCGTTTCTTTCACCTGTTTTTCTGCTTTTCCCCAAGATACAAAGACCCCCTTGGACGAGGAAGTTGACGAGACGCTATACAGACAACAGACAAGCACCAAAGATGAAGTTTTGACCACTTGAGAAATGGACATTTGATGAACTTTGCCATGGATCCCCAGTTTCCCTAGTATTCTTAAACTCACGCTAGCCCAACATTTTTGTAAATCTGATGGCACTGACAAAGCTATTTGCTCATGCCCAAGGAGCAATACAGCGCAAAGAAGACGACTCTCAACAGATACCGAACAAAACTTCAACAACAGATGTACATTTCCCTGACATAGAATACCACCGCATTTACCGTAATTATGTCTTTTCTTCATTTCTACAACCCTCAGGTAATGACACACATAGTCGATAGGGAATACAGGCACAGATATCAGCAACCACATACTTCCCCCATTCATGTATCATCAACTAAAATGTGCATCCCCATTTTGTTACAACTGAAAGCCGAAATGAGCTCGGTAAAGTTTGACAGCCCATCCACAGACCTGTACCACGGGATAAGAAGGAATTCAAATGTATACTTCGCAATACCTCGAAGCTTGATTTACCACACGTACGGCACGATGATACATGACCCTCCAAACATGGACTCATACACACATGCTTCTGCTTTCTCACTAGGTCATACCCTCTTCACACCTGCTCCACTCTTCTTCCTTACCCCACCATGGAAATCAATTAACCCCTGACTTACATTTTTCTCCTTTTGAAATGTTTTAGAAGGTGGCAGTTATTATTGACTGCCAAAGGGTGGACTGTCAAAGTCAGAAAAATGTTTCTATACACATTGCCATATTTGCACCTCACCCTGGTACGCGCTGCGCATGCGTGCGCTTTCCCGTGAAGGCGCATAGCCGCTACTGTGTGCACTCGCTCGCACTCGGTATGCGTATTTACGGTAAAGAGTATGTAGTCGTAGCGTGCGACTCATTCGTTACACATTTTTATAAATAATGTATTTTATAGATCATGGTCCCTTTGATAGATTCTGAAAGTTTGGTTAATATAGAATGTCCCTGAACGGAGGAATCCCTCTTTGTATTGTGCGAAGGGTCTAACAGGAGTCATACAGCAGTGTTTGGTACCCATCGGAAGAGTATTTAAATAGCAATATTCCGGTGTTGGTTTGGAGCGGATTAATCGCTCGTGCGAATAGTTATGGACATAAGAAGTTATGTCCATTTATTATTATTTGTTCTTACTTAGTCATGCACCTGAACAGTGGAGACAGGTATCAGTGGGTCTCAAATGGCTCTTTGACCTCAGAGATCCCCCAAACAATAGTTTGCATGTTGGGAGGGCCTCATAACTTTACATGCATAAGGTAAGCACCGGAATAGTAATTGAAGATCAATTGTACTCCAAATCAGTATCTTTCCCGCAGACGGAGTACAATAGCCTTTAATTACACTGAGCTTTGAGACTCAATGAGGAGGGCCAACACCTGTGTTTTCGAATGGATTAGGGTTTGTATCCAGGAGAATGAGGGCTGAGATGTCATTGTCTCAACTGAAAGTGGACATCATGAATATAGAACAAAACCCAGACAGGATTCTGTTTTGTATTCGTCAAACAATAGCTCTCCAGAAGACAGGAATGTGTTGGTCATCACCCATTGTGTTGCATAACCAAGGCCACTGATACAACACAGCCCACCTGTATGAATCAACCTATGACCTTTGTTATAATGCGAAGCCGAATTCCTGCGTCCAATGGACAATGAGATTGTAGGGACCATTGGATTGCATTGTGTGAGTAGCATAAAAGACGGGCCTGTGGCATCCAGCTGGCACTTCTCATCAAACGGTTCTCATTGCTGATAATCGGGAAGCTGGCAGTCCAGAGGCGCATGCGATCATACCCTTTGTGCGTAAGTTTTTCTCCGTAATCATATTGTCTTACTGTGAGCCAATCTCTCTCTCTCCGTCTCTCTCTCTCTCTCTCTCTCCCTTCTCTTTCTCTCGTATCTCCCATTGACTAGTATTGTATTGTATTAGATCAGCATAGTATTGTATTGTATTTCTTGTATAGGAAGTCTCTGTTATATTGTAGTGTATCATTTGTACTGTGATTCCTTTTTACAAGTATATTAGTTATAATACAGTTAATAGGCTTTGGACCCTAATCAAGTATCTGTGTATTTTTCTCATAGTGTTAAGTGTTCACTTGAGCGTCGGTGACGCTCAATCAGCTTTGTAGTTAGTCAGGTTACACAAGGTTGCACTTACACCCTGTATTCACATTAAGGTATTCTGTGTATTACTTTGATAAAAGGTTTAGACATAAAGGTATAGCGTTGTGAGCGTCTGCGCCGCTGGTGATCTCCTCGTGGTCTCGAGCGTCTGCTACGCCATAGCGAATCATTACGTTAGTCAACAGCCAATAGCGTGCCTGCCTGTGATCTCTGGGCCGTGAGCGAACGTGACGCTTGAGCGTCTCGCCTACGGCTAAGCGATCGTTACGCAACTAGCGTACCCTTACGGTACTTCTTAAGTAAACAGCGTACAGTGTTCTTAGACCTCATAAAGGGTTGTTTATACGACAAAAGAATTTAGCTTTGTCATTGGTCTGTGGTGACGTAAATGGATTTTAATGTATTTTCCTGTCTACGATCCGCAGGATCCTTAAGGGCTGCCGTGTCAAGAGACAGTAAAGCCACCTTTTTAGACAACCGTGACAGAGCCTTGTCCAAAATGGGGGAAGACTCCCACTTTTCTCTATCCGCAGAGGGGAACGGATACGCCACATGAATCTTCTTGGGAATCAGAAACTTTTTGTCAGGATTTTCCCACATTTTCTCAAAAAAAGTATTCAGTTCATGAGATGGCGGAAAACCTACCTCAGGTTTCTTTCCCTTATACATACAGGGGGTAATTCCAAGTTGATCGCAGCAGGAATTTTGTTAGCAGTTGGGCAAAACCATGCGCACTGCAGAAGAGGCAGATATAACATGTGCAGAAAGGGTGGGTTATTTTGTTTCTGTGCAGGGTAAATACTGGCTGCTTTATTTTTACACTGCAAATTAGATTGCACATTGAACACACCACACTCAAATCTAACTCTCTCTGCACATGTTAAATCTGCCTCCCCTGCAGTGCACATGGTTTTGCCCAACTGCTAACAAAATTCTTGCTGCGATCAACTTGGAATTACCCCCACAGACCCTAGTTTCAGGAACAGCAGGGTCCTCAGTGATATTTAACACTTCTTTTGTTGCCACAATCATGTACTGAATATTCTTTGCCAACTTTGGGTCTAATCTGGCATCACTATAGTCGACACTGGAGTCAGTGTCCGTGTTGGTATCTGTGTCTGCCAACTGAGCAAATGAACGTTTATGTGACTCCGAGGGGGTCTGGACCTGTGATAACACATCTTCCACAGATTTCTTACATGCCTGGTTCTAAGATTCAGATTTATCCAATCTCTTATTAATAAGAGCCACATTAGCATTCAAGGCATTCAAAACATTTACCCAATCAGGAGTCGGCGGTGCCGACATGGTCACTCCCACAGCAGTTTCTGTCTCTAACACAGTCTCCTCCTGGGAAGAACACTCAGCTTCAGACATGCCGTCACACGTGTACCGACACCCACTGACACACTGGGCAGATAAGGGACAGACCCACAGTAAAGCCTGTCAGAGAAACACAGAGGGAGTTTGCCAGCTCACAGCCCCAGCGCTCAATCCTAGTACTGAAACATTAATATAAAGCCCAGACCTGTTTCTAGCGCTTTTATAACTTATATTAGCCAAATTAACTGTGCCCCCCTCCCCCGTTTTTTGCACCTTGTTACTTGTTACAGCAGTGTGGAGGAGAGGACCAGCATCTCTACAGCTTCTGTGAAGAGAAAATGGCGCTGATGAGAGCTGTGAGGGCTAAGCCCCGCCCCCTCAATGGCGCGCTTCAGCCCCGCTATTTTATAATACAAACACGCTGGCGGGGGTCAAGATTTTGTGCCTTGGCACATATTATCCACTTTTGCCAGCTTTTATGAGGAGTTTTAATGCTGCCCAGGGCGCCCCCCCCCCCCCCGTGCCCTGCACCCTGTAGTGCCGTTGTGTATGGGAGCATGGCGCACAGCGCGATCGCTGTGCGGTACCTCAGAAGCCGTCACTGAAGTCTTCTATCTTCTTCTACTCACCTGTTTTCTGACTTCTGGCTCTGCAAGGGGGGTGACGGCGGGCTCTGGGAGTGAACCCCTAGGCGTACCTAGTGTTCCAAACCCTAAGGCGCTAATGGTGTCTTGTAGCCAAGAAGCAGAGCCTTTGAACTCATTAGAAGTAGGTCTGACTTCTCTCCCCTAAATCCCACGATGCAGGGAGACCGTTGCCAGCAGTCTCCCTGAAAATAAAAAACCTAACATAAATAGTGAGATTCAAATGACATATCACGCCCAATTTCCTTTCTAAAATGATCTCTGTTATCGCGCATATTGCGCCCATAGTAATCAGGTTTACTGTGTAAAGGGATGAGTGCCTTGCTACTACAGGAGTAGTGAGCTGAAATAATGATACAACGTCCCTGAGGGCAGAAACAGAACGAGTGTGGAAACGGGTGAAAATAATTGAATCCCGCCCACTGTCTTTTCAGAGAAAGTCAGTAGAGCTCCCCTGTGTGTGACCAGTCTCCCTGGGCACAATTCTAAAACTGGAGTCTGGAGGAGGGGCATAGAGGGAGGAGCCAGTTCACACCCATTCAAAGTCTTAAAGTGCCCATGTCTCCTGCGGATCCCGTCTATACCCCCCATGGTTCTTGAAGTGTCCCCAGCATCCTCTAGGACGTATGAGAAAAAGCAAATAACTGTGGGCCTAATTCATGTTTGCAGAAAGAGCAAGTAACTGCGGGCTTGATTCATGTTTGTAATACCCCTTTCACATCGCAAAAAAATGCAGGGTCGACACGGGTTAGTGTGCGATGTGAAAGGAGCCTTGGAGAATTCCCGCTTGACCCGGTAATTTAACCCGGGTAATAAGAAGGGTTATTCCTGGGCTTAATACCGGGTCAGTGGCAGTGTCAACGGGTTCCCGGGTCGATGCGACCCGGGACCCGTTTACTACATTGGGAGAAGCGGCGCGGAGATGAGCTCATCTCCCAGCACCGCCTCCACCCCTGCCCCCCGCTGCTACGGCAACCGACCCGGCATATTGCCGCGTCGGGAAGCCAGCGCAGAGGCTCCAATGCCGGATCCCACCCGGGAAGGACCCGTTTCCAATTCCCAGGTGGGATCCGGCATTGGAGTTGTGAAAGGGGTATAAGTAAAGTAGAAAAAGCAAGTAACTAACTCATGTTTGTAAGTAAAGCAGGAAAAGCAAGTAACTGTGGGCCTAATTCATGTTTGTACACAAATGCAGTTGTGATTTTCTAAGCTACGGAGCTGATAATGTTAGTAAGAGAAGCTGCCACCCAGGTATGAAAATAGACGCCCACCAGAGCCATCGCAAACTCAGTAACAATTGTGTACACACTCACTAATTACACACAAAAACAAGGAACATCGGAGCTAAGGGTTGGTCAGTGGCTACACAGACTAGACATAGCAGTAGCGGCACAGACGCCATGTTTGAGCACATACAAGCTCGCAGCTGATGGCAGATATATGCCCCGAATACAGCCATAATACGTCTGCGTTTTGCCAACCACTCCCTATGAACTCCCAGTTGACACCTCCAAATGGTGACTTCCTGTCAATCACTTTGCAATGTAATACTCATTGCAAGCGAGATCGCAGTAGCACTATCGCACAGTCTGACGATAATCGCTCTGTTGCGTGATAATCAGTCATTGCAGTGTATGGACAAACCATGTTGCCATACAAGGGGAGCAAATACATTTAATTTTTTTCTGTGCAAGGGAAATACTGGCTGCTTTTGCATGTAGCTTACAAATGTTAAACAACTTTATGTTTACACTGCAATTAAGATTTTAGTTTGAAGTTGAACACACCCCACCAGTGGCGGCACCAGAGATGCAGCTGCAGCACAAACCAAAATTCTAATAGGGGTGTCACACTAATTGCCAGTGTGTCCTTTTGGGATGACAGTTTGTGGCAGTTAGTGTGGCTCGCCTACTTGAATTTTGGATTGCGCTGCTGTACCACACCCAAATCTAAAGATGGGTACACACTGGTAGATATATCTATGGATGGATCGGGCAGTGTGCTGAGCATACACACTGCCTGATCCATCGGGGACTGACGTCATGAACTGTGTGTACACGCCCACCCAGTTCAGCTGTCAATCACCGCCAGCTGCTGCAGCATGTGTATGGGCAGTCGGCTGACCGCCCGTACACACACAGCGATGCGCCAATATATCGGTCGACTGTGCTGCAGGGCCGACGCGATATGTCTGTGAACAACAGAGTTCACAGACATATCGCCCGTACACACTGGCCGACGGACCTGCGATATATCAAAAGAACGGCCGATATATCTGCCAGTGTGTACAGGCCATAAATGTCTCTGCACATATTAATTCTGCCCCATCTGCAGTGCAACATGGTTTTGCCCAGTTGTTTGCTTTTTTGTTTTACTTGCAAGCATGAATCAGGACGAATATTGATACATTGCAGACCTGTCCATGTCCAAAGGCAATGGAACCAAAGTGCAACACCAGATACCTTACTACTACCGGCATCACTTTCCCGGCACTATTCTTGTAGCCTGTATCCACTAGATCAGAGGTTCTCAAACTCGGTCCTCAGGACCCCACACAGTGCATGTTTTGCAGGTAACCCAGCAGGTGCACAGGTGTATTAATTACTCACTGACACATTTTAAAAGGTCCACAGGTGGAGCTAATTATTTCACTTGCGATTCTGTGAGGAGACCTGCAAAACATGCACTGTGTGGGGTCCTGAGGACCGAGTTTGAGAACCTCTGCACTAGATCAACCTGGGTAAATCTATAATGAGTTATGGTGCTGTGTGATAAATGTCATAAATCTTTAGTACTCAGTACTAACACCAGGATTCATCAGTCACAGCAAATTAGCCAAGATTCATTAGAATCAGGCATCTACGACTACTAGTCACGTATATTATTAGCCACTTACTCCAATCGCCTTAATAACCAACATATATCACATAACCAGAGCTCCTGGAGAACTTGTTTTATCTATTTTATTTACAGTAAACAGCTATCAAACACACAGCTTCAAAATGATATTTGGATTTAACAAAAAAGGATTCATTCAAAGCAGTGGTGGATGATTATAGAGAATCTTAATCATATCAATCATGAAAATGGAACATCATTACAAAGATATGTTTTACTGTGCCACTGAAGCAAAAGACATTATGTTTTTGCATCCCAATCGGAAATACATTACATTGTTTCTGCAGCAGGAGAAAGGCTGCTTACATTTCTTGATAAAGTGAAGCATTGTGGGTCACTGAAGCAGTGAGACTGATAATAGCCAGTCATTACAACTAAATAAGATGCCCTCTTATCTCCCTTCAGCCCATTTATTTATCACAGGAGATATTTTAGCAACAAGGAAAGTGCTGTATATTCTCATACATAAATATAAGGATTTGGGAAGATTTTATATAAAAATAAAATGTGATAGATATTGACTTCTTCTAGTATTATAGGAATATAATAAACACATTTATACATTAAGGCAGCGGTGGCCAGCCCTGCGGTTTCTTCCTCCACATGCGGCTTGTGAGCTTGAGTCCTGCCTCCCGCTGCCTGACTGCAGTGACTGGCGCTGGCCCGTGAGCCTATCAGAGCTCACGGATCAGGAGTCTTAACTGCCGGTCCACGAGCTCTGATGGGCTCATGGACCAGCGCCTAATTGGAGACAACGCCGCCGGAGACTGAGGGGCAGGAGAGGCACACACTGCACTCTCCTCCCCTCACAAACAGCAGAGCAGTGGAGGGACATGCATATCTGGCACTGTGGGGACATGTGTATCTGGCACTGGGGGCATATCTGGCACTGTGGGGACATGTGTATCTGGCACTGGGGGCATATCTGGCACTGTGGGGACATGTGTATCTGGCACTGGGGGCATATCTGGCACTGTGGGGACATGTGTATCTGGCACTGGGGGCATATCTGGCACTGTGGGGACATGTGTATCTGGCACTGGGGGCATATCTGGCACTGTGGGGACATGTGTATCTGGCACTGGGGGCATATCTGGCACTGTGGGGACATGTGTATCTGGCACTGGGGGCATATCTGGCACTGTGGGGACATGTGTATCTGGCACTGGGGGCATATCTGGCACTGTGGGGACATGCATATCTGGCATTGGGGACATATCTGGCACTGTGGGGACATGTGTATCTGGCACTGGGGGCATATCTGGCACTGTGGGGACATGTGTATCTGGCACTGGGGGCATATCTGGCACTGTGGGGACATGCATATCTGGCATTGGGGACATATCTGGCACTGCGGGGACATGTGTATCTGGCACTGGGGGCATATCTGGCACTGGGGGCATATCTGGCACTGTGGGGACATGCATATCTGGCATTGGGGACATATCTGGCACTGTGGGGACATGTGTATCTGGCACTGGGGCAGAGCTGGATTAAGACATTGGGGGGCCTGGGGTCTAAAACTAAAGTTATATATATATATGATATACGCTGTATCATTTGAACTAGGGGAGTATCGGGTAGTTTGTATGTGTATATATATATATATATATATATATATACATACAGTACCCATATATATTTATATATATATATATATATATATATATATATTTATGATATACGCTGTATCATTTGAACTAGGGGAGTATCGGGTAGTTTGTATATATATATATATATATATATATATATGTAGATGCTGCAATGGCCGGCACTCAATCTGCAAAGCAGTACTGGCCTTGGTGCCCTCCTTACCACTCAAAGTGGAATTTAGATGTGGAGAAAAGATAGGCGGCACTCTCCGGGCTTAGTAGATGTGAGAAGTATAAGGAAATAACAGCCTTATACTTCTCACATCTACTAAGCCCGGAGAGTGCCGCCTATCTTTTCTCCACATCTATATATATATATATATATATATATATATATATATATGCACACATATATACATATACACAAATAAATATATATATATATATACACACACACACACACACACACACACACATATATATATCACACACACACACACACATACATACATACATACATACATACATACATACATATGGATTGGGTCTTATATGCCGGCGGTCAGAATACCGACCGCGGCATCCCGATGGTGAGAATCCCAACAGGAGCAAGGTAAGTATACTTTCCTTTCCCTAATTTCCCCCTAACCCTCACTTTCTGCAGCCTAAACCTAACCCTCCCACACCCCCGCAGCCTAACCCTCCCGGGAGGTGCCTAACCCTAATCCCCTTTCCCGCAGCCTAAACCTAACCCCCCCCCCTGCCGCAGCCTAACCATAACCATTCCCAGGGGTGCCTAAACCTAACCCCCCTCCCCACAGTCTAACCCTAACCCTCCCCCTGCAGCTTAAACCTAACCTCCCCCCTTGTGGCTTACCTCTCCGATGGGCCTGCAAACAGTCATTTTGGATTCCGGTGGTTGGGATTCTGGTGTCGGGATTCTGGTGTCGGTATTTTGACTGCCAGGATCCCGACAGCCAGGATCCTGACCTGGTCCCATAAAATAAATAAATAAATAAATAAATAAATATATATATATATATATATATATATATGTATATATACACACATACAGTGTGCATATATATATATATATATATATATATATATAATCAATGTAATGGGCGGCACTCCAATGGATTTTAAGAAATCATACAGCTCACCAAGCCAGCTTCGTTCAACGTTTCAGGTGCCTTTATTTACACCTTTCGTCATCCTGACGAAAGGTGTAAATAAAGGCACCTGAAACGTTGAACGAAGCTGGCTTGGTGAGCTGTATGATTTCTTAAAATCCATTGGAGTGCCGCCCATTACATTGTTTTTGTTTGCTGGGCCTTGTGGTGCCACGGGAAGGTACCCGGGTATTCATCCTTTGCTGTAGGAGTGCCGGTCACAGCTGTTGTTACTGTATATATATATAATATTATACACAAATTGAATGCATACCTAAGAGGAAAAAAATCAATAAATCCTTACTAATAGGGCAGTGAGTGCCTGAAGGTTCCTCTCTGTCTCTCCAGTCTCCACCCGGCCAGCACACATCCACAGTCCACAGCACAGACTCCACACTTCCAGGGAGCTTCCTTCTTCTCTACAGCCTGCGTGCTCAGCCAGTCACTGAGACGCAGGCTGCAGCTTACCATCCTATCGGGCGGCTGAGCCGTCACTCAGCAAGAAGCCCAGCCAGCTCTGCAGTGACGGCGGCTCTGAGTATGACCGCTGGGCTGTCAGTGGGGAGGGGAGCACATCGGCGCGGATCGGATTAGAGATCCGTTCTGGCGGGTGGCAGGGGGCCCTTTTAGACAGGGGGGCCCGGGGTACTTACCCCCGGAGCCCACCCCTTAATCCAGCTCTGCACTGGGGGGCATATCTGGCACTGTGTGGACATGTGTATCTGGCACTGGGGCATATATGTATCTGGCACTGGGGCCATATATGTATCTTGCACTGTGGGGACATGTGTATCTGGCACTGGGGGCATATATGTATCTGGCACTGGGGGCATATATGTATCTGGCACTGTGGAGACATGTGTATCTGACACTGTGGAGCATATATGTATCTGTCACTGTGGGTACATATGTATCTGGCACCTGGGACCTATATGTATCTGGCACTGGGGGCATATATGTATCTGGCACTGTGGGGACATGTGTATCTGGCACTGGGGGCATATATGTATCTGGCACTGGGGGCATATATGTATCTGGCACTGTGGGTACATGTGTATCTGGAACTGGGGGCATATATGTATCTGGCACTGTGGGGACATGTGTATCTGGCACTGTGGGGACATGTATATCTGGCACTGGGGGCATATATGTATCTGGCACTGTGGGGACATGTGTATCTGGCACTGGGGACATATATGTATCTGGCACTGGGGGCATATATGTATCTGGCACTGTGGGGACATGTGTATCTGGCACTGTGGGGACATGGGTATCTGGCACTGTGGGGACATGTCCAGATATATGTATCTGGCACTGTGGGGACATGTGTATCTGGCACTGGTGGCATATATGTATCTGGCACTGTGGGGCATATATGTATCTGGCACTGTGGGGACATGTGTATCTGGCATTGGGGGCATATATGTATCTGGTACTGTGGGGCATATATGTATCTGGCACTGGAGGCACCCCTTTTTTGGTGTTTTTTTATTTATGTGGCACTGTACAGGGGCATTATTTGTATGTGGCGTACAACATGACTAAAAATGGGGTTATGACACTAGGTCATACTCCTATTAACTAGTGATGTGCACCGGACATTTTTCAGGTTTTGTGTTTTGGTTTTGGATTCGGTTCCGCGGCCGTGTTTTGGATTCGGACGCGTTTTGGCAAAACCTCACCGAAAATTTTTTGTCGGATTCGGGTGTGTTTTGGATTCGGGTGTTTTTTTCAAAAAACCCTAAAAAACAGCTTAAATCATAGAATTTGGGGGTCATTTTGATCCCATAGTATTATTAACCTCAATTACCATAATTTCCACTCATTTCCAGTCTATTCTGAACACCTCACACCTCACAATATTATTTTTAGTCCTACAATTTGCACCGAGGTCGCTGGATGGCTAAGCTAAGCGACACAAGTGGCCGACACAAACACCTGGCCCATCTAGGAGTGGCACTGCAGTGTCAGGCAGGATGGCACTTCAAAAAAATAGTCCCCAAACAGCACATGATGCAAAGAAAAAAAGAGGCGCAATGAGGTAGCTGTGTGACTAAGCTAAGCGACCCAAGTGGCCGACACAAACACCTGCTCCATCTAGGAGTGGCACTGCAGTGTCAGACAGGATGGCAGATTTAAAAAATAGTCCCCAAACAGCACATGATGCAAAGAAAAAAAGAGGCGCACCAAGGTCGCTGTGTGACTAAGCTAAGCGACACAAGTGGCCGACACAAACACCTGGCCCATCTAGGAGTGGCACTGCAGTGTCAATCAAGACAGGATGGCACTTCAAAAAATTGTCCCCAAACAGCACATGATGCAAAGAAAAAAAGAGGTGCACCAAGGTCGCTGTGTGACTAAGCTAAGCGACACAAGTGACCGACACAAACACCTGGCCCATCTAGGAGTGGCACTGCAGTGTCAATCAAGACAGGATGGCACTTCAAAAAAATTGTCCCCAAACAGCACATGATGCAAAGAAAAAAAGAGGCGCACCAAGGTCGCTGTGTGACTAAGCTAAGCGACACAAGTGGCCGACACAAACACCTGGCCCATCTAGGAGAGGCACTGCAGTGTCAAGACAGGATGGCACTTCAAAAAAATTGTCCCCAAACAGCACATGATGCAAAGAAAAAAGAGGCGCACCACAGGTATAGAATGTAGATGGATAGTATACTTAATGAATGACGACAGAGGTAGGTACAGCAGTGGTCTACCGTACTGCTATATATAGTATACTGGTGGTCACTGTGTCAGCAAACTGCAAAACTAAAATGCACCACAGGTATAGAATGTAGATGGATAGTATACTTAATGGATGACGACACAGAGGTAGGTACAGCAGTGGCCTACCGTACTGCTATGTATAGTATACTGGTGGTCACTGTGTCAGCAAACTGCAAAACTAAAATGCACCACAGGTATAGAATGTAGATAGATAGTATACTTAATGAATGACGACACAGAGGTAGGTACAGCAGTGGCCTACCGTACTGCTATATATAGTATACTGGTGGTCACTGTGTCAGCAAACTGCAAAACTAAAATGCACCACAGGTATAGAATGTAGATGGATAGTATACTTAATGGATGACGACACAGAGGTAGGTACAGCAGTGCACTCTGCACTGTACTCCTCCTATATAATATTAATTATACTGGTGGTCCCCAGTCCCCACAATAAAGCAGCACACTGAGCACAGATATGGAGTGTTTTTCAGGCAGACAACGTATACTGGTGGTCACTGTCAGCAAAACTCTGCACTGTACTCCTGCTATATGCTGCTCCCCAGTCCCCACAATTAAGCAGTGTGAGCACTCAGCACAGATATATTATGCAGCACACTGAGCACAGATATGGTATGGAGCGTTTTTTTCAGGCAGAGAACGGATAAAAACTGGTGGTCACTTATCAGCAAAACTCTGCTCCCCAGTCCTCCCCACAATTAAGCAATAAAGCAATCAACTTCAACAATAAACGGAGAGGACGCCAGCCACGTCCTCTCCCTATCATCTCCAATGCACGAGTGAAAATGGCGGCGACGCGCGGCTGCTTATATAGAATCCGAATCTCGCGAGAATCCGACAGCAGGATGATGACGTTCGGGCGCGCTCGGGTTAGCCGAGCAAGGCGGGAAGGTTCGAACCTGCCTCGGACCCGTGTAAAAAGGGTGAAGTTCGGGGGGGTTCGGTTTCCGAGAAACCGAACCCGCTCATCACTACTATTAACGTCATACCGAAAGGTGTGCGCACAAAAATGGGGTGTGGCTTTGTGACAACTAGGCCACACCTCCATCTTTGCGCACGCACCTTTCACTACAGATCTTTTTTGGCTCTTTGCCCCTCACTGGTTGGCCACCCCTGCATTAGAGAAACACCAGATATCACTGGTCACTTAGAATGAATGGTAGTTTACTAAACCTGGTGGGAGTATTCAGTAATAACATAAATATTTTACGGGACATTTACTAATTGTACTGAGATCGTCATTGATGATAGACCCTGTCCCCTCCTCATATTACAGGTAATATCCCTCCCCCCATCCATTCCGTCCACTTCACTAACAAGTTGGCCGGATCAGGGTTGTCTTAACAGAATTGTAGGCCCTGGCAAAGCAATGCCAAATCATAACATGCCCCTTCTGCAGTCCTGCGCTGCGCCATCACTCCACATGATTCTATACAGTAGACGACTGTCAGCACTCTGATTAGTGGGCAGGTCTAGCCATCCACCAATCAGTATGCTAACAGGCATTCACTGTCTGGCTGCAGGCTGGGAGGCAGGTAGAGATTGCTGCCTCGCAGCTATGATTGTGTGACCACCACCCGCCCCTGCTTGGAGGCCCCTGTGCCTATACGTTATGATGGCCCTGGGTGGGATGCGGGAAGGGTAACCATTCTTCTGGGAGACAGGGGGACAACCTCGAAAAATTATTTCCATGTGAATCAAACAGCCCAATATCACAGTCCAACAGAAAAAAAAATTGTTTAGGTGCCGAGGATATTTGAACAAATTTAGTGTATTTTGGGGTGACTTAATTAAAAATTTAAAGTATTTATATTGAATAGGCTCTCTTTATTTAGATAATGGATATTCTCAATTAGTAGGGAATCTACCCATAACGTGTGCCTATGGCAATATACAGAACACACTAGAAGGTATGGCATATAAAAATTCTAGGTGTTCATTCTACAACATTCCCACTCCATTATATGAATGATTGCCCACTGTCAGGTGATAGTTGTCATTTGAGCAGTACACGCTGTTTATTGTGCTTTTCTTGTTTCTTATCCATGTGTAATTAAAGCCAATCTAGCAAAACTAATGTCATATTAGAGTCAGCATCACTTAAGTTACCCCAAAATCACTCTAATACCCCTTTCACATCGCAAAAATAACCTGGTATCGAACCGGCATATTGCTGGGTCAATACGGGTCAGTGTGCGATGTGAAAGGTACCTTGGAGAATTTCTGGGTTGCCTTACCTGGTGAGTTAACCCGGGTTATAAAAAGGGTTTTTTCCAGGTTGAATACCGGGTCAGTGGTAGTGTAAACGGCTTCCCAGGTCGATGCGACCTGGAACCCGTTTACTACATAGGGAGAGGCGGCGTGGACATGAGCTCACCTCCCAGCGCCACCTCCGCCCCCGATGCCAGCTCCGCCCCCGCTGCCAGCTCCGCCCCCTACTGCTATGGCAAACGGCACGGCATATTGCCGGGTCGGGAAGCCATCGCTGTGGCTTCAGTGCCGTATCCCACCTGGGAAGGACCCGTTCCCAATTCCCGGGTGGTATCCTGCATTGGAGATACAGATGGGTCCATCATTATCTTGACTAGTTTTCTGTGCCTAGGCACAACATGACTTATTAACATAAACCCTTCATCTATTGTTCTCAACTGCAATACAATACAGAGAACAATACAGCAGGGGATTAAGTCCGACTGGCCAGTCTCAGTTAATCCTATTAAAGGTTAAGATAAATGTGGACCCATCTGTATGAAAGGGGATTTATATGATTGGCAATAAAAATAAGATTTTACTTACCGGTAAATCTATTTCTCGTAGTCCGTAGAGGATGCTGGGGACTCCGTAAGGACCATGGGGAATAGACGGGCTCCGCAGGAGATAGGGCACTTTAAGAAAGACTTTGGATTCTGGGTGTGCACTGGCTCCTCCCTCTATGCCCCTCCTCCAGACCTCAGTTAGGGAAACTGTGCCCAGAGGAGACAGACAGTACAAGGAAAGGATTTTAGTTAATCCAAGGGCAAGATTCATACCAGCCACACCAATCATACCGTATAACCTGTGATAAACTACCCAGTTAACAGCATGAACAACAACATAGTCTCGGTTCAAACCGATGAAACTATAACATAACCCTTATGTAAGCAATAACTATATACAAGTCTTGCAGAAGAAGTCCGCACTTGGGACGGGCGCCCAGCATCCTCTACGGACTACGAGAAATAGATTTACCGGTAAGTTAAATCTTATTTCTCTAACGTCCTAGAGGATGCTGGGGACTCCGTAAGGACCATGGGGATTATACCAAAGCTCCCAAACGGGCGGGAGAGTGCGGATGACTCTGCAGCACCGATTGAGCAAACAGGAGGTCCTCCTCAGCCAGGGTATCAAACTTATAGAACTTTGCAAAAGTGTTTGACCCCGACCAAGTAGCAGCTCGGCATAGTTGTAGTGCCGAGACCCCTCGGGCAGCCGCCCAAGAAGAGCCCACCTTCCTAGTGGAATGGGCCCTAACCGATTTAGGCAATGGCAATCCTGCCGTAGAATGCGCCTGCTGAATCGTGTTACAGATCCAGCGAGCAATAGTCTGCTTTGAAGCAGGAGCGCCAACTTTGTTGGCTGCATACAGAACAAACAGAGCTTCAGTCTTCCTGATCCTAGCTGTTCTGGTCACATAAATCTTCAAAGCCCTGACCACATCCAGGGACTCAGAATCCTCCAAGTCCCGTGTAGCCACGGGCACGACAATAGGTTGGTTCATATGAACAGATGAGACCACTTTTGGCAGAAACTGAGGACGCGTCCTCAACTCTGCCCTATCCATGTGAAAAACCAGGTAGGGGCTTTTATGTGATAAAGCTGCCAATTCCGAAACACGCCTTGCCGAAGCCAAGGCCAACAACATGACCACTTTCCAAGGGAGATATTTCAACTCCACTGTTTTGAGTGGCTCAAACCAAGGTGAGCTGAGGAAACAATACCACATTAAGATCCCACGGCGCCACCGGAGGTACAAAAGGAGGCTGAATATGCAGCACCCCATTCACGAATGTCTGTACTTCAGGAAGAGAAGCCAATTCTTTTTGAAAGAAAATGGACAAGGCCGAAATTTGGACCTTTATGGACCCTAATTTTAGGCCCAAATCCACTCCTGTTTGCAGGAAGTGAAGCAGACGACCCAAATGGAACTCCTCTGTAGGAGCAGCCCTGGCCTCACACCAAGAAACATATTTTCGCCATATATGGTGATAATGTTTTAATGTCACGTCCTTCCTAGCCTTTATTAGCGTAGGAATGACCTCCTCCGGAATTAGTGATGAGCGGGTTCGGTTTCTCGGAAACCGAACCCCCCCGAACTTCACGCTTTTTACACGGGTCCGAGGCAGACTCGGATCTTCCCGCCTTGCTCGGCTAACCCGAGCGCGCCCGAACGTCATCATCCCGCTGTCGGATTCTCGCGAGGCTCGTATTCTATCGCGAGACTCAGGTTCTATATAAGGAGCCGCGCGTCGCCGCCATTTTCACACGTGCATTGAGATTGATAGGGAGAGGACGTGGCTGGCGTCCTCTCCGTTTAGAATAGAAATAGATAGTGAGAGTGAGACACTTGATTTACTGGAGCTTAGGAGTACTCAGAGAGTGCAGAGTTTACTAGTGACTGACCAGTGACCACCAGTGCAGTTTTATTATTATTTAATATAATCCGTTCTCTGCCTGAAAAAAAACGATACACAGTGACACAGTATACAATATCTGTGCTCAGCCTCAGTGTGCTGCATCATCTATGTATATCTGACTGTGCTGAGTGCTCACTGCTCACACAGCTTAATTGTGGGGGAGACTGGGGAGCAGTTATAGCAGGAGTACATATATTTAACAGTGCACACTTTTGCTGCCAGAGTGCCACTGCCAGTGTGACTGACCAGTGACCAGTGACCACCAGTATATTGTGATTGTCTGCCTGAAAAAGTTAAACACTCGTCGTGTGGTGTTTTTATTCTATAAACGCATTCTGCTGACAGTGTCCAGCAGGTCCGTCATTATATAATATATACCTGTCCTGCAGTAGTGATATATATATATTTTTTATATCATTATCATCCAGTCTATACTAGCAGCAGACGCAGTACGGTAGTCCACGGCTGTAGCTACCTCTGTGTCGGCAGTCGCTCGTCCATAATTGTATACCTACCTGTGGTGGTTTTTTTTTCTTTTCTATCTTCTTCATACTAGTAGTTAACTTTAGGAGTCTGCAGTGCTGACAGTGTCCAGCAGGTCCGTCATTATATAATATATACCTGTCCGGCTGCAGTAGTGATATATATATATATTTTTTATATCATTATCATCCAGTCTATATTATCAGCAGACGCAGTATGGTAGTCCACGGCTGTAGCTACCTCTGTGTCGGCAGTCGCTCGTCCATCCATAATTGTATACCACCTACCTGTTGTGTTTTTTTTTTCTATCTTCTTGATACTAGTAGCTTACTTTAGGAGTCTGCAGTGCTGACAGTGTCCAGCAGGTCCGTCATTATATAATATATACCTGTCCGGCTGCAGTAGTGATATATATATATTTTTTATATCATTATCATCCAATCTATATTAGCAGCAGACGCAGTACGGTAGTCCACGGCTGTAGCTACCTCTGTGTCGGCAGTCGCTCGTCCATCCATAATTGTATACCACCTACCTGTGGTGTTTTTTTTTTTTCTATCTTCTTGATACTAGTAGCTTACTTTAGGAGTCTGCAGTGCTGACAGTGTCCAGCAGGTCCGTCATTATATAATATATACCTGTCCGGCTGCAGTAGTGATATATATATATATTTTTTATATCATTATCATCCAGTCTATATTAGCAGCAGACGCAGTACGGTAGTCCACGGCTGTAGCTACCTCTGTGTCGGCAGTCGCTCGTCCATCCATAATTGTATACCACCTACCTGTGGTGTTTTTTTTTTCTATCTTCTTGATACTAGTAGCTTACTTTAGGAGTCTGCAGTGCTGACAGTGTCCAGCAGGTCCGTCATTATATAATATTTATTTATTTATTTATTTATTTATTAACAGTTTCTTATATAGCGCAGTATATTCCGTTGCGCTTTACAATTAGAACAACAGTAATAGAACAAAACTGGGTAAAAACAGACAGACATAGAGGTAGGAAGGCCCTGCTCGCAAGCTACTGTCCGGCTGCAGTAGTGATATATATATATTTTTTATATCATTATCATCCAGTCTATATTAGCAGCAGACGCAGTACGGTAGTCCACGGCTGTAGCTACCTCTGTGTCGGCAGTCGCTCGTCCATCCATAATTGTATACCACCTACCTGTGGTGTTTTTTTTTTTCTATCTTCTTGATACTAGTAGCTTACTTTAGGAGTCTGCAGTGCTGACAGTGTCCAGCAGGTCCGTCATTATATAATATATACCTGTCCGGCTGCAGTAGTGATATATATATATTTTTTTATATCATTATCATCCAGTCTATATTAGCAGCAGACGCAGTACGGTAGTCCACGGCTGTAGCTACCTCTGTGTCGGCAGTCGCTCGTCCATCCATAATTGTATACCACCTACCTGTGGTGTTTTTTTTTTTTTCTATCTTCTTGATACTTGTAGCTTACTTTAGGAGTCTGCAGTGCTGACAGTGTCCAGCAGGTCCGTCATTATATAATATATACCTGTCCGGCTGCAGTAGTGATATATATATTTTTTTATATCATTATCATCCAGTCTATATTAGCAGCAGACGCAGTACGGTAGTCCACAGCTGTAGCTACCTCTGTGTCGGCAGTCGCTCGTCCATCCATAAGTATACTAGTATCCATCCATCTCCATTGTTTACCTGAGGTGCCTTTTAGTTGTGCCTATTAAAATATGGAGAACAAAAATGTTGAGGTTCCAAAAATAGAGAAAGATCAAGATCGACTTCCACCTCCTGCTGAAGCTGCTGCCACTAGTCATGGCCGAGACGATGAAATGCCATCAAAGTCGTCTGCCAAGGCCGATGCCCAATGTCATAGTACAGAGCATGTAAAATCCAAAACACCAAATATCAGTAAAAAAAGGACTCAAAAATCTAAAATAAAATTGTCGGAGGAGAAGCGTAAACTTGCCAATATGCCATTTACCACATGGAGTGGCAAGGAACGGCTGAGGCCCTGGCCTATGTTCATGGCAAGTGGTTCAGCTTCACATGAGGATGGAAGCACTCAGCCTCTCGCTAGAAAAATGAAAAGACTCAAGCTGGCAAAAGCACAGCAAAGAACTGTGCGTTTTTCGAAATCACAAATCCACAAGGAGAGTCCAATTGTGTCGTTTGCGATGCCTGACCTTCCCAACACTGGACGTGAAGAGTATGCGCCTTCCACCATTTGCACGCCCCCTGCAAGTGCTGGAAGGAGCACCCGCAGTCCAGTTCCTGATAGTCAGATTGAAGATGTCAGTGTTGAAGTACACCAGGATGAGGAGGATATGGGTGTTGCTGGCGCTGGGGAGGAAATTGACCAGGAGGATTCTGATGGTGAGGTGGTTTGTTTAAGTCAGGCACCCGGGGAGACACCTGTTGTCCGTGGGAGGAACAGGGTCATTGACATGCCTGGTGAAAATACCAAAAAAATCAGCTCTTCGGTGTGGAAGTATTTCAACAGAAATGCGGACAACATTTGTCAAGCCGTGTGTTGCCTTTGTCAAGCTGTAATAAGTAGGGGTAAGAACGTTAACCACCTCGGAACATCCTCCCTTATACGTCACCTGCAGCGCATTCATCATAAGTCAGTGACAAGTTCAAAAACTTTGGGCGACAGCGGAAGCAGTCCACTGACCAGTAAATCCCTTCCTCTTGTAACCAAGCTCACGCAAACCACCCCACCAACTCCCTCAGTGTCAATTTCCTCCTTCCCCAGGAATGCCAATAGTCCTGCAGGCCATGTCACTGGCAATTCTGACGAGTCCTCTCCTGCCTGGGATTCCTCCGATGCATCCTTGCGTGTAACGCCTACTGCTGCTGGCGCTGCTGTTGTTGCTGCTGGGAGTCGATGGTCATCCCAGAGGGGAAGTCGTACTCGTAAGACCACTTTTACTACTTCCACCAAGCAATTGACTGTCCAACAGTCCTTTGCGAGGAAGATGAAATATCACACTGCTGCAAAGCGGATAACTGAGGCCTTGGCATCCTGGGCGGTGAGAAACGTGGTTCCGGTATCCATCATTACTGCAGAGCCAACTAGAGACTTGTTGGAGGTACTGTGTCCCCGGTACCAAATACCATCTAGGTTCCATTTCTCTAGGCAGGCGATACCGAAAATGTACACAGACCTCAGAAAAAGACTCACCAGTGTCCTAAAAAATGCAGTTGTACCCAATGTCCACTTAACCACGGACATGTGGACAAGTGGAGCAGGGCAGGCTCAGGACTATATGACTGTGACAGCCCACTGGGTAGATGTATTGACTCCCGCCGCAAGAACAGCAGCGGCGGCACCAGTAGCAGCATCTCGCAAACGCCAACTCTTTCCTAGGCAGGCTACGCTTTGTATCACCGCTTTCCAGAATACGCACACAGCTAAAAACCTCTTACGGCAACTGAGGAAGATCATCGCAGAATGGCTTACCCCAATTGGACTCTCCTGTGGATTTGTGGCATCGGACAACGCCAGCAATATTGTGTGTGCATTAAATATGGGCAAATTCCAGCACGTCCCATGTTTTGCACATACCTTGAATTTGGTGGTGCAGAATTATTTAAAAAACGAGAGGGGCGTGCAAGAGATGCTGTCGGTGGCCAGAAGAATTGCGGGACACTTTCGGCGTACAGGCACCACGTACAGAAGACTGGAGCACCACCAAAAACGCCTGAACCTGCCCTGCCATCATCTGAAGCAAGAAGTGGTAACGAGGTGGAATTCAACCCTCTATATGCTTCAGAGGTTGGAGGAGCAGCAAAAGGCCATTCAAGCCTATACAACTGAGCACGATATAGGAGGTGGAATGCACCTGTCTCAAGCGCAGTGGAGAATGATTTCAACATTGTGCAAGGTTCTGCAACCTTTTGAACTTGCCACACGTGAAGTCAGTTCAGACACTGCCAGCCTGAGTCAGGTCATTCCCCTCATCAGGCTTTTGCAGAAGAAGCTGGAGACATTGAAGGAGGAGCTAACACAGAGCGATTCCGCTAGGCATGTGGGACTTGTGGATGGAGCCCTTAATTCGCTTAACAAGGATTCACGGGTGGTCAATCTGTTGAAATCAGAGCACTACATTTTGTCCACCGTGCTCGATCCTAGATTTAAAACCTACCTTGGATCTCTCTTTCCGGCAGACACAAGTCTGCTGGGGTTCAAAGAACTGCTGGTGACAAAATTGTCAAGTCAAGCGGAACGCGACCTGTCAACATCTCCTCCTTCACATTCTCCCGCAACTGGGGGTGCGAGGAAAAGGCTCAGAATTCCGAGCCCACCCGGTGGCGGTGATGCAGGGCAGTCTGGAGCGACTGCTGATGCTGACATCTGGTCCGGACTGAAGGACCTTACAACGATTACGGACATGTCGTCTACTGTCACTGCATATGATTCTCTCCCCATTGAAAGAATGGTGGAGGATTATATGAGTGACCGCATCCAAGTAGGCACGTCAGACAGTCCGTACTTATACTGGCAGGAAAAAGAGGCAATTTGGAGGCCCTAGCACAAACTGGCTTTATTCTACCTAAGTTGCCCTCCCACAAGTGTGTACTCCGAAAGAGTGTTTAGTGCCGCCGCTCACCTTGTCAGCAATCGGCGTACGAGGTTACATCCAGAAAATGTGGAGAAGATGATGTTCATTAAAATGAATTATAATCAATTCCTCCGTGGAGACATTGACCAGCAGCAATTGCCTCCACAGAGTACACAGGGAGCTGAGATGGTGGATTCCAGTGGGGACGAATTGATAATCTGTGAGGAGGGGGATGTACACGGTGATATATCGGAGGATGATGATGAGGTGGACATCTTGCCTCTGTAGAGCCAGTTTGTGCAAGGAGAGATTAATTGCTTCTTTTTTGGTGGGGGTCCAAACCAACCCGTCATTTCAGTCACAGTCGTGTGGCAGACCCTGTCACTGAAATGATGGGTTGGTTAAAGTGTGCATGTCCTGTTTACTTTATACAACATAAGGGTGGGTGGGAGGGCCCAAGGACAATTCCATCTTGCACCTCTTTTTTCTTTCATTTTTCTTTGCGTCATGTGCTGTTTGGGGAGTAGTTTTTGGAAGGGCCATCCTGCGTGACACTGCAGTGCCACTCCTAGATGGGCCAGGTGTTTGTGTCGGCCACTTGGGTCGCTTATCTTAGTCACACAGCTACCTCATTGCGCCTCTTTTTTTCTTTGCGTCATGTGCTGTTTGGGGGGTGTTTTTTGGAAGGGCCATCCTGCGTGACACTGCAGTGACACTCCTAGATGGGCCCGGCGTTTGTGTCGGCCATTAGGGTCGCTTATCTTAGTCACACAGCTACCTCATTGCGCCTCTTTTTTTCTTTGCGTCATGTGCTGTTTGGGGGGTGTTTTTTGGAAGGGCCATCCTGCGTGACACTGCAGTGCCACTCCTAGATGGGCCAGGTGTTTGTGTCGGCCACTTGGGTCGCTTATCTTAGTCACACAGCTACCTCATTGCGCCTCTTTTTTTCTTTGCGTCATGTGCTGTTTGGGGGGTGTTTTTTGGAAGGGCCATCCTGCGTGACACTGCAGTGCCACTCCTAGATGGGCCAGATGTTTGTGTCGGCCACTAGGGTCGCTTATCTTAGTCACACAGCTACCTCATTGCGCCTCTTTTTTTTCTTCTTTGCGTCATGTGCTGTTTGGGGAGTAGTTTTTTGAAGGGCCATCCTGCGTGACACTGCAGTGCCACTCCTAGATGGGCCAGGTGTTTGTGTCGGCCACTTGGGTCGCTGAGCTTAGTCATCCAGCGACCTCGGTGCAAATTTTAGGACTAAAAATAATATTGTGAGGTGTGAGGTGTTCAGAATAGACTGAAAATGAGTGGAAATTATGGTTATTGAGGTTAATAATACTTTGGGATCAAAATGACCCCCAAATTCTATGATTTAAGCTGTTTTTTAGGGTTTTTTGAAAAAAACACCCGAATCCAAAACACACCCGAATCCGACAAAAAAAATTCGGTGAGGTTTTGCCAAAACGCGTTCGAACCCAAAACACGGCCGCGGAACCGAACCCAAAACCAAAACACAAAACCCGAAAAATTTCCGGTGCTCATCACTATCCGGAATACCTTTTTCCGCTAGGATCCGGCGTTCAACCGCCATGCCGTCAAACGCAGCCGCGGTAAGTCTTAGAACTGACAGGGCCCCTGCTGCAGCAGGTCCTGTCTTAGAGGAAGAGGCCACGGATCTTCTGTGAGCAACTCTTGTAGATCCGGATACCAAGTCCTTCGTGGCCAATCTGGAACAATGCGGATTGTTCTGACTCTGCTTAGTCTTATTATTCTCAACACCTTGTGTATGAGAGGTAGAGGAGGGAACACATAGACCGACCTGAACACCCAAGGTGTCACTAGAGCGTCCACTGCTACCGCCTGAGGGTCTCTTGACCTGGCGCAATACCGCTTTAGCTTTTTGTTGAGACGGGACGCCATCATGTCTATCTGAGGCAGTCCCCACCGACCCACGATCTGTGCGAAGACTTCTGGATGAAGTCCCCACTCTCCCGGATGCAGGTCATGCCTGCTGAGGAAGACCGCTTCCCAGTTGTCCACCTCCGGGATGAATACTGCTGCTAGGGTGCTTACATGGCCTTCCGCCCAGCGAAGAATCCTGGTCGTTTCTGCTGTGACATTGTCCGACTGAATCAGAACCGGTTTGTTCCGAAGCAATGCCTCCGCTTGGCGTAGGGCGTTGTATATGGCCCTCAACTCCAGGACGTTGATGTGGAGACAAGTCTCTAGATTTGACCAGAGACCTTGGAAATTTCTTCCCAGTGTGACTGCTCCCCAACCTCGGAGGCTTGCGTCCGTGGTCACCAGGATCCAGTCCTGAATTCCGAACCTGCGGCCTTCTAGGAGGTGAGCACTGTGCAGCCACCACAGGAGAGATGCTCTGGCTCTGGAAGACAGGGTGATCCTTTGATGCATTTGTAAATGGGACCCGGACCATTTGTCCAATAGATCCCATTGAAAGGTCCTCGCATGGAACCTTCCGAAGGGGATGGCCTCGTACGATGCCACCATCTTCCCCAGGACACGCGTGCAGTGATGCACTGAAACCTTCTTTAGCTTTAATAGGTTCCTGACCAGGGCTATGAGCTCCTGAGCCTTTTCCATCGGAAGAAAAACCTTTCTCTGGTCTGTGTCTAGAATCAGGCCCAGAAAGGTCAGACGCGTTGTGGGGACTAGCTGGGACTTCGGTATATTGAGAATCCAGCCGTGCCTTTGCAACATTCTCACCGACAGCGACACGCTGTCCAGCAACTTCTCCCGAGATCTCGCCTATATGAGGAGATTGTCCAAGTATGGGATAATTGTGACCCCCTGCTTGCGCAGGAGCACCATCATTTCCGCCATTACCTTGGTGAAAATTCTCGGGGCTGTGGAAAGCCCAAACGGCAACGTCTGAAATTGGTAATGACAGTCCAGTACTGCAAATCTCAGGAACGCCTGGTGAGGAGGGAAAATCGGAACATGAAGGTATGCATCCTTTATGTCCAGGGACACCATCCAATCCCCCCCTCCAGGCTGGCGATGACCGCTCTGAGCGATTCCATCTTGAACTTGAACTTTTTCAAGTACAAGTTCAGGGATTTTAGATTCAAAATGGGCCTGACCGAACCGTCCGGTTTCGGGACCACAAACAGGGTTGAGTAATACCCCTTTCCTTGCTGGAGAAGAGGAACTTTGACTATCCCCTGTTGAAGATACAATTTTTGAATTGCAGACAACACTAACTCCCTCTCTGACTGGGAAGCTGGCAGAGCCGATTTGAAAAACCGTCGAGGAGGCACGTCTTCGAATTCCAGCCTGTATCCCTGAGAAACAATCTCTATAGCCCAGGGATCCACCTGTGAGTGAACCCAGACCTGGCTGAAAAAGCGAAGTCGCGCCCCCACTTGAGCTGACTCCCCCCGGGAAGCCCCAGCGTCATGCGGTGGACTTTGCAGATGTAGGGGAGGACTTCTGCTCCTGGGAACTAGCTGCATGCAGCTTTTTTCCCCTAGGCCTTTTCCTCTGGCAAGGAAGGACGATCCCCGTACCTTCTTGTTTTATTGGAACGAAAGGACTCCATTTGATAATGAGGTGCCTTTTTAGTATGCTGCGGGGGGGAACATAAGGTAAGAAATTCGATTTACCGGCCGTAGTAGCAGTAGAGACGGGTGTGGTTCATCAAATCGACAGTGTCTAGGTCGACAATGTTTAGGTCGACCACTATAGGTCGACAGTCACTAGGTCGACATGGATGAAAGTTCGACAGGGTTTCACTTTCTAGGTCGACATGTGCTAGGTCGACAGGTCTAAAGGTCGACATGAGGATTTTTATTTTTTTTGGTGTCGTTGTCTTCGTAGAGTGACCGGGATCCCAAATCAGTGCACCGCGTCCCCTTGCATGGCTCGCTTCGCTCGCCATGCTTTGGGCATGGTGCCTTCGCTCCGCTACCGCTTCGCTCGGCACACTTTACCGTTCCAATCGTAGTCGACGTGGATCGTTAAGTATGAAAAAATTCAAAAAAAGAAAAAAATTGAAAAACTCATGTCGACCTTTAGACCTGTCGACCTAGCACATGTCGACCTAGAAATCCTGTCGACCTTCCATCCATGTCGACCTAGTAACTGTCGACCTATAGTGGTCGACCTAAACATTGTCGACCTAGACACTGTCGATCTTCAGACCGGATCCCGTAGAGACAAGGTCCGAGAGGCCTTCTCCAAACAACTCCTCCCCCTTGTAAGGCAACGACTCCATATGCCTCTTGAGTCGGCATCCCCCGTCCACTGTCGGGCCCACAAGAGTCGCCTAGCAGAAATAGACATAGCATTTATTCGGGAGCTTAGTAAACAAATGTCTCTTTGAGCATCCCTCATATATAAAGCAGCATCTTTGATATGCTCTAGGGTCATTAGAATGGTATCCTTATCTAGAGTGTCAAGTTCCGTAGATAAGGAATCTGTCCATGCTGCGACAGCACTACAAACCCAGGCCGATGCCATAGCCGGTCTAACGATAGTATCGGAATGTGTGTAAATTTGCTTCATGGTAACCTCCTGCTTACGATCAGCAGGATCCTTGAGGGAAGCTGTATCCTGAGAAGGCAGTGCCACCTTCTTGGATAAGCGTGTCAGCGCCTTGTCTACCTTAGGCGAAGATTCCCATCGTATCCTGTCCTTTTGTGGAAAGGGATACGCCATAAGAATCCTTTTGGGAACTTGTAGTCTCCTATCTGGAGATTCCCAAGCCTTTTCGCACAAGTCGCTTAGCTCAAATGAGTATGGAAAAGTGACCTCAGGCTTTTTCCCTTTATACATGTGTACCCTCGTGTCAGGGACAGGGGGTTCCTCAGTGATATGCAAAACCTCTTTAATGGCCATAATCATGTAACGCATGCCTTTTGCCACCTTTGGTTGCAATTTTGCATACTCATAGTCGACACTAGAGTCAGTCTCTGTGTCGGTATCTGTGTCAGTGATCTGGGATATGGTGCATTTTTGAGACTCCGACGGTCCTGGCGCCACAGGGACAGGCATGGTCTGACGACCTGACTGATCCCTAGCTTCAGTCTTGTATAACCGTTTATGCAGTAAATTTACATTTGCATTCAAGACATTCCACATATCCACCCAGTCCGGTGTCGGCATTGCCGACGGCGACCTGACAATCATGCACTCACCCTCCTCCTTAGGTAAGCCTTCCTCGTCAAACATGTCGCCACACACATACCGACACACTTCACACACACAGGGAATCTCTTTTCTGAAGACAGGTTCCCCCTGAGGCTCCTTGGAGAGACAGAGAGAGAGTATGCCAGCACACACCCCAGCGCTATATGACCCAGGAGAAACACACAAAATGTTTACCCAGTAGCGCTGCTTAATGTGTAAACGCCAATAATGTGCCCCCCCCATCTACTTTAAAACCCCCTTACACCATGTGCCAAGCAGGGGAGAGTCCGGGGAGCTTCCTCTCAGCGGTGCTGTGGAGAGAAAATGGTGCTGGTGAGTGCTGAGGGAGAAGCCCCGCCCCCTCGGCGGTGGGCTTTTGTCCCGCTCAAACTTACTAAAAAATGGCGGGGGCTCTTTTATATACATGTACAGTGCCCACCTGTACATGTATATAGACTTTTGCCATAGGAGAGGTGTTTTATTGCTGCCCAGGGCGCCCCCCCTGCGCCCTGCACCCGTACAGTGACCGGAGTGTGTGAGATGTATGGGAGCAATGACGCACAGCTGCGGTGCTGTGCGTTACCTCTGTGAAGCACCGAAGGATTCTGCTGCCTTAGACGTCTTCTGGCTTCGTTTCTTCTGGCTCTGTGAGGAGAACGGCGGCGCGACTCTGGGGGTGAAAGCCCAGGACGAACCTGTGTTGACTCCCTCTGGAGCTAATGGTATCCAGTAGCCGAGGAAGCAGAGCCTATCATTTAAGTAGGTCTGCTCCTCTCTCCTCAGTCCCTCGATGCAGGGAGCCTGTTGCCAGCAGTGCTCCCTGAAAAAGAGAAAAAATTCCAAACAAAAATGCTTTCTAAGCAGGAAACTCAGGAGAGCTCCCTGCAGTGCACCCATTCTCCTCTGGGCACATTCTAAAACTGAGGTCTGGAGGAGGGGCATAGAGGGAGGAGCCAGTGCACACCCAGAATCCAAAGTCTTTCTTAAAGTGCCCTATCTCCTGCGGAGCCCGTCTATGCCCCATGGTCCTTACGGAGTCCCCAGCATCCTCTAGGATGTTAGAGAAATGTGTGTTAATCATCTTATACATCTATGTCAGCACAAAACTGTGATGGTTTGTTTCTTGTTCTACTCTGCACTTATCACTGGTTTATTACTTCTTTATCCCTTCTCCAGATTAATACATCTGCCCCAATGTTAGGCAGGCATTAAGGGTTATGGTGTAAATACAAGGCCTAATTCAGCATGGATCGCAAAAGCAAACTCTTTCTCTAATGAACAAAACCATGGGGGTAATTCTGAGTTGATCGCAGCAGCAAGTTTGTTAGCAATTGGGCAAAACCATGTGCACTGCAGAGGGGGCAGATATAACATTTGCAGAGAGAGTTATATTTGGGTGGGTTATTTAGTTTCTGTGCAGGGTAAATACTGGCTGCTTTATTTTTACACTGCAATTTAGATTTCAGTTTGAATACACCCCACCCAAATCTAACTCTCTTTGCACATGTTATAGCTGCCCCCCCTGCAGTGCACATGGTTTTGCCCAACTGCTAAAAAATTTGCTGCTGCGATCAACTCAGAATTACCCCCCATGTGCAGTGCAGGTGGGTCAGATGTAATGTGCATTGAGAGTTAGATTTGAGTGGGTTATTTTATTTCTGTGCAGGGTAAATACTGGCTGCTTTATTTTTACACTACAATTTAGAATTCAGTTTAAATACACCACCCAAATCTAACTCTCTCTGCACATGTTATATCTGCCCCACCTGCAGTGCACATGGAGGGTAATTCAGAATTGATCGCAGCAGCAAATTTGTTAGTAGTTGGGAAAAACCATGTGCACTGCAGGGGGGGGGCAGATATAACTAGAGATGAGCGGGTTCGGTTTCTCTGAATCCGAACCCGCCAGAACTTCATGTTTTTTTTCACGGGTCCGAGCGACTCGGATCTTCCCGCCTTGCTCGGTTAACCCGAGCGCGCCCGAACGTCATCATGACGCTGTCGGATTCTCGCGAGGCTCGGATTCTATCGCGAGACTCGGATTCTATATAAGGAGCCGCGCGTCGCCGCCATTTTCACACGTGCATTGAGATTGATAGGGAGAGGACGTGGCTGGCGTCCTCTCCGTTTAGAATTAGAATAGATTAGAGAGACACTTGATTTACTAATTTTGGGGAGCATTAGGAGTACTCAGTAGTGTACAGTGCAGAGTTTTGCTGATAGTGACCAGTGACCACCACTTTTATTTATAATCCGTTCTCTGCCTGAAAAAAGCGATACACAGCACACAGTGACTCAGTCACATACCATATCTGTGTGCACTGCTCAGGCTCAGGCCAGTGTGCTGCATCATCTATATATATATTATATATCTGTCTGACTGCTCAGCTCACACAGCTTATAATTGTGGGGGAGACTGGGGAGCACTACTGCAGTGCCAGTTATAGGTTATAGCAGGAGCCAGGAGTACATAATATTATATTAAAATTAAACAGTGCACACTTTTGCTGCAGGAGTGCCACTGCCAGTGTGACTAGTGACCAGTGACCTGACCACCAGTATATAATATTAGTAGTATACTATCTCTTTATCAACCAGTCTATATTAGCAGCAGACACAGTACAGTGCGGTAGTTCACGGCTGTGGCTACCTCTGTGTCGGCACTCGGCAGCCCGTCCATAATTGTATATACCAGTGACCTAACCGTGGTTTTTTTTTCTTTCTTTATACATACATACTAGTTACGAGTATACTATCTCTTTATCAACCAGTCTATATATTAGCAGCAGACACAGTACAGTGCGGTAGTTCACGGCTGTGGCTACCTCTGTGTCGGCACTCGGCAGCCCGTCCATAATTGTATATACCACCTAACCGTGGTTTTTTTTTCTTTCTTTATACATACATACTAGTTACGAGTATACTATCTCTTTATCAACCAGTCTATATATTAGCAGCAGACACAGTACAGTGCGGTAGTTCACGGCTGTGGCTACCTCTGTGTCGGCACTCGGCAGCCCGTCCATAATTGTATATACCACCTAACCGTGGTTTTTTTTTCTTTCTTTATACATACATACTAGTTACGAGTATACTATCTCTTTATCAACCAGTCTATATATTAGCAGCAGACACAGTACAGTGCGGTAGTTCACGGCTGTGGCTACCTCTGTGTCGGCACTCGGCAGCCCGTCCATAATTGTATATACCACCTAACCGTGGTTTTTTTTTCTTTCTTTATACATACATACTAGTTACGAGTATACTATCTCTTTATCAACCAGTCTATATATTAGCAGCAGACACAGTACAGTGCGGTAGTTCACGGCTGTGGCTACCTCTGTGTCGGCACTCGGCAGCCCGTCCATAATTGTATATACCACCTAACCGTGGTTTTTTTTTCTTTCTTTATACATACATACTAGTTACGAGTATACTATCTCTTTATCAACCAGTCTATATATTAGCAGCAGACACAGTACAGTGCGGTAGTTCACGGCTGTGGCTACCTCTGTGTCGGCACTCGGCAGCCCGTCCATAATTGTATATACCACCTAACCGTGGTTTTTTTTCTTTCTTTATACATACATACTAGTTACGAGTATACAATCTCTTTATCAACCAGTCTATATATTAGCAGCAGACACAGTACAGTGCGGTAGTTCACGGCTGTGGCTACCTCTGTGTCGGCACTCGGCAGCCCGTCCATAATTGTATATACCACCTAACCGTGGTTTTTTTTTCTTTCTTTATACATACATACTAGTTACGAGTATACTATCTCTTTATCAACCAGTCTATATATTAGCAGGGTTTTTTGGAAGGGACATCCTGCGTGACACTGCAGTGCCACTCCTAGATGGGCCCGGTGTTTGTGTCGGCCACTAGGGTCGCTAATCTTACTCACACAGTCAGCTACCTCATTGCGCCTCTTTTTTTCTTTGCGTCATGTGCTGTTTGGGGAGGGTTTTTTGGAAGGGCCATCCTGCGTGACACTGCAGTGCCACTCCTAGATGGGCCCGGTGTTTGTGTCGGCCACTAGGGTCGCTAATCTTACTCACACAGCTACCTCATTGCGCCTCTTTTTTTCTTTGCGTCATGTGCTGTTTGGGGAGGGTTTTTTGGAAGGGCCATCCTGCGTGACACTGCAGTGCCACTCCTAGATGGGCCCGGTGTTTGTGTCGGCCACTAGGGTCGCTAATCTTACTCACACAGCTACCTCATTGCGCCTCTTTTTTTCTTTGCGTCATGTGCTGTTTGGGGAGGGTTTTTTGGAAGGGACATCCTGCGTGACACTGCAGTGCCACTCCTAGATGGGCCCGGTGTTTGTGTCGGCCACTAGGGTCGCTTATCTTACTCACACAGCGACCTCGGTGCAAATTTTAGGACTAAAAATAATATTGTGAGGTGTGAGGTATTCAGAATAGACTGAAAATGAGTGTAAATTATGGTTTTTGAGGTTAATAATACTTTGGGATCAAAATGACCCCCAAATTCTATGATTTAAGCTGTTTTTTAGTGTTTTTGGAAAAAAACACCCGAATCCAAAACACACCCGAATCCGACAAAAAAAATTCGGTGAGGTTTTGCCAAAACGCGTTCGAACCCAAAACACGGCCGCGGAACCGAACCCAAAACCAAAACACAAAACCCGAAAAATTTCAGGCGCTCATCTCTAGATATAACATGTGCAGAGAGAGATAGATTTGGGGGGGTTGAGTTCAAACTGAAATCTAAATTGCAGTGTAAAAATAAAGCAGCCTGTATTTACGCTGCATAGAAACAAAATATACCACCCAAATCTAAATATCTCTGCACATGTTATATCTGCCACACCTGCAGTCGACAGGGTCAAAAGGCCGACAGGGTCAAAAGGTAAGCAGTTTAAAAGGTCAACAGTGTGAAAAGGTAAACAGTTCAAAAGGTCGACATGGTTAAAAGGTCGACATGACAATGGTCGGCGCACATATGGTCAACACAAGTTTGTTTTTCCCCTCCATTTTTTTTCAACTTTTTCATACTTTACAATCCACGTGAACTATGATTGTGAGGGGACGTGGTACACTAATGGGGCTTGTTTGTGGCAGAAAAGTGACAAAACACAAAAAAAAAAAAAAGGTGTCTATCTTTTTTGTGTCACCCATTTCAATGTCGACCTTTTGACCCTGTCAACTTAATGCATGTCTTCCATTAGCGGTAGACCTATTGAATTTTTAGTGTAGATGTAATAATCCACACCCTGCCTTGGGGAGGGTGTCAAAGTGACGGCAATATGACAGGTGATTTCCTAAGCAAGTATACGAACTGTGTTCTGTGTTCATCAGCATTACAGGGAGAGCTAAAAGTGTATTAGATAGATTAGAAACTCTTAATCAGGTGTGGGCCTTATTAAGCCATGAAATGAGTCATCACGGCCCTATGATGACATGATTGACAGCCAGTTACACCATTGCAGCCCTACTCTGCCCACTTCACTGCTCCTGTTTTGAGATTGTGTTGACAATAATTCACAATAGGAAAACTAGGCTGAATAGATATCTAACAGGAGCACAGCATAGCAGAAAGTATGTAACTGTAATCTACAATATATACTAATTTCAGGGCCGGTTCTCGGCATTTTTGCTCCCCGGGCGGGTAGTATGGGCGTAGCTTCGTACAGGAGGCGTGGTCAGTTACGCCCCCTGTACAGTAGTAGTACCGCTGAAATGCTGTGCGGTGCGCGATGACTTCATCGCGCACCGCACAGCAAAGGTCCTCTCCACGAAGGGAACTAGACGCGTATCGCGCACCGCACAGCAAAGGTCCTCTCCACAAAGGGAAACTAGAAGTTCCCGGACGCCCTTCACAGCGGGACGCAGCGGGACACAGCGGGGGGCACAGCACTGCAGTAGCGGATCATGCCATGGTGCGGCGCCCTCCGGATGGCGCCGGCGCCCTCCGGAAGGCGGCGCCCCGGGCAAAAGTCCTGCTTGCCCGTGGCAAGATCCGCTACTGACTAATTTACAATATTGCTTCAGGTAAACAACAATTTTATACAGT